>NC_082654.1:97089020-97689020 GCF_028023285.1 Balaenoptera ricei
TGAGCACTGTAACCATGAGCCCTATCACCATGGGAACTCTCACCATGGGAACGGTCACTATGGGCACTGCCATGATGAGCACTGTCACCATGGGAACTCTCACCATGAGCACTATCACCATGGGAAATGTCACCATGGGCACTGTCACCATGGGCGCTGTCACCATGGAAACTGTCACCATGAGCACTATAATCATGGGCAGTGCCACCATAAGGAATTTCACCATTGTAACTCCAACCATATACACCGCCAGCATGAGCACAGTCACCATGGGGACTGTCAACATGAGCACTGTCACCATGGGAAATGTCTACATGAGCACTATCACCATGATCACTATCACCAAGGGCACTGTCACCATGAGCACTATCACCGTGGACAATGTCACCATGAGAACTATCACCGTGAGCACTATCACCATGGGAAGTGTCACCGTGAGCACTGTCACCATGGACATTGTCACCGTGGGCACTGTCACCATGAGCACTGTCACTGTTGGCACTGTCACCATGAGCAATGTCACCGTTGGCACTGTCACCATGTGCCCTGTCACCATAGGCACTGTCACCGTGGACACTGTCACCATGAACAATATCATCATAGGTAGTGCCACCATAAGGAATTTCACCATGGGAACTCCAACCATGTATAGCACCAGCATGAGCATAGTCACCATGGTCAGTGTCACCATGAACACTGCCACCATGGGCACTTTCAACATGGGCACAGTCACCATGCGAACTATCACCATAAGGACTACCACCATGAGCAATATTACTATGAACACTATCACCAAGGACACTGTCAACGTGAGCACTATCGCCGTAAGCACTATCACCATGAGCGCTGTCACCGTGAGCACTGTCACCATGGGCACTGTCACGGTGTGCACTGTCACCATGGGCAATTTCAACATGGCCACTGTCACCATGGGCACTGTCACCATGGGAACTCTCACCATGAACACTGTCACCATGGGAAATGTTATTATGGGCAGTGTCACCATGGGCACTGTCACAATGGGCAGTGTCACCATGAGCACTATTACCATGAGCACTATCACCCTGAGCACTATCACCATGGGCACTGTCACAGTGAGCACTATTACCATGGGTACTATCACCAAGGGCACTGTCATCGTGAACACTGTCACCATGAGCACTGTTACCGTGGGCCTTGCCACCATGAGCTCTGTCATCATGGCCACTGTCACCATGCGAACTGCCACCATGAGCACTATCACAGTGGGCACTGTCACCATGAGAACTGTCACCATGGGCAGTGTATCCATGGGAACTGTCACCATGGGCACTATCACGGTGAGCACTATCACCATGGGAACTGTCACCATCGGAACAGTCACCATGCGCACTGTAACCATTGGCACTGCCACAGTGAGCACTGTCACAGTGAGCACTGTCACCATGGGAACTGTCACCATGTGCAGTGTCACCATGGGAACTCTCACTATGAGCACTGTCACCATGGGAAATGTCACTATGGGCAGTGTCACCATGGGCACTGTCACCATGGGTAGTGTCACCATGAGCACTATTACCATGAGCACTATCACCATGAGCACTATCATCACGGGCAGTGTCACCATGAGCACTATCACCGTGAGCACTATCACCATGGGCAGTGTCACCATGAGCAATATCACCATGGGCACTGTCACCATGAGCACTATTACAATGGGCATTATCACCATGAGCACTATCACCGTGAGCACTTTCAGTGTGGGCATTGTCACCATGTGCACTGTCACCATGAGCACTGTCACCATGAGCACTATCACCATGGCAAAGGTGACCATGGGAATGGTCACCATGGGCAATGTCAACATGAGCACTGTCACCATGGGCACTGTTACCATGGGCACTGTCACCATGGGTATGCTGACCATGGGCACTTTCAACATGGGCACTGTCACCATGCGAAAAGTCACCATGAGCACTATCACCATGAGCACTATCACCAAGGGCACTGTCACCAAGGGCACTGTCACCGTGAGCACTATCACCGTGAGCACTATCACCATGGGCAGTGTCACCATGAGCAATATCAACATGGGCAGTGTCACCATCAGCACTATTACCATGGGAACTATCACGTTGAGCACTATCACCTTGAACACTGTCACCGTGGGCACTGTCACCATGGGCACTGTCAACATGAGCACAGTCACCATAGGAACTCTCACCATGAGCATTGTCACCATGGCAAATATCACTATGGGCAGTGTCACCATGGGCACTGTCACCATAGGCAGTGTCACCATGATCACTATTACCATGAGCACTATCACCATGAGCACTATCACCATGGGCACTGTCACCGTGAGCAATATGACCATGCGTACTATCACCAAGGGCACTGTCAACGTGAGCACTCTCACCGTGAGCACTGTCACTGTGGGCATTGTCACCATGAGCACTGTCATCATGGGTACTGTCACCATAGAAACTGTCACAATGAGCACTGTCACTGTGGGCACTATCACCATGGACACTGTCACCATAGACACTGTCACCATGGATACTGTCACCATGAGCACTATCATCATGGGCAGTGCTACCATAAGGAATTTCACCATGGGAACTCCAACCATGGACACCGCCAGCATGAGCACAGCCACCATGGGCAGTGTCACCATGAGCACTGCCACCATGGGCACTATCAACATGGGCACTGTCACCATGCGAACTATCGCCATGAGCAGTATTACCATGAGCACTATCCCCAAGGGCACTGTCAACGTGAGCACTATCACCGTGAGCACTATCACCATGGGCAGTGTCACCGTGAACAATATCACCATGGGCAGTGTCACCGTGAGCCCTATTACCATGGGCACTATCACCAAGGGCACTGTCATTGTGAGCAGTGTCACCATGAGCACTGTCACCGTGGGCACTATCAACATGAGCACTGTCACCATGGGCACTGTCACCATGAGAACTGTCACCGTGGGCAATGTCACCATGAGCACTGTCACCGTGGGCACTGTCACCATGGGAACTGTCACCATGAGCACTATCACCATGAGGACTATAACCATGGGCACTGTCACAGTGAGCAATATCACCATGAACACTGTAACCATGGGAAATATCACCGTGGGCACTGTCACCATGGACACTGTCATCATGAGTTCTGTTACCATGGGAAATGTCACCATGAGCACTGTCACCATGGGAACTGTCACCATGAGCACTATCAACGTGAGCACTATAACCATGGGCACCGTCACCGTGAGCAATATCACCATTAACACTGTCACCGTGTGCACTGTCAACATGAGCACTGTCAACATGGGAAATGTCACCATGGGAACTCTCACCATGGGCAGGGTCACCATGAGCACTGTCACCATGGGCACTCTCACGATGGACACTGTCACCATGAGCACTATCATCATGGGCACTGCCAGCATAAGAAATTTCACCATGGGGACTCCAGCCATGTACACTGCCGGCATGAGCAAAGTCACGATGGTCAGTGTTACCATGAGCACTATCACCATGAGAACTTTAACCATGAGCACTATCATCAAGAGCACTGTCACTGCGAGCATTATCACCGTGAACACTCTCACTGTGAGCACTGTCACCATGAGCACTGTCTCCGTGGGCATTGTAACCATGAGCACTGTCGTCATGGGCACTGTCACCATGCGAAATGCCACCATGAGCTCTATCACCGAGGGCACTGTCACCGTGAGCACTGTCACCATGAGCATAGTCACCGTGGGCACTGTCACCATGAGCACTGTCACCATAGGTATTTTCAACATGGCCATTGTCACCATGGGCACTGTCACCATGGACACTGTCATCATGAGCTCTGTTACCATGGGAAATGTCACCATGTGGACTGTCACTTTGGGAACTGCCACCATGGACACTGCCACCATGAGCACTTTAACCATTGGCACTGCCACAGTGAGCACTGTCACCATGAGGAGTGTCGCCATGGGAACTGTCAACATGTGCACTGTCACCATGGGAACTCTCACCATGAGCACTGCGACAATGGGAAATGTCACTATGGTCAGTGTCACCATGGGCAATGTCACCATGGGCAGTGTCACTATGAGCACTATTACCATGAGCATTATCACCATGAGCACTATCACCATGGGCAGTGTCACCGTGAGCCCTATTACCATGGGCACTATCACCAAGGGTATTGTCACTGTGAGCACTGTCACCATGAGCACTGTCACCGTGGGCAATGTCAAAATGAGCACTGTCAACATGGGCACTGTATCCATGGGAACTGTCAACATGGGCACTGTCACCGTGGGCATTGTCACCATTAGCACTGTCATTATGGGCACTGACACCATGAGAACTGCCACCATGAGCACTATCACCGTGGGCTCTGTCACCATGAGCACTGTCACCATGGGCACTGTATCCATGGGAACTGTCACCATGGGCACTGTAACCGTGGGCATTGTCACCATTAGCACTGTCATAATGGGCACTGACACCATGAGAACTGCCACCATGAGCAGTATCACCGTGGGCTCTGTCACCATGAGCACTGTCACCATGGGCACTGTATCCATGGGAACTGTCACCATGGGCACTATCACGGAATGCACTATCACCATGGGAACTGTCACCATGGGAATGGTCACTATGGGCATTTTCAAGATGAGCACTGTCACAAAGGGAACTCTCACCATGAGCACTGTCACCGTGGGCACTGTCAACATGAACACTGTCACCATGGGAACTCTCACCATGAGCACTGTAACCATGGCAAATGTCACCATGAGCACTATCATCATGGGCGGTGCCACCATAACAATTTCGCCATGTGAACTCCAACCATGTATACCGCCAGGAGGAGCACAGTCACCATGGGCAGTGTCAACATGAGCACTGTCACACTGGGCACTTTCAACATGGGCAGAGTCACCATGCGAACTGGCACCATGAGCACTATCACCATGATCAGTATCACCAAGGGCACTGTCACCGTGAGCACTGTCACCGTGGGCACTGTCACCATGAGCACTGTCATCATGGGCACTGTAACCATGGGAACTGTCACCATGAGCACTATCACCGTGAGCACAATCACCATGGGTAGTTTCACCATGGGCAGTATCACCATGAGCACTATCACCATGAGCAGTATTACCATGAGCACTATCACCAAGGTCACTGTCAACGTAAGCACTATCACTGTGAGCACTATCACCATGAGCACTGTCACCATGAGCATTGTCACCGTGGGCAATGTCATCATGAGCACTGTCACCATGGGCATTGTAACAATGGGAACGGTCACCATGAGCACTATCACCGTGAGCACTATCACCATGGGCAGTGTCCCGTGAGAAATATCACCATGGGAACTGTCACAGTGAGCGCTATTACCATGGGTACTATCACCAAGGGCACAGTCACTGTGAGCACTATCACCGTGAGCACTGTCACCATGAGCACTGTCACCATGAGCACTATCACCATGGCAAAGGTGACCATGGGAATGGTCACCATGGGCAATGTCAACATGAGCACTGTCACCATGGGCACTGTCACCATGGGCACTGTCACCATGGGTATGTTGACCATGGGCACTTTCAACATGGGCACTGTCACCATGCAAAAAGTCACCATGAGCACTATCACCATGAGCACTATCACCAAGGGCACTGTCACCATGAGCACTGTCACCATGGGAAATGTCACCATGGGCACTATCATCATGGGCAGTGCCACCATGAGGAATTTCACCATGAGAACTTCAACCGTGTACACCACCAGCTTTAGCACAGTCACCATGGGCTGTGTCACCATGAGCAGTGTCACCATGGGCACTGTCTCCATGCGAACTGTCACCATGAGCACTGTCACCATGGGCAATGTCACCATGAGCACTGTCACTGTGGGCACTGTCACCATGGGAACTGTCACCATGAGCACTATCACCGTGAGCACTATCACCATGGGCAGTGTCACTGTGAGCAATATCACCATCGCACTGTCACCGTGAGCACTATTAACAAGGGTACTATCACCAAGGGCACTGTCACCATGAGCACTGTCATCATGGGCACTGTCACCATAGGAACTGTCACCGTGAGCACTGTCACTGTGGGCACTATCACCCTGAGCACTATCAAAATGGGCACTGTCACCATAGGCACTGTCACCATGGACACTGTCACCATGAGCACTATCATCATGGGCAGTGCTACCATGAGCAATTTCACCATCGGAACTCCATCCATGTACACCGCCAGCGTGAGCACAGTCAACATGGGCAGTGTCACCATGAGCAGTGTCCCCATGGGCACTTTCAACATGGGCCCTATCACCATGCGAACTGTCACCATGAGCACTATCACCATGAGCACTGTCACCATGAGCATAGTCACCATCGGGTCTGTCACCATGAGCACTATGACCGTGTGCACTATCACCATAGGTAGTGTCACGGTGAGCAATATCACCATGGGCACTGTCACCATGAGCACTATTACCATGGGCACTATCACCATGAGCACTATCACAGTGAGCACTGTCACCGTGGGCAATGTCACCATGTGCACTGTCACCATGAGCACTGTCACCATGAGCACTATCACCATGGGAAGTGTCAACATGGGAACGGTCACCATGGGCACTGTCAACGTGAGCACTGTCAGCATGGGAACTCTCACCAGGAGCACTGTCTCCATGGGAAATGTCACCCTGGACACTGTTCACTATGGGAAGTGTCACCATGAGCACTGTCACCATGGGCACTGTCACTATGGACACTGTCTCCATGGGCACTCTCACCATGGACACTGTCACTGTGGAAAATGTCACCATGGGCACTGTAACCATCTACACTGTCCCCAGGAGCACTATCACCATGGACACTGTATCCATCAGCATTGTCCCCATGGGCACTGTCAATATGAGCACTGTCACCATGGGAACTCTCACCATGAGCACTGTCACCATGGCCAGTGTCACCATGGCCACTGTCACCATAAGCACTGTCACAAAGGGAAATGTCACCATGGGCACTCTCACCATTTGCTCTGTCACCGTGGGCACTGTCACCATAAGCACTGTCACCATGAGCACTGTTCAACATGGGCACTGTCACCTAGAGCACTGCCACTGTGGGCACTATCACCGTGAGCACTGTCACCATGAGCACTGTCACCATGGACACTGTCACCATGAGCATTGTGACCTTGAGCACTGTCACCATGGGAACTTTCACCATGGGCACTGTAACCATGGGCACTGTCACCATGGACAATGTCACCTTGGGAACCGTCACCATGGAAAATGTCACCATGGGCACTGTAACCATGGACACTGTCACCAGGAGCACTATGACCATGGACACTCTTTCCATGAGCATTGTCCCCATGTACACTGTCAACATTGGAACTGTCATCATGGGCACTGTCACCATGAGAACTATCACCATGAGCACCGTCAATATGGGAACTGCCACCATGAGCACTGTCACCGTGAGCACTGTCACCATGATCATTGTCACCAGGAGCATTGTCATCATGGGAAGTGTCACCATGAGTACTGTCACCATGGGCACTGTCACCATGGGCACTGTCAGCATGGGCACTCTCACCATGGGCACTGTTGACCATGGAAACTGTCACCATGGGCACTGTGAACATGAGCACTCTCACCATGGTAACTCTTACCATGAACACTGTCACCATGGGAAATGTCACCATGGGCACTGTCACCATGGGCACTGTCACCATGGATATTTTCACCATGTGCACTGTCACCATGGGAATTCTCACCATGAGCACTGTCACCATGGTAAATGTCACTATTGGCAGTGTCACCATGGGCACTGTCACCAAGGGCAGTGTCACCATGAGCACTATTACCATCAGCACTATCACCATGAGCACTATCACCATGGGTACTGTCACCATGAGAATTCTTACCATGGGTACTATCACCAAGGGCACTGTCACCGTGAGCATTGTCACCATGAGCACTATCACCGTGGGCACTGTCACCATGAGCACTGTCATCATGGTCACTGTCACCATGCGAACTGCCTCCATGAGCACTATCACAGTGGGCACTGTCACCATGAGCACTGTCACCATTGGCAGTGTATCCATGGGAACTGTCAAGATGAGCCCTGTCACCATGGGAATTCTCACCATGAGCACTGGCACCGTGGGCACTGTCAACATGAGCACTGTCACCATGGAAACTCTCACCATGAGCACTGTCACCATGGGAAATGTCAGCATGGGCACTGTCACCATGGGAAATGACACTATGGGCACTGTCACAATGGGCACTGTCACCATGGACACTGTCACCATGAGCCCTATCATCATGGGCAGGGCCACCATAAAGAATTTCACCATTGGAACTCCAACCGTGTACACCGCCAGCATGAGCACAGTCACCATGAGCACTGTCACCATGGGCTCTGTCACCATGCGTACTGTCACCATGAGCACTATCACTATGAGCATTATCACCATGAACACTATCACAAAGGGCACTGTCACCATGAGCACTATCACTGTGAGCACAATCACCGTGAGCACTGTCACCATGAGCACTGTCACCATGGGCAATATCACCATGAGCACTGTCACCGTGGGTACTGTCACCATGGGAACTTTCACCATGGGCACTGTCACCATGGGCACTGTCACCAGGAGCACTATCACCATGGACACTCTTTCCATGAGCATTGTCCCCATGTACACTGTCAACATTGGAAGTGTCATCATGGGCAATGTCACCATGAGCACTGTCAACATGAGCACCATCAATATGGGAACTGCCACCATGAGCACTGTCACCATGGACACTGCCACCATGAGCACTGTCACTGTGAGCACTCTCACCATGATCATTGTCACCAGGAGCATTGTCATCATGGGATGTGTCACCATGAGTACTATCATCTCCAGGACTGTCACAGTGAGCACTGATACCGTGAGCACTCTCACCATGAGCACTTTCATCATGAGCACTCTCACAGTGAGAAATATCACCTCGAGCACTCTCACCGTGAGAACAGTCACTATGAGCACTGTCACCGTAAGCACTGTCATCATGGGAACTGCCACCATGAGAACTTTCAAGATGGTAACTGCAACCATGGAAACTGCCACCATGAGCACTGTGACCATTGGCAGTGCCATCATGAGCACTATCACCATGAGCACTATCACCATGAGCACTATTACAAAAGGCACTTTCACCATGAGTAGTATCACTGTGAGCACCATCACCGTGAGCACTGTCACCGTGGGCACTGTCACCATGAGCTCTGTCACCATGGGCTCTGTCACCATGGGAACTGTCACCATTGAGCACTATCACCGTGAGCACTAACAGCATTGGCAGTGTCACCGTGAGCAATAGCACCATGGGAACTTTCATGGTGAGCACTATTACCATGGGCACTATCAACATTAGCACTATCACCGTGAGCACTGTCACCGTGGGCACTGTCACCGTGTGCACTGTCACCATGGGCAGTGTCACCATGAGCACTGTAACCGTGGACACTGTCACCATGGACACTGTCACCATGAGCACTATCATCATGAGCAGTACCACCATGAGTAATTTCACCATGGAAACTCCAACCATGTACACTGCCAGCATGAGCACAGTCACCAAGGGCTGTGTCACCATGGGCACTGTCACCATGGGCACTATTACAAAGGACACTGTCATCATGAGCTCTATTACCATGGGAACTGTCACCATGAGCACTGTCCTCTTACGAACTGCCAGCACGGACACTGCCACCATGACCACTGTAACCATTGGCACTGCCAACGTGGGCACTGTCATCATGAGCACTGTCACCATGAGAACGGTCACCAGGGACACTGTCACCATGGGCACTATCAGCCAGAGCACTGTCACCGTGAGCACTATCACTGTGAGCACTATCACCCTGAGCACTGTCACCGTGGGCACTGTCACCATGCGCACTGTCACCATGGGCACTGTCACCATGGGAACTGTCACCATGAGCAGCATCACCGTGAGTACTATCACCATGGACAGGGTCACCGTGAGCAATATCACCATGGGCACTGTCACCGTGAGCACTATTACCATGGGCACAATCACCATGAGCACTATCACCGTGATCACTGTCACCGAGGGCACTGTCACCATGAGCACTATCTCCATGAGCACTATCACCAGGGGCACTGTCACCGGGAGCACTATCATAATGGGCACTGTCACCATGGGCACTGTCACCATGGGCACTGTCAACATGGGAACTCTCATCATGAGCACTGTCACCATGGGCCCTCTCACCATGGGCACTGTTCACAATGGACACTGTCACCATGGGCACTGTGAACATGAGCACTGTCACCATGGTAACTCTTACCATGAACACTGTCACCATAGGAAATGTCACCATGAGCACTATCATCATGGGCAGGGCCACCATGAGGAATTTCACCATGGGAACTCCAACCATGTACACTGCCAGCATGAGCACAGTCACCATGGGCATTGTCACCATGAACACTGTCACCATGGGCAATTTCAACATGGGCACTGTCACCATGCGGACTGTCACCATGAGCACTATCACTACGAGCACTATCACCATGAGCACTATCACAAAAGGCACTTTCACCATGAGCAGTATCACTGTGAGCACAATCACCGTGAGCACTGTCACCATGAGCACTGTAACCGTGGACACTGTCATCATGGACACTATCACCATGAGCACTATCATTATGAGCAGTACCACCATGAGTAATTTCACCATGGAAACTCCAACCATGTACACCGCCAGCATGAGCACAGTCACTAGGGGCTGTGTCACCATGGGCACTGTCTCCATGGGCACTATCACAAAGGACACTGTCATCATGAGCTTTATTACCATGGGAACTGTCACCATGAGCACTGTCCTCTTACGAACTGCCAGCACGGATACTGCCACCATGAGCACTGCAACCATTGGCACTGCCACCGTGGGCACTGTCATCATGAGCACTGTCACCATGAGAACGGTCACCAGGGACACTGTTAACATGGGCACTCTCACCCAGGGCACTGTCACCGTGAGCACTATCACTGTGAGCACTATCACCCTGAGAATTGTCACCGTGGGCACTGTCACCATGCGCACTGTCACCATGGGCACTGTCACGATGAGAACTGTCACCACGAGCACTATCACCGTGAGCACTATCATTAAGGGCACTGTCACCCTGAGCACTATCACCGTGAGCACTATCTCCGTGAACACTTTCACCATGACTACTATCACCATGGGCACTATAAGCATGAGCACTATCACCATGAGCACTGTCACTACGGGCACTGTCACCGTGTTCACTGTCACCATGAGCACTGTAACCATGAGCCCTATCACCATGGGAACTCTCACCATGGGAACGGTCACTATGGGCACTGCCATGATGAGCACTGTCACCATGGGAACTCTCACCATGAGCACTATCACCATGGGAAATGTCACCATGGGCACTGTCACCATGGGCGCTGTCACCATGGAAACTGTCACCATGAGCACTATAATCATGGGCAGTGCCACCATAAGGAATTTCACCATTGTAACTCCAACCATATACACCGCCAGCATGAGCACAGTCACCATGGGGACTGTCAACATGAGCACTGTCACCATGGGAAATGTCTACATGAGCACTATCACCATGATCACTATCACCAAGGGCACTGTCACCATGAGCACTATCACCGTGGACAATGTCACCATGAGAACTATCACCGTGAGCACTATCACCATGGGAAGTGTCACCGTGAGCACTGTCACCATGGACATTGTCACCGTGGGCACTGTCACCATGAGCACTGTCACTGTTGGCACTGTCACCATGAGCAATGTCACCGTTGGCACTGTCACCATGTGCCCTGTCACCATAGGCACTGTCACCGTGGACACTGTCACCATGAACAATATCATCATAGGTAGTGCCACCATAAGGAATTTCACCATGGGAACTCCAACCATGTATAGCACCAGCATGAGCATAGTCACCATGGTCAGTGTCACCATGAACACTGCCACCATGGGCACTTTCAACATGGGCACAGTCACCATGCGAACTATCACCATAAGGACTACCACCATGAGCAATATTACTATGAACACTATCACCAAGGACACTGTCAACGTGAGCACTATCGCCGTAAGCACTATCACCATGAGCGCTGTCACCGTGAGCACTGTCACCATGGGCACTGTCACGGTGTGCACTGTCACCATGGGCAATTTCAACATGGCCACTGTCACCATGGGCACTGTCACCATGGGAACTCTCACCATGAACACTGTCACCATGGGAAATGTTATTATGGGCAGTGTCACCATGGGCACTGTCACAATGGGCAGTGTCACCATGAGCACTATTACCATGAGCACTATCACCCTGAGCACTATCACCATGGGCACTGTCACAGTGAGCACTATTACCATGGGTACTATCACCAAGGGCACTGTCATCGTGAACACTGTCACCATGAGCACTGTTACCGTGGGCCTTGCCACCATGAGCTCTGTCATCATGGCCACTGTCACCATGCGAACTGCCACCATGAGCACTATCACAGTGGGCACTGTCACCATGAGAACTGTCACCATGGGCAGTGTATCCATGGGAACTGTCACCATGGGCACTATCACGGTGAGCACTATCACCATGGGAACTGTCACCATCGGAACAGTCACCATGCGCACTGTAACCATTGGCACTGCCACAGTGAGCACTGTCACAGTGAGCACTGTCACCATGGGAACTGTCACCATGTGCAGTGTCACCATGGGAACTCTCACTATGAGCACTGTCACCATGGGAAATGTCACTATGGGCAGTGTCACCATGGGCACTGTCACCATGGGTAGTGTCACCATGAGCACTATTACCATGAGCACTATCACCATGAGCACTATCATCACGGGCAGTGTCACCATGAGCACTATCACCGTGAGCACTATCACCATGGGCAGTGTCACCATGAGCAATATCACCATGGGCACTGTCACCATGAGCACTATTACAATGGGCATTATCACCATGAGCACTATCACCGTGAGCACTTTCAGTGTGGGCATTGTCACCATGTGCACTGTCACCATGAGCACTGTCACCATGAGCACTATCACCATGGCAAAGGTGACCATGGGAATGGTCACCATGGGCAATGTCAACATGAGCACTGTCACCATGGGCACTGTTACCATGGGCACTGTCACCATGGGTATGCTGACCATGGGCACTTTCAACATGGGCACTGTCACCATGCGAAAAGTCACCATGAGCACTATCACCATGAGCACTATCACCAAGGGCACTGTCACCAAGGGCACTGTCACCGTGAGCACTATCACCGTGAGCACTATCACCATGGGCAGTGTCACCATGAGCAATATCAACATGGGCAGTGTCACCATCAGCACTATTACCATGGGAACTATCACGTTGAGCACTATCACCTTGAACACTGTCACCGTGGGCACTGTCACCATGGGCACTGTCAACATGAGCACAGTCACCATAGGAACTCTCACCATGAGCATTGTCACCATGGCAAATATCACTATGGGCAGTGTCACCATGGGCACTGTCACCATAGGCAGTGTCACCATGATCACTATTACCATGAGCACTATCACCATGAGCACTATCACCATGGGCACTGTCACCGTGAGCAATATGACCATGCGTACTATCACCAAGGGCACTGTCAACGTGAGCACTCTCACCGTGAGCACTGTCACTGTGGGCATTGTCACCATGAGCACTGTCATCATGGGTACTGTCACCATAGAAACTGTCACAATGAGCACTGTCACTGTGGGCACTATCACCATGGACACTGTCACCATAGACACTGTCACCATGGATACTGTCACCATGAGCACTATCATCATGGGCAGTGCTACCATAAGGAATTTCACCATGGGAACTCCAACCATGGACACCGCCAGCATGAGCACAGCCACCATGGGCAGTGTCACCATGAGCACTGCCACCATGGGCACTATCAACATGGGCACTGTCACCATGCGAACTATCGCCATGAGCAGTATTACCATGAGCACTATCCCCAAGGGCACTGTCAACGTGAGCACTATCACCGTGAGCACTATCACCATGGGCAGTGTCACCGTGAACAATATCACCATGGGCAGTGTCACCGTGAGCCCTATTACCATGGGCACTATCACCAAGGGCACTGTCATTGTGAGCAGTGTCACCATGAGCACTGTCACCGTGGGCACTATCAACATGAGCACTGTCACCATGGGCACTGTCACCATGAGAACTGTCACCGTGGGCAATGTCACCATGAGCACTGTCACCGTGGGCACTGTCACCATGGGAACTGTCACCATGAGCACTATCACCATGAGGACTATAACCATGGGCACTGTCACAGTGAGCAATATCACCATGAACACTGTAACCATGGGAAATATCACCGTGGGCACTGTCACCATGGACACTGTCATCATGAGTTCTGTTACCATGGGAAATGTCACCATGAGCACTGTCACCATGGGAACTGTCACCATGAGCACTATCAACGTGAGCACTATAACCATGGGCACCGTCACCGTGAGCAATATCACCATTAACACTGTCACCGTGTGCACTGTCAACATGAGCACTGTCAACATGGGAAATGTCACCATGGGAACTCTCACCATGGGCAGGGTCACCATGAGCACTGTCACCATGGGCACTCTCACGATGGACACTGTCACCATGAGCACTATCATCATGGGCACTGCCAGCATAAGAAATTTCACCATGGGGACTCCAGCCATGTACACTGCCGGCATGAGCAAAGTCACGATGGTCAGTGTTACCATGAGCACTATCACCATGAGAACTTTAACCATGAGCACTATCATCAAGAGCACTGTCACTGCGAGCATTATCACCGTGAACACTCTCACTGTGAGCACTGTCACCATGAGCACTGTCTCCGTGGGCATTGTAACCATGAGCACTGTCGTCATGGGCACTGTCACCATGCGAAATGCCACCATGAGCTCTATCACCGAGGGCACTGTCACCGTGAGCACTGTCACCATGAGCATAGTCACCGTGGGCACTGTCACCATGAGCACTGTCACCATAGGTATTTTCAACATGGCCATTGTCACCATGGGCACTGTCACCATGGACACTGTCATCATGAGCTCTGTTACCATGGGAAATGTCACCATGTGGACTGTCACTTTGGGAACTGCCACCATGGACACTGCCACCATGAGCACTTTAACCATTGGCACTGCCACAGTGAGCACTGTCACCATGAGGAGTGTCGCCATGGGAACTGTCAACATGTGCACTGTCACCATGGGAACTCTCACCATGAGCACTGCGACAATGGGAAATGTCACTATGGTCAGTGTCACCATGGGCAATGTCACCATGGGCAGTGTCACTATGAGCACTATTACCATGAGCATTATCACCATGAGCACTATCACCATGGGCAGTGTCACCGTGAGCCCTATTACCATGGGCACTATCACCAAGGGTATTGTCACTGTGAGCACTGTCACCATGAGCACTGTCACCGTGGGCAATGTCAAAATGAGCACTGTCAACATGGGCACTGTATCCATGGGAACTGTCAACATGGGCACTGTCACCGTGGGCATTGTCACCATTAGCACTGTCATTATGGGCACTGACACCATGAGAACTGCCACCATGAGCACTATCACCGTGGGCTCTGTCACCATGAGCACTGTCACCATGGGCACTGTATCCATGGGAACTGTCACCATGGGCACTGTAACCGTGGGCATTGTCACCATTAGCACTGTCATAATGGGCACTGACACCATGAGAACTGCCACCATGAGCAGTATCACCGTGGGCTCTGTCACCATGAGCACTGTCACCATGG
The DNA here is from genome assembly GCF_028023285.1 of Balaenoptera ricei. Lineage (NCBI taxonomy): Eukaryota > Metazoa > Chordata > Mammalia > Artiodactyla > Balaenopteridae > Balaenoptera > Balaenoptera ricei. Next base: position 97,104,956 of record NC_082654.1, read on the forward strand.
GCACTGTATCCATGGGAACTGTCACCATGGGCACTATCACGGAATGCACTATCACCATGGGAACTGTCACCATGGGAATGGTCACTATGGGCATTTTCAAGATGAGCACTGTCACAAAGGGAACTCTCACCATGAGCACTGTCACCGTGGGCACTGTCAACATGAACACTGTCACCATGGGAACTCTCACCATGAGCACTGTAACCATGGCAAATGTCACCATGAGCACTATCATCATGGGCGGTGCCACCATAACAATTTCGCCATGTGAACTCCAACCATGTATACCGCCAGGAGGAGCACAGTCACCATGGGCAGTGTCAACATGAGCACTGTCACACTGGGCACTTTCAACATGGGCAGAGTCACCATGCGAACTGGCACCATGAGCACTATCACCATGATCAGTATCACCAAGGGCACTGTCACCGTGAGCACTGTCACCGTGGGCACTGTCACCATGAGCACTGTCATCATGGGCACTGTAACCATGGGAACTGTCACCATGAGCACTATCACCGTGAGCACAATCACCATGGGTAGTTTCACCATGGGCAGTATCACCATGAGCACTATCACCATGAGCAGTATTACCATGAGCACTATCACCAAGGTCACTGTCAACGTAAGCACTATCACTGTGAGCACTATCACCATGAGCACTGTCACCATGAGCATTGTCACCGTGGGCAATGTCATCATGAGCACTGTCACCATGGGCATTGTAACAATGGGAACGGTCACCATGAGCACTATCACCGTGAGCACTATCACCATGGGCAGTGTCCCGTGAGAAATATCACCATGGGAACTGTCACAGTGAGCGCTATTACCATGGGTACTATCACCAAGGGCACAGTCACTGTGAGCACTATCACCGTGAGCACTGTCACCATGAGCACTGTCACCATGAGCACTATCACCATGGCAAAGGTGACCATGGGAATGGTCACCATGGGCAATGTCAACATGAGCACTGTCACCATGGGCACTGTCACCATGGGCACTGTCACCATGGGTATGTTGACCATGGGCACTTTCAACATGGGCACTGTCACCATGCAAAAAGTCACCATGAGCACTATCACCATGAGCACTATCACCAAGGGCACTGTCACCATGAGCACTGTCACCGTGTGCACTGTCACAGTGGGCACTATCAACATGAGCACTGTCATCATGAGCACTGTCACCATAGGAAATGTCACAGTGAGCACTGTCACTGTGGGCACTATCACCGTGGGCACTGTCACCATAGGCACTGTCACCATGGACACTGTCACCATGAGCACTATCATCATCGGCAGTGCTACCATGAGGAATTTCACCATCGGAACTCCAACCAAGTACAACGCCAGCATGAGCACAGTCATTATGGGCAGTGCCACTATGAGCACTGTCACCATGGGCACTTTCAACATGGGCCCTGTCACCATGCGAACTATCTCCATGAGCACTATCAGCGTGAGCAATTTCACCATGAGCACTGTCACCATGGGCACTGTCACAATGAGCACTGTCACCATGGGCACTGTAACCATGGGGACGTTCACCCTGAGCACTATCACCGTGAGCACTATCACCATGGGCAGGGTCACCGTGAGCAATATCACCAAGGGCACTGTGACTGTGAGCACTATTACCATGGGCAATATCACCATGAGCACTATCACCGTGAGCACTGTCACCGTGGGCACTGTCATCGTGTGCACTGTCACCATGAGCACTATCACCATGTGAACTGTCACCATGGGAATGGTCACCATGGGCACTGTCAAGATGAGCACTGTCAGCATGAGCACTGTCACCATGGGAAATGTCACCATGGGCACTATCATCATGGGCAGTGCCACCATGAGGAATTTCACCATGAGAACTTCAACCGTGTACACCACCAGCTTTAGCACAGTCACCATGGGCTGTGTCACCATGAGCAGTGTCACCATGGGCACTGTCTCCATGCGAACTGTCACCATGAGCACTGTCACCATGGGCAATGTCACCATGAGCACTGTCACTGTGGGCACTGTCACCATGGGAACTGTCACCATGAGCACTATCACCGTGAGCACTATCACCATGGGCAGTGTCACTGTGAGCAATATCACCATCGCACTGTCACCGTGAGCACTATTAACAAGGGTACTATCACCAAGGGCACTGTCACCATGAGCACTGTCATCATGGGCACTGTCACCATAGGAACTGTCACCGTGAGCACTGTCACTGTGGGCACTATCACCCTGAGCACTATCAAAATGGGCACTGTCACCATAGGCACTGTCACCATGGACACTGTCACCATGAGCACTATCATCATGGGCAGTGCTACCATGAGCAATTTCACCATCGGAACTCCATCCATGTACACCGCCAGCGTGAGCACAGTCAACATGGGCAGTGTCACCATGAGCAGTGTCCCCATGGGCACTTTCAACATGGGCCCTATCACCATGCGAACTGTCACCATGAGCACTATCACCATGAGCACTGTCACCATGAGCATAGTCACCATCGGGTCTGTCACCATGAGCACTATGACCGTGTGCACTATCACCATAGGTAGTGTCACGGTGAGCAATATCACCATGGGCACTGTCACCATGAGCACTATTACCATGGGCACTATCACCATGAGCACTATCACAGTGAGCACTGTCACCGTGGGCAATGTCACCATGTGCACTGTCACCATGAGCACTGTCACCATGAGCACTATCACCATGGGAAGTGTCAACATGGGAACGGTCACCATGGGCACTGTCAACGTGAGCACTGTCAGCATGGGAACTCTCACCAGGAGCACTGTCTCCATGGGAAATGTCACCCTGGACACTGTTCACTATGGGAAGTGTCACCATGAGCACTGTCACCATGGGCACTGTCACTATGGACACTGTCTCCATGGGCACTCTCACCATGGACACTGTCACTGTGGAAAATGTCACCATGGGCACTGTAACCATCTACACTGTCCCCAGGAGCACTATCACCATGGACACTGTATCCATCAGCATTGTCCCCATGGGCACTGTCAATATGAGCACACTGTCACCATGGGAACTCTCACCATGAGCACTGTCACCATGGCCAGTGTCACCATGGCCACTGTCACCATAAGCACTGTCACAAAGGGAAATGTCACCATGGGCACTCTCACCATTTGCTCTGTCACCGTGGGCACTGTCACCATGAGCACTGTTCAACATGGGCACTGTCACCTAGAGCACTGCCACTGTGGGCACTATCACCGTGAGCACTGTCACCATGAGCACTGTCACCATGGACACTGTCACCATGAGCATTGTGACCTTGAGCACTGTCACCATGGGAACTTTCACCATGGGCACTGTAACCATGGGCACTGTCACCATGGACAATGTCACCTTGGGAACCGTCACCATGGAAAATGTCACCATGGGCACTGTTGGCCATGGACACTGTCACCATGGGCACTGTGAACATGAGCACTGTCACCATGTAAACTCTTACCATGAACACTGTCACCATGGGAAATGTCACCATGGGCACTGTCACCATGGACACTGTCACCATGGGCACTGTTGGCCATGGACACTGTCACCATGGGCACTGTGAACATGAGCACTGTCACCATGTAAACTCTTACCATGAACACTGTCACCATGGGAAATGTCACCATGGGCACTGTCACCATGGACACTGTCACCATGAGCACTATCATCATGGGCTGTGCTACCATGAGGAATTTCACCATCGGAACTCCAACCATGTACACCGCCAGCATGAGCACAGTCACCATGGGCAGTGTCACCATGAGCACTATCACCATGAGCACTATCACCATGTGCACTATCACCACGGACACTGTCACCGTGAGAACTATCACCGTGAGCACTGTCACCATGAGAACTGTCACCATGGGCACTGTAACCATGGGAACTGTCACCATGAGCACTATCACCGTGACCACTATCAACATGGGCAGTGTCACCGTGAGCACTATCTCCGTGAACACTTTCACCATGACTACTATCACCGTGGGCACTATAAGCATGAGCACTATCACCATGAGCACTGTCACTGCGGGCACTGTCACCGTGTTCACTGTCACCATGAGCACTGTAACCATGAGCCCTATCACCATGGGAACTGTCACCATGGGAACAGTCACTATGGGCACTGCCATGATGAGCACTGTCACCATGGGAACTCTCACCATGAGCACTATCACCATGGGAAATGTCACCATGGGCACTGTCACCATGGGCGCTGTCACCATGGAAACTGTCACCATGAGCACTATAATCATGGGCAGTGCCACCATAAGGAATTTCACCATTGTAACACCAACCATATACACTGCCAGCATGAGCACAGTCACCATGGGGACTGTCAACATGAGCACTGTCACCATGGGAAATGTCTACATGAGCACTATCACCATGATCACTATCACCAAGGGCACTGTCACCATGAGCACTATCACCGTGGACAATGTCACCATGAGAACTATCACCGTGAGCACTATCACCATGGGAAGTGTCACCGTGAGAACTGTCACCATGGACATTGTCACCGTGGGCACTGTCACCATGAGCACTGTCACCATGAGCACTGTCACTGTTGGTACTGTCACCATGAGCAATGTCACCATTGGCACTGTCACCATGTGCCCTGTCACCATAGGCACTGTCACCGTGGACACTGTCACCATGAACAATATCATCATAGGCAGTGCCACCATAAGGAATTTCACCATGGGAACTCCAACCATGTATAGCACCAGCATGAGCATAGTCATCATGGTCAGTGTCACCATGAACACTGCCACCATGGGCACTTTCAACATGGGCACAGTCACCATGCGAACTATCACCATAAGGACTACCACCATGAGCAATATTACTATGAACACTATCACCAAGGACACTGTCAACGTGAGCACTATCACCGTAAGCACTATCACCATGAGCACTGTCACCGTGAGCACTGTCACCATGGGCAATTTCAACATGGCCACTGTCACCATGGGCACTGTCACCATGGGAACTCTCACCATGAACACTGTCACCATGGGAAATGTCATTATGGGCAGTGTCACCTTGGGCACTGTCACCATGGGCAGTGTCACCATGAGCACTATTACCATGAGCAGTATCACCATGAGCACTATCACCATGGGCACTGTCACAGTGAGCACTATTACCATGGGTACTATCACCAAGGGCACTGTCATCGTGAACACTGTCACCATGAGCACTGTTACCGTGGGCCTTGCCACCATGAGCACTGTCATCATGGCCACTGTCACCATGTGGACTGCCACCATGAGCACTATCACAGTGGGCACTGTCACCATGAGAACTGTCACCATGGGCAGTGTATCCATGGGAACTGTCACCATGGGCACTATCATGGTGAGCACTATCACCATGGGAACTGTCACCATCGGAACAGTCACCATGCGCACTGTAACCATTGGCACTGCCACAGTGAGCACTGTCACAGTGAGCACTGTCACCATGGGAACTGTCACCATGTGCAGTGTCACCATGGGAACTCTCACTATGAGCACTGTCACCATGGGAAATGTCACTATGGGCAGTGTCACCATGGGCACTGTCACCATGGGTAGTGTCACCATGAGCACTATTACCATGAGCACTATCACCATGAGCACTATCATCACGGGCAGTGCCACCATGAGCACTATCACCGTGAGCACTATCACCATGGGTAGTGTCACCATGAGCAATATCACCATGGGCACTGTCACCATGAGCACTATTACAATGGGCATTATCACCATGAGCACTATCACCGTGAGCACTTTCAGTGTGGGCATTGTCACCATGTGCACTGTCACCATGAGCACTGTCACCATGAGCACTATCACCATGGCAAAGTTGACCATGGGAATGGTCACCATGGGCAATGTCAACATGAGCACTGTCACCATGGGCACTGTCACCATGGGCACTGTCACCATGGGTATGCTGACCATGGGCACTTTCAACATGGGCACTGTCACCATGCGAAAAGTCACCATGAGCACTATCACCATGAGCACTATCACCAAGGGCACTGTCACCATGAGCACTGTCACCGTGTGCACTGTCACAGTGGGCACTATCAACATGAGCACTGTCATCCTGAGCACTGTCACCATAGGAAATGTCACAGTGAGCACTGTCACTGTGGGCACTATCACCGTGGGCACTGTCACCATAGGCACTGTCACCATGGACACTGTCACCATGAGCACTATCATCATCGGCAGTGCTACCATGAGGAATTTCACCATCGGAACTCCAACCAAGTACAACGCCAGCATGAGCACAGTCATTATGGGCAGTGCCACTATGAGCACTGTCACCATGGGCACTTTCAACATGGGCCCTGTCACCATGCGAACTATCTCCATGAGCACTATCAGCGTGAGCAATTTCACCATGAGCACTGTCACCATGGGCACTGTCACAATGAGCACTGTCACCATGGGCACTGTAACCATGGGGACTTTCACCCTGAGCACTATCACCGTGAGCACTATCACCATGGGCAGGGTCACCGTGAGCAATATCACCAAGGGCACTGTGACTGTGAGCACTATTACCATGGGCAATATCACCATGAGCACTATCACCATGAGCACTGTCACCGTGGGCACTGTCATCGTGTGCACTCTCACCATGAGCACTATCACCATGTGAACTGTCACCATGGGAATGGTCACCATGGGCACTGTCAAGATGAGCACTGTCACCATGGGAACTCTCACCATGAGCACTGTCACCATGGGAAATGTCACCATGGGCACTATCATCATGGGCAGTGCCACCATGAGGAATTTCACCATGAGAACTTCAACCGTGTACACCACCAGCTTTAGCACAGTCACCATGGGCTGTGTCACCATGAGCAGTGTCACCATGGGCACTGTCTCCATGCGAACTGTCACCATGAGCACTGTCACCATGGGCAATGTCACCATGAGCACTGTCACTGTGGGCACTGTCACCATGGGAACTGTCACCATGAGCACTATCACCGTGAGCACTATCACCGTGGGCAGTGTCACTGTGAGCAATATCACCATCGCACTGTCACCATGAGCACTATTAACAAGGGTACTATCACCAAGGGCACTGTCACCATGAGCACTGTCATCATGGGCACTGTCACCATAGGAACTGTCACCATGAGCACTGTCACTGTGGGCACTATCACCCTGAGCACTATCAAAATGGGCACTGTCACCATAGGCACTGTCACCATGGACACTGTCACCATGAGCACTATCATCATGGGCAGTGCTACCATGAGCAATTTCACCATCGGAACTCCATCCATGTACACCGCCAGCGTGAGCACAGTCAACATGGGCAGTGTCACCATGAGCAGTGTCCCCATGGGCACTTTCAACATGGGCCCTATCACCATGCGAACTGTCACCATGAGCACTATCACCATGAGCACTGTCACCATGAGCATAGTCACCATCGGGTCTGTCACCATGAGCACTATGACCGTGTGCACTATCACCATAGGTAGTGTCACGGTGAGCAATATCACCATGGGCACTGTCACCATGAGCACTATTACCATGGGCACTATCACCATGAGCACTATCACAGTGAGCACTGTCACCGTGGGCAATGTCACCATGTGCACTGTCACCATGAGCACTGTCACCATGAGCACTATCACCATGGGAAGTGTCAACATGGGAACGGTCACCATGGGCACTGTCAACGTGAGCACTGTCAGCATGGGAACTCTCACCAGGAGCACTGTCTCCATGGGAAATGTCACCCTGGACACTGTTCACTATGGGAAGTGTCACCATGAGCACTGTCACCATGGGCACTGTCACTATGGACACTGTCTCCATGGGCACTCTCACCATGGACACTGTCACTGTGGAAAATGTCACCATGGGCACTGTAACCATCTACACTGTCCCCAGGAGCACTATCACCATGGACACTGTATCCATCAGCATTGTCCCCATGGGCACTGTCAATATGAGCACTGTCACCATGGGAACTCTCACCATGAGCACTGTCACCATGGCCAGTGTCACCATGGCCACTGTCACCATAAGCACTGTCACAAAGGGAAATGTCACCATGGGCACTCTCACCATTTGCTCTGTCACCGTGGGCACTGTCACCATAAGCACTGTCACCATGAGCACTGTTCAACATGGGCACTGTCACCTAGAGCACTGCCACTGTGGGCACTATCACCGTGAGCACTGTCACCATGAGCACTGTCACCATGGACACTGTCACCATGAGCATTGTGACCTTGAGCACTGTCACCATGGGAACTTTCACCATGGGCACTGTAACCATGGGCACTGTCACCATGGACAATGTCACCTTGGGAACCGTCACCATGGAAAATGTCACCATGGGCACTGTTGGCCATGGACACTGTCACCATGGGCACTGTGAACATGAGCACTGTCACCATGTAAACTCTTACCATGAACACTGTCACCATGGGAAATGTCACCATGGGCACTGTCACCATGGACACTGTCACCATGAGCACTATCATCATGGGCTGTGCTACCATGAGGAATTTCACCATCGGAACTCCAACCATGTACACCGCCAGCATGAGCACAGTCACCATGGGCAGTGTCACCATGAGCACTATCACCATGAGCACTATCACCATGTGCACTATCACCACGGACACTGTCACCGTGAGAACTATCACCGTGAGCACTGTCACCATGAGAACTGTCACCATGGGCACTGTAACCATGGGAACTGTCACCATGAGCACTATCACCGTGACCACTATCAACATGGGCAGTGTCACCGTGAGCACTATCTCCGTGAACACTTTCACCATGACTACTATCACCGTGGGCACTATAAGCATGAGCACTATCACCATGAGCACTGTCACTGCGGGCACTGTCACCGTGTTCACTGTCACCATGAGCACGGTAACCATGAGCCCTATCACCATGGGAACTGTCACCATGGGAACAGTCACTATGGGCACTGCCATGATGAGCACTGTCACCATGGGAACTCTCACCATGAGCACTATCACCATGGGAAATGTCACCATGGGCACTGTCACCATGGGCACTGTCACCATGGGCGCTGTCACCATGGAAACTGTCACCATGAGCACTATAATCATGGGCAGTGCCACCATAAGGAATTTCACCATTGTAACACCAACCATATACACCGCCAGCATGAGCACAGTCACCATGGGGACTGTCAACATGAGCACTGTCACCATGGGCACTGTTACCATGGGCACTGTCACCATGGGTATGCTGACCATGGGCACTTTCAACATGGGCACTGTCACCATGCGAAAAGTCACCATGAGCACTATCACCATGAGCACTATCACCAAGGGCACTGTCACCAAGGGCACTGTCACCGTGAGCACTATCACCGTGAGCACTATCACCATGGGCAGTGTCACCATGAGCAATATCAACATGGGCAGTGTCACCATCAGCACTATTACCATGGGAACTATCACGTTGAGCACTATCACCTTGAACACTGTCACCGTGGGCACTGTCACCATGGGCACTGTCAACATGAGCACAGTCACCATAGGAACTCTCACCATGAGCATTGTCACCATGGCAAATATCACTATGGGCAGTGTCACCATGGGCACTGTCACCATAGGCAGTGTCACCATGATCACTATTACCATGAGCACTATCACCATGAGCACTATCACCATGGGCACTGTCACCGTGAGCAATATGACCATGCGTACTATCACCAAGGGCACTGTCAACGTGAGCACTCTCACCGTGAGCACTGTCACTGTGGGCATTGTCACCATGAGCACTGTCATCATGGGTACTGTCACCATAGAAACTGTCACAATGAGCACTGTCACTGTGGGCACTATCACCATGGACACTGTCACCATAGACACTGTCACCATGGATACTGTCACCATGAGCACTATCATCATGGGCAGTGCTACCATAAGGAATTTCACCATGGGAACTCCAACCATGGACACCGCCAGCATGAGCACAGCCACCATGGGCAGTGTCACCATGAGCACTGCCACCATGGGCACTATCAACATGGGCACTGTCACCATGCGAACTATCGCCATGAGCAGTATTACCATGAGCACTATCCCCAAGGGCACTGTCAACGTGAGCACTATCACCGTGAGCACTATCACCATGGGCAGTGTCACCGTGAACAATATCACCATGGGCAGTGTCACCGTGAGCCCTATTACCATGGGCACTATCACCAAGGGCACTGTCATTGTGAGCAGTGTCACCATGAGCACTGTCACCGTGGGCACTATCAACATGAGCACTGTCACCATGGGCACTGTCACCATGAGAACTGTCACCGTGGGCAATGTCACCATGAGCACTGTCACCGTGGGCACTGTCACCATGGGAACTGTCACCATGAGCACTATCACCATGAGGACTATAACCATGGGCACTGTCACAGTGAGCAATATCACCATGAACACTGTAACCATGGGAAATATCACCGTGGGCACTGTCACCATGGACACTGTCATCATGAGTTCTGTTACCATGGGAAATGTCACCATGAGCACTGTCACCATGGGAACTGTCACCATGAGCACTATCAACGTGAGCACTATAACCATGGGCACCGTCACCGTGAGCAATATCACCATTAACACTGTCACCGTGTGCACTGTCAACATGAGCACTGTCAACATGGGAAATGTCACCATGGGAACTCTCACCATGGGCAGGGTCACCATGAGCACTGTCACCATGGGCACTCTCACGATGGACACTGTCACCATGAGCACTATCATCATGGGCACTGCCAGCATAAGAAATTTCACCATGGGGACTCCAGCCATGTACACTGCCGGCATGAGCAAAGTCACGATGGTCAGTGTTACCATGAGCACTATCACCATGAGAACTTTAACCATGAGCACTATCATCAAGAGCACTGTCACTGCGAGCATTATCACCGTGAACACTCTCACTGTGAGCACTGTCACCATGAGCACTGTCTCCGTGGGCATTGTAACCATGAGCACTGTCGTCATGGGCACTGTCACCATGCGAAATGCCACCATGAGCTCTATCACCGAGGGCACTGTCACCGTGAGCACTGTCACCATGAGCATAGTCACCGTGGGCACTGTCACCATGAGCACTGTCACCATAGGTATTTTCAACATGGCCATTGTCACCATGGGCACTGTCACCATGGACACTGTCATCATGAGCTCTGTTACCATGGGAAATGTCACCATGTGGACTGTCACTTTGGGAACTGCCACCATGGACACTGCCACCATGAGCACTTTAACCATTGGCACTGCCACAGTGAGCACTGTCACCATGAGGAGTGTCGCCATGGGAACTGTCAACATGTGCACTGTCACCATGGGAACTCTCACCATGAGCACTGCGACAATGGGAAATGTCACTATGGTCAGTGTCACCATGGGCAATGTCACCATGGGCAGTGTCACTATGAGCACTATTACCATGAGCATTATCACCATGAGCACTATCACCATGGGCAGTGTCACCGTGAGCCCTATTACCATGGGCACTATCACCAAGGGTATTGTCACTGTGAGCACTGTCACCATGAGCACTGTCACCGTGGGCAATGTCAAAATGAGCACTGTCAACATGGGCACTGTATCCATGGGAACTGTCAACATGGGCACTGTCACCGTGGGCATTGTCACCATTAGCACTGTCATTATGGGCACTGACACCATGAGAACTGCCACCATGAGCACTATCACCGTGGGCTCTGTCACCATGAGCACTGTCACCATGGGCACTGTATCCATGGGAACTGTCACCATGGGCACTGTAACCGTGGGCATTGTCACCATTAGCACTGTCATAATGGGCACTGACACCATGAGAACTGCCACCATGAGCAGTATCACCGTGGGCTCTGTCACCATGAGCACTGTCACCATGGGCACTGTATCCATGGGAACTGTCACCATGGGCACTATCACGGAATGCACTATCACCATGGGAACTGTCACCATGGGAATGGTCACTATGGGCATTTTCAAGATGAGCACTGTCACAAAGGGAACTCTCACCATGAGCACTGTCACCGTGGGCACTGTCAACATGAACACTGTCACCATGGGAACTCTCACCATGAGCACTGTAACCATGGCAAATGTCACCATGAGCACTATCATCATGGGCGGTGCCACCATAACAATTTCGCCATGTGAACTCCAACCATGTATACCGCCAGGAGGAGCACAGTCACCATGGGCAGTGTCAACATGAGCACTGTCACACTGGGCACTTTCAACATGGGCAGAGTCACCATGCGAACTGGCACCATGAGCACTATCACCATGATCAGTATCACCAAGGGCACTGTCACCGTGAGCACTGTCACCGTGGGCACTGTCACCATGAGCACTGTCATCATGGGCACTGTAACCATGGGAACTGTCACCATGAGCACTATCACCGTGAGCACAATCACCATGGGTAGTTTCACCATGGGCAGTATCACCATGAGCACTATCACCATGAGCAGTATTACCATGAGCACTATCACCAAGGTCACTGTCAACGTAAGCACTATCACTGTGAGCACTATCACCATGAGCACTGTCACCATGAGCATTGTCACCGTGGGCAATGTCATCATGAGCACTGTCACCATGGGCATTGTAACAATGGGAACGGTCACCATGAGCACTATCACCGTGAGCACTATCACCATGGGCAGTGTCCCGTGAGAAATATCACCATGGGAACTGTCACAGTGAGCGCTATTACCATGGGTACTATCACCAAGGGCACAGTCACTGTGAGCACTATCACCGTGAGCACTGTCACCATGAGCACTGTCACCATGTGAACTGTCACCATGGGAATGGTCACCATGGGCACTGTCAAGATGAGCACTGTCACCATGGGAACTCTCACCATGAGCACTGTCACCATGGGAAATGTCACCATGGGCACTATCATCATGGGCAGTGCCACCATGAGGAATTTCACCATGAGAACTTCAACCGTGTACACCACCAGCTTTAGCACAGTCACCATGGGCTGTGTCACCATGAGCACTGTCACCATGGGCACTGTCACCATGCGAACTGTCACCGTGAGCACTGTCACCCTGGGCAATGTCACAATGAGCACTGTCACCATGGGAACTGTCACCATGGACCCTGTCGCCATGGGTACTGTCACCATGTGTACTGTCCTCATGGGAACTCTTAGCAAGAGCACAGTCACCATGGGCACTGTCACCATGGACAATGTCACCATGGGCAATGTCAACATGAGCACTCTCACCATGGAAAATGTCACCATGAGCACTATCACCGTGGGCAGTGTCACCGTGAGCAATATCACCATGGGTAGTGTCACCATGAGCACTATCACCATGGACACTCTCACCATGGGCACTCTCACCATGGGCAATGTCATCATGGACACTCTCACCATGAGCACTATCACCATGGCAAAGGTGACCATGGGAATGGTCACCATGGGCAATGTCAACATGAGCACTGTCACCATGGGCACTGTCACCATGGGCACTGTCACCATGGGTATGTTGACCATGGGCACTTTCAACATGGGCACTGTCACCATGCAAAAAGTCACCATGAGCACTATCACCATGAGCACTATCACCAAGGGCACTGTCACCGTGTGCACTGTCACAGTGGGCACTATCAACATGAGCACTGTCATCATGAGCACTGTCACCATAGGAAATGTCACAGTGAGCACTGTCACTGTGGGCACTATCACCGTGGGCACTGTCACCATAGGCACTGTCACCATGGACACTGTCACCATGAGCACTATCATCATCGGCAGTGCTACCATGAGGAATTTCACCATCGGAACTCCAACCAAGTACAACGCCAGCATGAGCACAGTCATTATGGGCAGTGCCACTATGAGCACTGTCACCATGGGCACTTTCAACATGGGCCCTGTCACCATGCGAACTATCTCCATGAGCACTATCAGCGTGAGCAATTTCACCATGAGCACTGTCACCATGGGCACTGTCACAATGAGCACTGTCACCATGGGCACTGTAACCATGGGGACGTTCACCCTGAGCACTATCACCGTGAGCACTATCACCATGGGCAGGGTCACCGTGAGCAATATCACCAAGGGCACTGTGACTGTGAGCACTATTACCATGGGCAATATCACCATGAGCACTATCACCGTGAGCACTGTCACCGTGGGCACTGTCATCGTGTGCACTGTCACCATGAGCACTATCACCATGTGAACTGTCACCATGGGAATGGTCACCATGGGCACTGTCAAGATGAGCACTGTCACCATGAGCACTGTCACCATGGGAAATGTCACCATGGGCACTATCATCATGGGCAGTGCCACCATGAGGAATTTCACCATGAGAACTTCAACCGTGTACACCACCAGCTTTAGCACAGTCACCATGGGCTGTGTCACCATGAGCAGTGTCACCATGGGCACTGTCTCCATGCGAACTGTCACCATGAGCACTGTCACCATGGGCAATGTCACCATGAGCACTGTCACTGTGGGCACTGTCACCATGGGAACTGTCACCATGAGCACTATCACCGTGAGCACTATCACCGTGGGCAGTGTCACTGTGAGCAATATCACCATCGCACTGTCACCATGAGCACTATTAACAAGGGTACTATCACCAAGGGCACTGTCACCATGAGCACTGTCATCATGGGCACTGTCACCATAGGAACTGTCACCATGAGCACTGTCACTGTGGGCACTATCACCCTGAGCACTATCAAAATGGGCACTGTCACCATAGGCACTGTCACCATGGACACTGTCACCATGAGCACTATCATCATGGGCAGTGCTACCATGAGCAATTTCACCATCGGAACTCCATCCATGTACACCGCCAGCGTGAGCACAGTCAACATGGGCAGTGTCACCATGAGCAGTGTCCCCATGGGCACTTTCAACATGGGCCCTATCACCATGCGAACTGTCACCATGAGCACTATCACCATGAGCACTGTCACCATGAGCATAGTCACCATCGGGTCTGTCACCATGAGCACTATGACCGTGTGCACTATCACCATAGGTAGTGTCACGGTGAGCAATATCACCATGGGCACTGTCACCATGAGCACTATTACCATGGGCACTATCACCATGAGCACTATCACAGTGAGCACTGTCACCGTGGGCAATGTCACCATGTGCACTGTCACCATGAGCACTGTCACCATGAGCACTATCACCATGGGAAGTGTCAACATGGGAACGGTCACCATGGGCACTGTCAACGTGAGCACTGTCAGCATGGGAACTCTCACCAGGAGCACTGTCTCCATGGGAAATGTCACCCTGGACACTGTTCACTATGGGAAGTGTCACCATGAGCACTGTCACCATGGGCACTGTCACTATGGACACTGTCTCCATGGGCACTCTCACCATGGACACTGTCACTGTGGAAAATGTCACCATGGGCACTGTAACCATCTACACTGTCCCCAGGAGCACTATCACCATGGACACTGTATCCATCAGCATTGTCCCCATGGGCACTGTCAATATGAGCACACTGTCACCATGGGAACTCTCACCATGAGCACTGTCACCATGGCCAGTGTCACCATGGCCACTGTCACCATAAGCACTGTCACAAAGGGAAATGTCACCATGGGCACTCTCACCATTTGCTCTGTCACCGTGGGCACTGTCACCATGAGCACTGTTCAACATGGGCACTGTCACCTAGAGCACTGCCACTGTGGGCACTATCACCATGAGCACTGTCACCATGAGCACTGTCACCATGGACACTGTCACCATGAGCATTGTGACCTTGAGCACTGTCACCATGGGAACTTTCACCATGGGCACTGTAACCATGGGCACTGTCACCATGGACAATGTCACCTTGGGAACCGTCACCATGGAAAATGTCACCATGGGCACTGTTGGCCATGGACACTGTCACCATGGGCACTGTGAACATGAGCACTGTCACCATGTAAACTCTTACCATGAACACTGTCACCATGGGAAATGTCACCATGGGCACTGTCACCATGGACACTGTCACCATGAGCACTATCATCATGGGCTGTGCTACCATGAGGAATTTCACCATCGGAACTCCAACCATGTACACCGCCAGCATGAGCACAGTCACCATGGGCAGTGTCACCATGAGCACTATCACCATGAGCACTATCACCATGTGCACTATCACCACGGACACTGTCACCGTGAGAACTATCACCGTGAGCACTGTCACCATGAGAACTGTCACCATGGGCACTGTAACCATGGGAACTGTCACCATGAGCACTATCACCGTGACCACTATCAACATGGGCAGTGTCACCGTGAGCACTATCTCCGTGAACACTTTCACCATGACTACTATCACCGTGGGCACTATAAGCATGAGCACTATCACCATGAGCACTGTCACTGCGGGCACTGTCACCGTGTTCACTGTCACCATGAGCACTGTAACCATGAGCCCTATCACCATGGGAACTGTCACCATGGGAACAGTCACTATGGGCACTGCCATGATGAGCACTGTCACCATGGGAACTCTCACCATGAGCACTATCACCATGGGAAATGTCACCATGGGCACTGTCACCATGGGCACTGTCACCATGGGCGCTGTCACCATGGAAACTGTCACCATGAGCACTATAATCATGGGCAGTGCCACCATAAGGAATTTCACCATTGTAACACCAACCATATACACCGCCAGCATGAGCACAGTCACCATGGGGACTGTCAACATGAGCACTGTCACCATGGGCACTGTTACCATGGGCACTGTCACCATGGGTATGCTGACCATGGGCACTTTCAACATGGGCACTGTCACCATGCGAAAAGTCACCATGAGCACTATCACCATGAGCACTATCACCAAGGGCACTGTCACCAAGGGCACTGTCACCGTGAGCACTATCACCGTGAGCACTATCACCATGGGCAGTGTCACCATGAGCAATATCAACATGGGCAGTGTCACCATCAGCACTATTACCATGGGAACTATCACGTTGAGCACTATCACCTTGAACACTGTCACCGTGGGCACTGTCACCATGGGCACTGTCAACATGAGCACAGTCACCATAGGAACTCTCACCATGAGCATTGTCACCATGGCAAATATCACTATGGGCAGTGTCACCATGGGCACTGTCACCATAGGCAGTGTCACCATGATCACTATTACCATGAGCACTATCACCATGAGCACTATCACCATGGGCACTGTCACCGTGAGCAATATGACCATGCGTACTATCACCAAGGGCACTGTCAACGTGAGCACTCTCACCGTGAGCACTGTCACTGTGGGCATTGTCACCATGAGCACTGTCATCATGGGTACTGTCACCATAGAAACTGTCACAATGAGCACTGTCACTGTGGGCACTATCACCATGGACACTGTCACCATAGACACTGTCACCATGGATACTGTCACCATGAGCACTATCATCATGGGCAGTGCTACCATAAGGAATTTCACCATGGGAACTCCAACCATGGACACCGCCAGCATGAGCACAGCCACCATGGGCAGTGTCACCATGAGCACTGCCACCATGGGCACTATCAACATGGGCACTGTCACCATGCGAACTATCGCCATGAGCAGTATTACCATGAGCACTATCCCCAAGGGCACTGTCAACGTGAGCACTATCACCGTGAGCACTATCACCATGGGCAGTGTCACCGTGAACAATATCACCATGGGCAGTGTCACCGTGAGCCCTATTACCATGGGCACTATCACCAAGGGCACTGTCATTGTGAGCAGTGTCACCATGAGCACTGTCACCGTGGGCACTATCAACATGAGCACTGTCACCATGGGCACTGTCACCATGAGAACTGTCACCGTGGGCAATGTCACCATGAGCACTGTCACCGTGGGCACTGTCACCATGGGAACTGTCACCATGAGCACTATCACCATGAGGACTATAACCATGGGCACTGTCACAGTGAGCAATATCACCATGAACACTGTAACCATGGGAAATATCACCGTGGGCACTGTCACCATGGACACTGTCATCATGAGTTCTGTTACCATGGGAAATGTCACCATGAGCACTGTCACCATGGGAACTGTCACCATGAGCACTATCAACGTGAGCACTATAACCATGGGCACCGTCACCGTGAGCAATATCACCATTAACACTGTCACCGTGTGCACTGTCAACATGAGCACTGTCAACATGGGAAATGTCACCATGGGAACTCTCACCATGGGCAGGGTCACCATGAGCACTGTCACCATGGGCACTCTCACGATGGACACTGTCACCATGAGCACTATCATCATGGGCACTGCCAGCATAAGAAATTTCACCATGGGGACTCCAGCCATGTACACTGCCGGCATGAGCAAAGTCACGATGGTCAGTGTTACCATGAGCACTATCACCATGAGAACTTTAACCATGAGCACTATCATCAAGAGCACTGTCACTGCGAGCATTATCACCGTGAACACTCTCACTGTGAGCACTGTCACCATGAGCACTGTCTCCGTGGGCATTGTAACCATGAGCACTGTCGTCATGGGCACTGTCACCATGCGAAATGCCACCATGAGCTCTATCACCGAGGGCACTGTCACCGTGAGCACTGTCACCATGAGCATAGTCACCGTGGGCACTGTCACCATGAGCACTGTCACCATAGGTATTTTCAACATGGCCATTGTCACCATGGGCACTGTCACCATGGACACTGTCATCATGAGCTCTGTTACCATGGGAAATGTCACCATGTGGACTGTCACTTTGGGAACTGCCACCATGGACACTGCCACCATGAGCACTTTAACCATTGGCACTGCCACAGTGAGCACTGTCACCATGAGGAGTGTCGCCATGGGAACTGTCAACATGTGCACTGTCACCATGGGAACTCTCACCATGAGCACTGCGACAATGGGAAATGTCACTATGGTCAGTGTCACCATGGGCAATGTCACCATGGGCAGTGTCACTATGAGCACTATTACCATGAGCATTATCACCATGAGCACTATCACCATGGGCAGTGTCACCGTGAGCCCTATTACCATGGGCACTATCACCAAGGGTATTGTCACTGTGAGCACTGTCACCATGAGCACTGTCACCGTGGGCAATGTCAAAATGAGCACTGTCAACATGGGCACTGTATCCATGGGAACTGTCAACATGGGCACTGTCACCGTGGGCATTGTCACCATTAGCACTGTCATTATGGGCACTGACACCATGAGAACTGCCACCATGAGCACTATCACCGTGGGCTCTGTCACCATGAGCACTGTCACCATGGGCACTGTATCCATGGGAACTGTCACCATGGGCACTGTAACCGTGGGCATTGTCACCATTAGCACTGTCATAATGGGCACTGACACCATGAGAACTGCCACCATGAGCAGTATCACCGTGGGCTCTGTCACCATGAGCACTGTCACCATGGGCACTGTATCCATGGGAACTGTCACCATGGGCACTATCACGGAATGCACTATCACCATGGGAACTGTCACCATGGGAATGGTCACTATGGGCATTTTCAAGATGAGCACTGTCACAAAGGGAACTCTCACCATGAGCACTGTCACCGTGGGCACTGTCAACATGAACACTGTCACCATGGGAACTCTCACCATGAGCACTGTAACCATGGCAAATGTCACCATGAGCACTATCATCATGGGCGGTGCCACCATAACAATTTCGCCATGTGAACTCCAACCATGTATACCGCCAGGAGGAGCACAGTCACCATGGGCAGTGTCAACATGAGCACTGTCACACTGGGCACTTTCAACATGGGCAGAGTCACCATGCGAACTGGCACCATGAGCACTATCACCATGATCAGTATCACCAAGGGCACTGTCACCGTGAGCACTGTCACCGTGGGCACTGTCACCATGAGCACTGTCATCATGGGCACTGTAACCATGGGAACTGTCACCATGAGCACTATCACCGTGAGCACAATCACCATGGGTAGTTTCACCATGGGCAGTATCACCATGAGCACTATCACCATGAGCAGTATTACCATGAGCACTATCACCAAGGTCACTGTCAACGTAAGCACTATCACTGTGAGCACTATCACCATGAGCACTGTCACCATGAGCATTGTCACCGTGGGCAATGTCATCATGAGCACTGTCACCATGGGCATTGTAACAATGGGAACGGTCACCATGAGCACTATCACCGTGAGCACTATCACCATGGGCAGTGTCCCGTGAGAAATATCACCATGGGAACTGTCACAGTGAGCGCTATTACCATGGGTACTATCACCAAGGGCACAGTCACTGTGAGCACTATCACCGTGAGCACTGTCACCATGAGCACTGTCACCATGTGAACTGTCACCATGGGAATGGTCACCATGGGCACTGTCAAGATGAGCACTGTCACCATGGGAACTCTCACCATGAGCACTGTCACCATGGGAAATGTCACCATGGGCACTATCATCATGGGCAGTGCCACCATGAGGAATTTCACCATGAGAACTTCAACCGTGTACACCACCAGCTTTAGCACAGTCACCATGGGCTGTGTCACCATGAGCACTGTCACCATGGGCACTGTCACCATGCGAACTGTCACCGTGAGCACTGTCACCCTGGGCAATGTCACAATGAGCACTGTCACCATGGGAACTGTCACCATGGACCCTGTCGCCATGGGTACTGTCACCATGTGTACTGTCCTCATGGGAACTCTTAGCAAGAGCACAGTCACCATGGACACTGTCACCATGGACAATGTCACCATGGGCAATGTCAACATGAGCACTCTCACCATGGAAAATGTCACCATGAGCACTATCACCGTGGGCAGTGTCACCGTGAGCAATATCACCATGGGTAGTGTCACCATGAGCACTATCACCATGGACACTCTCACCATGGGCACTCTCACCATGGGCAATGTCATCATGGACACTCTCACCATGAGCACTATCACCATGGCAAAGGTGACCATGGGAATGGTCACCATGGGCAATGTCAACATGAGCACTGTCACCATGGGCACTGTCACCATGGGCACTGTCACCATGGGTATGTTGACCATGGGCACTTTCAACATGGGCACTGTCACCATGCAAAAAGTCACCATGAGCACTATCACCATGAGCACTATCACCAAGGGCACTGTCACCGTGTGCACTGTCACAGTGGGCACTATCAACATGAGCACTGTCATCATGAGCACTGTCACCATAGGAAATGTCACAGTGAGCACTGTCACTGTGGGCACTATCACCGTGGGCACTGTCACCATAGGCACTGTCACCATGGACACTGTCACCATGAGCACTATCATCATCGGCAGTGCTACCATGAGGAATTTCACCATCGGAACTCCAACCAAGTACAACGCCAGCATGAGCACAGTCATTATGGGCAGTGCCACTATGAGCACTGTCACCATGGGCACTTTCAACATGGGCCCTGTCACCATGCGAACTATCTCCATGAGCACTATCAGCGTGAGCAATTTCACCATGAGCACTGTCACCATGGGCACTGTCACAATGAGCACTGTCACCATGGGCACTGTAACCATGGGGACGTTCACCCTGAGCACTATCACCGTGAGCACTATCACCATGGGCAGGGTCACCGTGAGCAATATCACCAAGGGCACTGTGACTGTGAGCACTATTACCATGGGCAATATCACCATGAGCACTATCACCGTGAGCACTGTCACCGTGGGCACTGTCATCGTGTGCACTGTCACCATGAGCACTATCACCATGTGAACTGTCACCATGGGAATGGTCACCATGGGCACTGTCAAGATGAGCACTGTCACCATGAGCACTGTCACCATGGGAAATGTCACCATGGGCACTATCATCATGGGCAGTGCCACCATGAGGAATTTCACCATGAGAACTTCAACCGTGTACACCACCAGCTTTAGCACAGTCACCATGGGCTGTGTCACCATGAGCAGTGTCACCATGGGCACTGTCTCCATGCGAACTGTCACCATGAGCACTGTCACCATGGGCAATGTCACCATGAGCACTGTCACTGTGGGCACTGTCACCATGGGAACTGTCACCATGAGCACTATCACCGTGAGCACTATCACCATGGGCAGTGTCACTGTGAGCAATATCACCATCGCACTGTCACCGTGAGCACTATTAACAAGGGTACTATCACCAAGGGCACTGTCACCATGAGCACTGTCATCATGGGCACTGTCACCATAGGAACTGTCACCGTGAGCACTGTCACTGTGGGCACTATCACCCTGAGCACTATCAAAATGGGCACTGTCACCATAGGCACTGTCACCATGGACACTGTCACCATGAGCACTATCATCATGGGCAGTGCTACCATGAGCAATTTCACCATCGGAACTCCATCCATGTACACCGCCAGCGTGAGCACAGTCAACATGGGCAGTGTCACCATGAGCAGTGTCCCCATGGGCACTTTCAACATGGGCCCTATCACCATGCGAACTGTCACCATGAGCACTATCACCATGAGCACTGTCACCATGAGCATAGTCACCATCGGGTCTGTCACCATGAGCACTATGACCGTGTGCACTATCACCATAGGTAGTGTCACGGTGAGCAATATCACCATGGGCACTGTCACCATGAGCACTATTACCATGGGCACTATCACCATGAGCACTATCACAGTGAGCACTGTCACCGTGGGCAATGTCACCATGTGCACTGTCACCATGAGCACTGTCACCATGAGCACTATCACCATGGGAAGTGTCAACATGGGAACGGTCACCATGGGCACTGTCAACGTGAGCACTGTCAGCATGGGAACTCTCACCAGGAGCACTGTCTCCATGGGAAATGTCACCCTGGACACTGTTCACTATGGGAAGTGTCACCATGAGCACTGTCACCATGGGCACTGTCACTATGGACACTGTCTCCATGGGCACTCTCACCATGGACACTGTCACTGTGGAAAATGTCACCATGGGCACTGTAACCATCTACACTGTCCCCAGGAGCACTATCACCATGGACACTGTATCCATCAGCATTGTCCCCATGGGCACTGTCAATATGAGCACACTGTCACCATGGGAACTCTCACCATGAGCACTGTCACCATGGCCAGTGTCACCATGGCCACTGTCACCATAAGCACTGTCACAAAGGGAAATGTCACCATGGGCACTCTCACCATTTGCTCTGTCACCGTGGGCACTGTCACCATGAGCACTGTTCAACATGGGCACTGTCACCTAGAGCACTGCCACTGTGGGCACTATCACCGTGAGCACTGTCACCATGAGCACTGTCACCATGGACACTGTCACCATGAGCATTGTGACCTTGAGCACTGTCACCATGGGAACTTTCACCATGGGCACTGTAACCATGGGCACTGTCACCATGGACAATGTCACCTTGGGAACCATCACCATGGAAAATGTCACCATGGGCACTGTTGGCCATGGACACTGTCACCATGGGCACTGTGAACATGAGCACTGTCACCATGTAAACTCTTACCATGAACACTGTCACCATGGGAAATGTCACCATGGGCACTGTCACCATGGACACTGTCACCATGAGCACTATCATCATGGGCTGTGCTACCATGAGGAATTTCACCATCGGAACTCCAACCATGTACACCGCCAGCATGAGCACAGTCACCATGGGCAGTGTCACCATGAGCACTATCACCATGAGCACTATCACCATGTGCACTATCACCACGGACACTGTCACCGTGAGAACTATCACCGTGAGCACTGTCACCATGAGAACTGTCACCATGGGCACTGTAACCATGGGAACTGTCACCATGAGCACTATCACCGTGACCACTATCAACATGGGCAGTGTCACCGTGAGCACTATCTCCGTGAACACTTTCACCATGACTACTATCACCGTGGGCACTATAAGCATGAGCACTATCACCATGAGCACTGTCACTGCGGGCACTGTCACCGTGTTCACTGTCACCATGAGCACTGTAACCATGAGCCCTATCACCATGGGAACTGTCACCATGGGAACAGTCACTATGGGCACTGCCATGATGAGCACTGTCACCATGGGAACTCTCACCATGAGCACTATCACCATGGGAAATGTCACCATGGGCACTGTCACCATGGGCACTGTCACCATGGGCGCTGTCACCATGGAAACTGTCACCATGAGCACTATAATCATGGGCAGTGCCACCATAAGGAATTTCACCATTGTAACACCAACCATATACACTGCCAGCATGAGCACAGTCACCATGGGGACTGTCAACATGAGCACTGTCACCATGGGAAATGTCTACATGAGCACTATCACCATGATCACTATCACCAAGGGCACTGTCACCATGAGCACTATCACCGTGGACAATGTCACCATGAGAACTATCACCGTGAGCACTATCACCATGGGAAGTGTCACCGTGAGAACTGTCACCATGGACATTGTCACCGTGGGCACTGTCACCATGAGCACTGTCACCATGAGCACTGTCACTGTTGGTACTGTCACCATGAGCAATGTCACCATTGGCACTGTCACCATGTGCCCTGTCACCATAGGCACTGTCACCGTGGACACTGTCACCATGAACAATATCATCATAGGCAGTGCCACCATAAGGAATTTCACCATGGGAACTCCAACCATGTATAGCACCAGCATGAGCATAGTCATCATGGTCAGTGTCACCATGAACACTGCCACCATGGGCACT
Organism: Balaenoptera ricei; assembly: GCF_028023285.1. NCBI lineage: Eukaryota > Metazoa > Chordata > Mammalia > Artiodactyla > Balaenopteridae > Balaenoptera > Balaenoptera ricei. The sequence goes on from NC_082654.1 coordinate 97,129,765, forward strand.
TTCAACATGGGCACAGTCACCATGCGAACTATCACCATAAGGACTACCACCATGAGCAATATTACTATGAACACTATCACCAAGGACACTGTCAACGTGAGCACTATCACCGTAAGCACTATCACCATGAGCACTGTCACCGTGAGCACTGTCACCATGGGCAATTTCAACATGGCCACTGTCACCATGGGCACTGTCACCATGGGAACTCTCACCATGAACACTGTCACCATGGGAAATGTCATTATGGGCAGTGTCACCTTGGGCACTGTCACCATGGGCAGTGTCACCATGAGCACTATTACCATGAGCAGTATCACCATGAGCACTATCACCATGGGCACTGTCACAGTGAGCACTATTACCATGGGTACTATCACCAAGGGCACTGTCATCGTGAACACTGTCACCATGAGCACTGTTACCGTGGGCCTTGCCACCATGAGCACTGTCATCATGGCCACTGTCACCATGTGGACTGCCACCATGAGCACTATCACAGTGGGCACTGTCACCATGAGAACTGTCACCATGGGCAGTGTATCCATGGGAACTGTCACCATGGGCACTATCATGGTGAGCACTATCACCATGGGAACTGTCACCATCGGAACAGTCACCATGCGCACTGTAACCATTGGCACTGCCACAGTGAGCACTGTCACAGTGAGCACTGTCACCATGGGAACTGTCACCATGTGCAGTGTCACCATGGGAACTCTCACTATGAGCACTGTCACCATGGGAAATGTCACTATGGGCAGTGTCACCATGGGCACTGTCACCATGGGTAGTGTCACCATGAGCACTATTACCATGAGCACTATCACCATGAGCACTATCATCACGGGCAGTGCCACCATGAGCACTATCACCGTGAGCACTATCACCATGGGTAGTGTCACCATGAGCAATATCACCATGGGCACTGTCACCATGAGCACTATTACAATGGGCATTATCACCATGAGCACTATCACCGTGAGCACTTTCAGTGTGGGCATTGTCACCATGTGCACTGTCACCATGAGCACTGTCACCATGAGCACTATCACCATGGCAAAGTTGACCATGGGAATGGTCACCATGGGCAATGTCAACATGAGCACTGTCACCATGGGCACTGTCACCATGGGCACTGTCACCATGGGTATGCTGACCATGGGCACTTTCAACATGGGCACTGTCACCATGCGAAAAGTCACCATGAGCACTATCACCATGAGCACTATCACCAAGGGCACTGTCACCATGAGCACTGTCACCGTGTGCACTGTCACAGTGGGCACTATCAACATGAGCACTGTCATCCTGAGCACTGTCACCATAGGAAATGTCACAGTGAGCACTGTCACTGTGGGCACTATCACCGTGGGCACTGTCACCATAGGCACTGTCACCATGGACACTGTCACCATGAGCACTATCATCATCGGCAGTGCTACCATGAGGAATTTCACCATCGGAACTCCAACCAAGTACAACGCCAGCATGAGCACAGTCATTATGGGCAGTGCCACTATGAGCACTGTCACCATGGGCACTTTCAACATGGGCCCTGTCACCATGCGAACTATCTCCATGAGCACTATCAGCGTGAGCAATTTCACCATGAGCACTGTCACCATGGGCACTGTCACAATGAGCACTGTCACCATGGGCACTGTAACCATGGGGACTTTCACCCTGAGCACTATCACCGTGAGCACTATCACCATGGGCAGGGTCACCGTGAGCAATATCACCAAGGGCACTGTGACTGTGAGCACTATTACCATGGGCAATATCACCATGAGCACTATCACCGTGAGCACTGTCACCGTGGGCACTGTCATCGTGTGCACTGTCACCATGAGCACTATCACCATGTGAACTGTCACCATGGGAATGGTCACCATGGGCACTGTCAAGATGAGCACTGTCACCATGGGAACTCTCACCATGAGCACTGTCACCATGGGAAATGTCACCATGGGCACTATCATCATGGGCAGTGCCACCATGAGGAATTTCACCATGAGAACTTCAACCGTGTACACCACCAGCTTTAGCACAGTCACCATGGGCTGTGTCACCATGAGCAGTGTCACCATGGGCACTGTCTCCATGCGAACTGTCACCATGAGCACTGTCACTGTGGGCACTGTCACCATGGGAACTGTCACCATGAGCACTATCACCGTGAGCACTATCACCATGGGCAGTGTCACTGTGAGCAATATCACCATCGCACTGTCACCATGAGCACTATTAACAAGGGTACTATCACCAAGGGCACTGTCACCATGAGCACTGTCATCATGGGCACTGTCACCATAGGAACTGTCACCATGAGCACTGTCACTGTGGGCACTATCACCCTGAGCACTATCAAAATGGGCACTGTCACCATAGGCACTGTCACCATGGACACTGTCACCATGAGCACTATCATCATGGGCAGTGCTACCATGAGCAATTTCACCATCGGAACTCCATCCATGTACACCGCCAGCGTGAGCACAGTCAACATGGGCAGTGTCACCATGAGCAGTGTCCCCATGGGCACTTTCAACATGGGCCCTATCACCATGCGAACTGTCACCATGAGCACTATCACCATGAGCACTGTCACCATGAGCATAGTCACCATCGGGTCTGTCACCATGAGCACTATGACCGTGTGCACTATCACCATAGGTAGTGTCACGGTGAGCAATATCACCATGGGCACTGTCACCATGAGCACTATTACCATGGGCACTATCACCATGAGCACTATCACAGTGAGCACTGTCACCGTGGGCAATGTCACCATGTGCACTGTCACCATGAGCACTGTCACCATGAGCACTATCACCATGGGAAGTGTCAACATGGGAACGGTCACCATGGGCACTGTCAACGTGAGCACTGTCAGCATGGGAACTCTCACCAGGAGCACTGTCTCCATGGGAAATGTCACCCTGGACACTGTTCACTATGGGAAGTGTCACCATGAGCACTGTCACCATGGGCACTGTCACTATGGACACTGTCTCCATGGGCACTCTCACCATGGACACTGTCACTGTGGAAAATGTCACCATGGGCACTGTAACCATCTACACTGTCCCCAGGAGCACTATCACCATGGACACTGTATCCATCAGCATTGTCCCCATGGGCACTGTCAATATGAGCACTGTCACCATGGGAACTCTCACCATGAGCACTGTCACCATGGCCAGTGTCACCATGGCCACTGTCACCATAAGCACTGTCACAAAGGGAAATGTCACCATGGGCACTCTCACCATTTGCTCTGTCACCGTGGGCACTGTCACCATAAGCACTGTCACCATGAGCACTGTTCAACATGGGCACTGTCACCTAGAGCACTGCCACTGTGGGCACTATCACCGTGAGCACTGTCACCATGAGCACTGTCACCATGGACACTGTCACCATGAGCATTGTGACCTTGAGCACTGTCACCATGGGAACTTTCACCATGGGCACTGTAACCATGGGCACTGTCACCATGGACAATGTCACCTTGGGAACCGTCACCATGGAAAATGTCACCATGGGCACTGTTGGCCATGGACACTGTCACCATGGGCACTGTGAACATGAGCACTGTCACCATGTAAACTCTTACCATGAACACTGTCACCATGGGAAATGTCACCATGGGCACTGTCACCATGGACACTGTCACCATGAGCACTATCATCATGGGCTGTGCTACCATGAGGAATTTCACCATCGGAACTCCAACCATGTACACCGCCAGCATGAGCACAGTCACCATGGGCAGTGTCACCATGAGCACTATCACCATGAGCACTATCACCATGTGCACTATCACCACGGACACTGTCACCGTGAGAACTATCACCGTGAGCACTGTCACCATGAGAACTGTCACCATGGGCACTGTAACCATGGGAACTGTCACCATGAGCACTATCACCGTGACCACTATCAACATGGGCAGTGTCACCGTGAGCACTATCTCCGTGAACACTTTCACCATGACTACTATCACCGTGGGCACTATAAGCATGAGCACTATCACCATGAGCACTGTCACTGTGGGCACTGTCACCGTGTTCACTGTCACCATGAGCACTGTAACCATGAGCCCTATCACCATGGGAACTGTCACCATGGGAACAGTCACTATGGGCACTGCCATGATGAGCACTGTCACCATGGGAACTCTCACCATGAGCACTATCACCATGGGAAATGTCACCATGGGCACTGTCACCATGGGCACTGTCACCATGGGCGCTGTCACCATGGAAACTGTCACCATGAGCACTATAATCATGGGCAGTGCCACCATAAGGAATTTCACCATTGTAACACCAACCATATACACCGCCAGCATGAGCACAGTCACCATGGGGACTGTCAACATGAGCACTGTCACCATGGGCACTGTTACCATGGGCACTGTCACCATGGGTATGCTGACCATGGGCACTTTCAACATGGGCACTGTCACCATGCGAAAAGTCACCATGAGCACTATCACCATGAGCACTATCACCAAGGGCACTGTCACCAAGGGCACTGTCACCGTGAGCACTATCACCGTGAGCACTATCACCATGGGCAGTGTCACCATGAGCAATATCAACATGGGCAGTGTCACCATCAGCACTATTACCATGGGAACTATCACGTTGAGCACTATCACCTTGAACACTGTCACCGTGGGCACTGTCACCATGGGCACTGTCAACATGAGCACAGTCACCATAGGAACTCTCACCATGAGCATTGTCACCATGGCAAATATCACTATGGGCAGTGTCACCATGGGCACTGTCACCATAGGCAGTGTCACCATGATCACTATTACCATGAGCACTATCACCATGAGCACTATCACCATGGGCACTGTCACCGTGAGCAATATGACCATGCGTACTATCACCAAGGGCACTGTCAACGTGAGCACTCTCACCGTGAGCACTGTCACTGTGGGCATTGTCACCATGAGCACTGTCATCATGGGTACTGTCACCATAGAAACTGTCACAATGAGCACTGTCACTGTGGGCACTATCACCATGGACACTGTCACCATAGACACTGTCACCATGGATACTGTCACCATGAGCACTATCATCATGGGCAGTGCTACCATAAGGAATTTCACCATGGGAACTCCAACCATGGACACCGCCAGCATGAGCACAGCCACCATGGGCAGTGTCACCATGAGCACTGCCACCATGGGCACTATCAACATGGGCACTGTCACCATGCGAACTATCGCCATGAGCAGTATTACCATGAGCACTATCCCCAAGGGCACTGTCAACGTGAGCACTATCACCGTGAGCACTATCACCATGGGCAGTGTCACCGTGAACAATATCACCATGGGCAGTGTCACCGTGAGCCCTATTACCATGGGCACTATCACCAAGGGCACTGTCATTGTGAGCAGTGTCACCATGAGCACTGTCACCGTGGGCACTATCAACATGAGCACTGTCACCATGGGCACTGTCACCATGAGAACTGTCACCGTGGGCAATGTCACCATGAGCACTGTCACCGTGGGCACTGTCACCATGGGAACTGTCACCATGAGCACTATCACCATGAGGACTATAACCATGGGCACTGTCACAGTGAGCAATATCACCATGAACACTGTAACCATGGGAAATATCACCGTGGGCACTGTCACCATGGACACTGTCATCATGAGTTCTGTTACCATGGGAAATGTCACCATGAGCACTGTCACCATGGGAACTGTCACCATGAGCACTATCAACGTGAGCACTATAACCATGGGCACCGTCACCGTGAGCAATATCACCATTAACACTGTCACCGTGTGCACTGTCAACATGAGCACTGTCAACATGGGAAATGTCACCATGGGAACTCTCACCATGGGCAGGGTCACCATGAGCACTGTCACCATGGGCACTCTCACGATGGACACTGTCACCATGAGCACTATCATCATGGGCACTGCCAGCATAAGAAATTTCACCATGGGGACTCCAGCCATGTACACTGCCGGCATGAGCAAAGTCACGATGGTCAGTGTTACCATGAGCACTATCACCATGAGAACTTTAACCATGAGCACTATCATCAAGAGCACTGTCACTGCGAGCATTATCACCGTGAACACTCTCACTGTGAGCACTGTCACCATGAGCACTGTCTCCGTGGGCATTGTAACCATGAGCACTGTCGTCATGGGCACTGTCACCATGCGAAATGCCACCATGAGCTCTATCACCGAGGGCACTGTCACCGTGAGCACTGTCACCATGAGCATAGTCACCGTGGGCACTGTCACCATGAGCACTGTCACCATAGGTATTTTCAACATGGCCATTGTCACCATGGGCACTGTCACCATGGACACTGTCATCATGAGCTCTGTTACCATGGGAAATGTCACCATGTGGACTGTCACTTTGGGAACTGCCACCATGGACACTGCCACCATGAGCACTTTAACCATTGGCACTGCCACAGTGAGCACTGTCACCATGAGGAGTGTCGCCATGGGAACTGTCAACATGTGCACTGTCACCATGGGAACTCTCACCTTGAGCACTGCGACAATGGGAAATGTCACTATGGTCAGTGTCACCATGGGCAATGTCACCATGGGCAGTGTCACTATGAGCACTATTACCATGAGCATTATCACCATGAGCACTATCACCATGGGCAGTGTCACCGTGAGCCCTATTACCATGGGCACTATCACCAAGGGTATTGTCACTGTGAGCACTGTCACCATGAGCACTGTCACCGTGGGCAATGTCAAAATGAGCACTGTCAACATGGGCACTGTATCCATGGGAACTGTCAACATGGGCACTGTCACCGTGGGCATTGTCACCATTAGCACTGTCATTATGGGCACTGACACCATGAGAACTGCCACCATGAGCACTATCACCGTGGGCTCTGTCACCATGAGCACTGTCACCATGGGCACTGTATCCATGGGAACTGTCACCATGGGCACTGTAACCGTGGGCATTGTCACCATTAGCACTGTCATAATGGGCACTGACACCATGAGAACTGCCACCATGAGCAGTATCACCGTGGGCTCTGTCACCATGAGCACTGTCACCATGGGCACTGTATCCATGGGAACTGTCACCATGGGCACTATCACGGAATGCACTATCACCATGGGAACTGTCACCATGGGAATGGTCACTATGGGCATTTTCAAGATGAGCACTGTCACAAAGGGAACTCTCACCATGAGCACTGTCACCGTGGGCACTGTCAACATGAACACTGTCACCATGGGAACTCTCACCATGAGCACTGTAACCATGGCAAATGTCACCATGAGCACTATCATCATGGGCGGTGCCACCATAACAATTTCGCCATGTGAACTCCAACCATGTATACCGCCAGGAGGAGCACAGTCACCATGGGCAGTGTCAACATGAGCACTGTCACACTGGGCACTTTCAACATGGGCAGAGTCACCATGCGAACTGGCACCATGAGCACTATCACCATGATCAGTATCACCAAGGGCACTGTCACCGTGAGCACTGTCACCGTGGGCACTGTCACCATGAGCACTGTCATCATGGGCACTGTAACCATGGGAACTGTCACCATGAGCACTATCACCGTGAGCACAATCACCATGGGTAGTTTCACCATGGGCAGTATCACCATGAGCACTATCACCATGAGCAGTATTACCATGAGCACTATCACCAAGGTCACTGTCAACGTAAGCACTATCACTGTGAGCACTATCACCATGAGCACTGTCACCATGAGCATTGTCACCGTGGGCAATGTCATCATGAGCACTGTCACCATGGGCATTGTAACAATGGGAACGGTCACCATGAGCACTATCACCGTGAGCACTATCACCATGGGCAGTGTCCCGTGAGAAATATCACCATGGGAACTGTCACAGTGAGCGCTATTACCATGGGTACTATCACCAAGGGCACAGTCACTGTGAGCACTATCACCGTGAGCACTGTCACCATGAGCACTGTCACCATGTGAACTGTCACCATGGGAATGGTCACCATGGGCACTGTCAAGATGAGCACTGTCACCATGGGAACTCTCACCATGAGCACTGTCACCATGGGAAATGTCACCATGGGCACTATCATCATGGGCAGTGCCACCATGAGGAATTTCACCATGAGAACTTCAACCGTGTACACCACCAGCTTTAGCACAGTCACCATGGGCTGTGTCACCATGAGCACTGTCACCATGGGCACTGTCACCATGCGAACTGTCACCGTGAGCACTGTCACCCTGGGCAATGTCACAATGAGCACTGTCACCATGGGAACTGTCACCATGGACCCTGTCGCCATGGGTACTGTCACCATGTGTACTGTCCTCATGGGAACTCTTAGCAAGAGCACAGTCACCATGGACACTGTCACCATGGACAATGTCACCATGGGCAATGTCAACATGAGCACTCTCACCATGGAAAATGTCACCATGAGCACTATCACCGTGGGCAGTGTCACCGTGAGCAATATCACCATGGGTAGTGTCACCATGAGCACTATCACCATGGACACTCTCACCATGGGCACTCTCACCATGGGCAATGTCATCATGGACACTCTCACCATGAGCACTATCACCATGGCAAAGGTGACCATGGGAATGGTCACCATGGGCAATGTCAACATGAGCACTGTCACCATGGGCACTGTCACCATGGGCACTGTCACCATGGGTATGTTGACCATGGGCACTTTCAACATGGGCACTGTCACCATGCAAAAAGTCACCATGAGCACTATCACCATGAGCACTATCACCAAGGGCACTGTCACCGTGTGCACTGTCACAGTGGGCACTATCAACATGAGCACTGTCATCATGAGCACTGTCACCATAGGAAATGTCACAGTGAGCACTGTCACTGTGGGCACTATCACCGTGGGCACTGTCACCATAGGCACTGTCACCATGGACACTGTCACCATGAGCACTATCATCATCGGCAGTGCTACCATGAGGAATTTCACCATCGGAACTCCAACCAAGTACAACGCCAGCATGAGCACAGTCATTATGGGCAGTGCCACTATGAGCACTGTCACCATGGGCACTTTCAACATGGGCCCTGTCACCATGCGAACTATCTCCATGAGCACTATCAGCGTGAGCAATTTCACCATGAGCACTGTCACCATGGGCACTGTCACAATGAGCACTGTCACCATGGGCACTGTAACCATGGGGACGTTCACCCTGAGCACTATCACCGTGAGCACTATCACCATGGGCAGGGTCACCGTGAGCAATATCACCAAGGGCACTGTGACTGTGAGCACTATTACCATGGGCAATATCACCATGAGCACTATCACCGTGAGCACTGTCACCGTGGGCACTGTCATCGTGTGCACTGTCACCATGAGCACTATCACCATGTGAACTGTCACCATGGGAATGGTCACCATGGGCACTGTCAAGATGAGCACTGTCACCATGAGCACTGTCACCATGGGAAATGTCACCATGGGCACTATCATCATGGGCAGTGCCACCATGAGGAATTTCACCATGAGAACTTCAACCGTGTACACCACCAGCTTTAGCACAGTCACCATGGGCTGTGTCACCATGAGCAGTGTCACCATGGGCACTGTCTCCATGCGAACTGTCACCATGAGCACTGTCACCATGGGCAATGTCACCATGAGCACTGTCACTGTGGGCACTGTCACCATGGGAACTGTCACCATGAGCACTATCACCGTGAGCACTATCACCATGGGCAGTGTCACTGTGAGCAATATCACCATCGCACTGTCACCGTGAGCACTATTAACAAGGGTACTATCACCAAGGGCACTGTCACCATGAGCACTGTCATCATGGGCACTGTCACCATAGGAACTGTCACCGTGAGCACTGTCACTGTGGGCACTATCACCCTGAGCACTATCAAAATGGGCACTGTCACCATAGGCACTGTCACCATGGACACTGTCACCATGAGCACTATCATCATGGGCAGTGCTACCATGAGCAATTTCACCATCGGAACTCCATCCATGTACACCGCCAGCGTGAGCACAGTCAACATGGGCAGTGTCACCATGAGCAGTGTCCCCATGGGCACTTTCAACATGGGCCCTATCACCATGCGAACTGTCACCATGAGCACTATCACCATGAGCACTGTCACCATGAGCATAGTCACCATCGGGTCTGTCACCATGAGCACTATGACCGTGTGCACTATCACCATAGGTAGTGTCACGGTGAGCAATATCACCATGGGCACTGTCACCATGAGCACTATTACCATGGGCACTATCACCATGAGCACTATCACAGTGAGCACTGTCACCGTGGGCAATGTCACCATGTGCACTGTCACCATGAGCACTGTCACCATGAGCACTATCACCATGGGAAGTGTCAACATGGGAACGGTCACCATGGGCACTGTCAACGTGAGCACTGTCAGCATGGGAACTCTCACCAGGAGCACTGTCTCCATGGGAAATGTCACCCTGGACACTGTTCACTATGGGAAGTGTCACCATGAGCACTGTCACCATGGGCACTGTCACTATGGACACTGTCTCCATGGGCACTCTCACCATGGACACTGTCACTGTGGAAAATGTCACCATGGGCACTGTAACCATCTACACTGTCCCCAGGAGCACTATCACCATGGACACTGTATCCATCAGCATTGTCCCCATGGGCACTGTCAATATGAGCACACTGTCACCATGGGAACTCTCACCATGAGCACTGTCACCATGGCCAGTGTCACCATGGCCACTGTCACCATAAGCACTGTCACAAAGGGAAATGTCACCATGGGCACTCTCACCATTTGCTCTGTCACCGTGGGCACTGTCACCATGAGCACTGTTCAACATGGGCACTGTCACCTAGAGCACTGCCACTGTGGGCACTATCACCGTGAGCACTGTCACCATGAGCACTGTCACCATGGACACTGTCACCATGAGCATTGTGACCTTGAGCACTGTCACCATGGGAACTTTCACCATGGGCACTGTAACCATGGGCACTGTCACCATGGACAATGTCACCTTGGGAACCATCACCATGGAAAATGTCACCATGGGCACTGTTGGCCATGGACACTGTCACCATGGGCACTGTGAACATGAGCACTGTCACCATGTAAACTCTTACCATGAACACTGTCACCATGGGAAATGTCACCATGGGCACTGTCACCATGGACACTGTCACCATGAGCACTATCATCATGGGCTGTGCTACCATGAGGAATTTCACCATCGGAACTCCAACCATGTACACCGCCAGCATGAGCACAGTCACCATGGGCAGTGTCACCATGAGCACTATCACCATGAGCACTATCACCATGTGCACTATCACCACGGACACTGTCACCGTGAGAACTATCACCGTGAGCACTGTCACCATGAGAACTGTCACCATGGGCACTGTAACCATGGGAACTGTCACCATGAGCACTATCACCGTGACCACTATCAACATGGGCAGTGTCACCGTGAGCACTATCTCCGTGAACACTTTCACCATGACTACTATCACCGTGGGCACTATAAGCATGAGCACTATCACCATGAGCACTGTCACTGCGGGCACTGTCACCGTGTTCACTGTCACCATGAGCACTGTAACCATGAGCCCTATCACCATGGGAACTGTCACCATGGGAACAGTCACTATGGGCACTGCCATGATGAGCACTGTCACCATGGGAACTCTCACCATGAGCACTATCACCATGGGAAATGTCACCATGGGCACTGTCACCATGGGCACTGTCACCATGGGCGCTGTCACCATGGAAACTGTCACCATGAGCACTATAATCATGGGCAGTGCCACCATAAGGAATTTCACCATTGTAACACCAACCATATACACTGCCAGCATGAGCACAGTCACCATGGGGACTGTCAACATGAGCACTGTCACCATGGGAAATGTCTACATGAGCACTATCACCATGATCACTATCACCAAGGGCACTGTCACCATGAGCACTATCACCGTGGACAATGTCACCATGAGAACTATCACCGTGAGCACTATCACCATGGGAAGTGTCACCGTGAGAACTGTCACCATGGACATTGTCACCGTGGGCACTGTCACCATGAGCACTGTCACCATGAGCACTGTCACTGTTGGTACTGTCACCATGAGCAATGTCACCATTGGCACTGTCACCATGTGCCCTGTCACCATAGGCACTGTCACCGTGGACACTGTCACCATGAACAATATCATCATAGGCAGTGCCACCATAAGGAATTTCACCATGGGAACTCCAACCATGTATAGCACCAGCATGAGCATAGTCATCATGGTCAGTGTCACCATGAACACTGCCACCATGGGCACTTTCAACATGGGCACAGTCACCATGCGAACTATCACCATAAGGACTACCACCATGAGCAATATTACTATGAACACTATCACCAAGGACACTGTCAACGTGAGCACTATCACCGTAAGCACTATCACCATGAGCACTGTCACCGTGAGCACTGTCACCATGGGCAATTTCAACATGGCCACTGTCACCATGGGCACTGTCACCATGGGAACTCTCACCATGAACACTGTCACCATGGGAAATGTCATTATGGGCAGTGTCACCTTGGGCACTGTCACCATGGGCAGTGTCACCATGAGCACTATTACCATGAGCAGTATCACCATGAGCACTATCACCATGGGCACTGTCACAGTGAGCACTATTACCATGGGTACTATCACCAAGGGCACTGTCATCGTGAACACTGTCACCATGAGCACTGTTACCGTGGGCCTTGCCACCATGAGCACTGTCATCATGGCCACTGTCACCATGTGGACTGCCACCATGAGCACTATCACAGTGGGCACTGTCACCATGGGAACTGTCACCATGAGCACTATCACCGTGAGCACTATCACCGTGGGCAGTGTCACTGTGAGCAATATCACCATCGCACTGTCACCATGAGCACTATTAACAAGGGTACTATCACCAAGGGCACTGTCACCATGAGCACTGTCATCATGGGCACTGTCACCATAGGAACTGTCACCATGAGCACTGTCACTGTGGGCACTATCACCCTGAGCACTATCAAAATGGGCACTGTCACCATAGGCACTGTCACCATGGACACTGTCACCATGAGCACTATCATCATGGGCAGTGCTACCATGAGCAATTTCACCATCGGAACTCCATCCATGTACACCGCCAGCGTGAGCACAGTCAACATGGGCAGTGTCACCATGAGCAGTGTCCCCATGGGCACTTTCAACATGGGCCCTATCACCATGCGAACTGTCACCATGAGCACTATCACCATGAGCACTGTCACCATGAGCATAGTCACCATCGGGTCTGTCACCATGAGCACTATGACCGTGTGCACTATCACCATAGGTAGTGTCACGGTGAGCAATATCACCATGGGCACTGTCACCATGAGCACTATTACCATGGGCACTATCACCATGAGCACTATCACAGTGAGCACTGTCACCGTGGGCAATGTCACCATGTGCACTGTCACCATGAGCACTGTCACCATGAGCACTATCACCATGGGAAGTGTCAACATGGGAACGGTCACCATGGGCACTGTCAACGTGAGCACTGTCAGCATGGGAACTCTCACCAGGAGCACTGTCTCCATGGGAAATGTCACCCTGGACACTGTTCACTATGGGAAGTGTCACCATGAGCACTGTCACCATGGGCACTGTCACTATGGACACTGTCTCCATGGGCACTCTCACCATGGACACTGTCACTGTGGAAAATGTCACCATGGGCACTGTAACCATCTACACTGTCCCCAGGAGCACTATCACCATGGACACTGTATCCATCAGCATTGTCCCCATGGGCACTGTCAATATGAGCACACTGTCACCATGGGAACTCTCACCATGAGCACTGTCACCATGGCCAGTGTCACCATGGCCACTGTCACCATAAGCACTGTCACAAAGGGAAATGTCACCATGGGCACTCTCACCATTTGCTCTGTCACCGTGGGCACTGTCACCATGAGCACTGTTCAACATGGGCACTGTCACCTAGAGCACTGCCACTGTGGGCACTATCACCATGAGCACTGTCACCATGAGCACTGTCACCATGGACACTGTCACCATGAGCATTGTGACCTTGAGCACTGTCACCATGGGAACTTTCACCATGGGCACTGTAACCATGGGCACTGTCACCATGGACAATGTCACCTTGGGAACCGTCACCATGGAAAATGTCACCATGGGCACTGTTGGCCATGGACACTGTCACCATGGGCACTGTGAACATGAGCACTGTCACCATGTAAACTCTTACCATGAACACTGTCACCATGGGAAATGTCACCATGGGCACTGTCACCATGGACACTGTCACCATGAGCACTATCATCATGGGCTGTGCTACCATGAGGAATTTCACCATCGGAACTCCAACCATGTACACCGCCAGCATGAGCACAGTCACCATGGGCAGTGTCACCATGAGCACTATCACCATGAGCACTATCACCATGTGCACTATCACCACGGACACTGTCACCGTGAGAACTATCACCGTGAGCACTGTCACCATGAGAACTGTCACCATGGGCACTGTAACCATGGGAACTGTCACCATGAGCACTATCACCGTGACCACTATCAACATGGGCAGTGTCACCGTGAGCACTATCTCCGTGAACACTTTCACCATGACTACTATCACCGTGGGCACTATAAGCATGAGCACTATCACCATGAGCACTGTCACTGCGGGCACTGTCACCGTGTTCACTGTCACCATGAGCACTGTAACCATGAGCCCTATCACCATGGGAACTGTCACCATGGGAACAGTCACTATGGGCACTGCCATGATGAGCACTGTCACCATGGGAACTCTCACCATGAGCACTATCACCATGGGAAATGTCACCATGGGCACTGTCACCATGGGCACTGTCACCATGGGCGCTGTCACCATGGAAACTGTCACCATGAGCACTATAATCATGGGCAGTGCCACCATAAGGAATTTCACCATTGTAACACCAACCATATACACCGCCAGCATGAGCACAGTCACCATGGGGACTGTCAACATGAGCACTGTCACCATGGGCACTGTTACCATGGGCACTGTCACCATGGGTATGCTGACCATGGGCACTTTCAACATGGGCACTGTCACCATGCGAAAAGTCACCATGAGCACTATCACCATGAGCACTATCACCAAGGGCACTGTCACCAAGGGCACTGTCACCGTGAGCACTATCACCGTGAGCACTATCACCATGGGCAGTGTCACCATGAGCAATATCAACATGGGCAGTGTCACCATCAGCACTATTACCATGGGAACTATCACGTTGAGCACTATCACCTTGAACACTGTCACCGTGGGCACTGTCACCATGGGCACTGTCAACATGAGCACAGTCACCATAGGAACTCTCACCATGAGCATTGTCACCATGGCAAATATCACTATGGGCAGTGTCACCATGGGCACTGTCACCATAGGCAGTGTCACCATGATCACTATTACCATGAGCACTATCACCATGAGCACTATCACCATGGGCACTGTCACCGTGAGCAATATGACCATGCGTACTATCACCAAGGGCACTGTCAACGTGAGCACTCTCACCGTGAGCACTGTCACTGTGGGCATTGTCACCATGAGCACTGTCATCATGGGTACTGTCACCATAGAAACTGTCACAATGAGCACTGTCACTGTGGGCACTATCACCATGGACACTGTCACCATAGACACTGTCACCATGGATACTGTCACCATGAGCACTATCATCATGGGCAGTGCTACCATAAGGAATTTCACCATGGGAACTCCAACCATGGACACCGCCAGCATGAGCACAGCCACCATGGGCAGTGTCACCATGAGCACTGCCACCATGGGCACTATCAACATGGGCACTGTCACCATGCGAACTATCGCCATGAGCAGTATTACCATGAGCACTATCCCCAAGGGCACTGTCAACGTGAGCACTATCACCGTGAGCACTATCACCATGGGCAGTGTCACCGTGAACAATATCACCATGGGCAGTGTCACCGTGAGCCCTATTACCATGGGCACTATCACCAAGGGCACTGTCATTGTGAGCAGTGTCACCATGAGCACTGTCACCGTGGGCACTATCAACATGAGCACTGTCACCATGGGCACTGTCACCATGAGAACTGTCACCGTGGGCAATGTCACCATGAGCACTGTCACCGTGGGCACTGTCACCATGGGAACTGTCACCATGAGCACTATCACCATGAGGACTATAACCATGGGCACTGTCACAGTGAGCAATATCACCATGAACACTGTAACCATGGGAAATATCACCGTGGGCACTGTCACCATGGACACTGTCATCATGAGTTCTGTTACCATGGGAAATGTCACCATGAGCACTGTCACCATGGGAACTGTCACCATGAGCACTATCAACGTGAGCACTATAACCATGGGCACCGTCACCGTGAGCAATATCACCATTAACACTGTCACCGTGTGCACTGTCAACATGAGCACTGTCAACATGGGAAATGTCACCATGGGAACTCTCACCATGGGCAGGGTCACCATGAGCACTGTCACCATGGGCACTCTCACGATGGACACTGTCACCATGAGCACTATCATCATGGGCACTGCCAGCATAAGAAATTTCACCATGGGGACTCCAGCCATGTACACTGCCGGCATGAGCAAAGTCACGATGGTCAGTGTTACCATGAGCACTATCACCATGAGAACTTTAACCATGAGCACTATCATCAAGAGCACTGTCACTGCGAGCATTATCACCGTGAACACTCTCACTGTGAGCACTGTCACCATGAGCACTGTCTCCGTGGGCATTGTAACCATGAGCACTGTCGTCATGGGCACTGTCACCATGCGAAATGCCACCATGAGCTCTATCACCGAGGGCACTGTCACCGTGAGCACTGTCACCATGAGCATAGTCACCGTGGGCACTGTCACCATGAGCACTGTCACCATAGGTATTTTCAACATGGCCATTGTCACCATGGGCACTGTCACCATGGACACTGTCATCATGAGCTCTGTTACCATGGGAAATGTCACCATGTGGACTGTCACTTTGGGAACTGCCACCATGGACACTGCCACCATGAGCACTTTAACCATTGGCACTGCCACAGTGAGCACTGTCACCATGAGGAGTGTCGCCATGGGAACTGTCAACATGTGCACTGTCACCATGGGAACTCTCACCATGAGCACTGCGACAATGGGAAATGTCACTATGGTCAGTGTCACCATGGGCAATGTCACCATGGGCAGTGTCACTATGAGCACTATTACCATGAGCATTATCACCATGAGCACTATCACCATGGGCAGTGTCACCGTGAGCCCTATTACCATGGGCACTATCACCAAGGGTATTGTCACTGTGAGCACTGTCACCATGAGCACTGTCACCGTGGGCAATGTCAAAATGAGCACTGTCAACATGGGCACTGTATCCATGGGAACTGTCAACATGGGCACTGTCACCGTGGGCATTGTCACCATTAGCACTGTCATTATGGGCACTGACACCATGAGAACTGCCACCATGAGCACTATCACCGTGGGCTCTGTCACCATGAGCACTGTCACCATGGGCACTGTATCCATGGGAACTGTCACCATGGGCACTGTAACCGTGGGCATTGTCACCATTAGCACTGTCATAATGGGCACTGACACCATGAGAACTGCCACCATGAGCAGTATCACCGTGGGCTCTGTCACCATGAGCACTGTCACCATGGGCACTGTATCCATGGGAA
This sequence comes from Balaenoptera ricei, assembly GCF_028023285.1. Taxonomy (NCBI): domain Eukaryota; kingdom Metazoa; phylum Chordata; class Mammalia; order Artiodactyla; family Balaenopteridae; genus Balaenoptera; species Balaenoptera ricei. Next base: position 97,147,636 of record NC_082654.1, read on the forward strand.
CTGTCACCATGGGCACTATCACGGAATGCACTATCACCATGGGAACTGTCACCATGGGAATGGTCACTATGGGCATTTTCAAGATGAGCACTGTCACAAAGGGAACTCTCACCATGAGCACTGTCACCGTGGGCACTGTCAACATGAACACTGTCACCATGGGAACTCTCACCATGAGCACTGTAACCATGGCAAATGTCACCATGAGCACTATCATCATGGGCGGTGCCACCATAACAATTTCGCCATGTGAACTCCAACCATGTATACCGCCAGGAGGAGCACAGTCACCATGGGCAGTGTCAACATGAGCACTGTCACACTGGGCACTTTCAACATGGGCAGAGTCACCATGCGAACTGGCACCATGAGCACTATCACCATGATCAGTATCACCAAGGGCACTGTCACCGTGAGCACTGTCACCGTGGGCACTGTCACCATGAGCACTGTCATCATGGGCACTGTAACCATGGGAACTGTCACCATGAGCACTATCACCGTGAGCACAATCACCATGGGTAGTTTCACCATGGGCAGTATCACCATGAGCACTATCACCATGAGCAGTATTACCATGAGCACTATCACCAAGGTCACTGTCAACGTAAGCACTATCACTGTGAGCACTATCACCATGAGCACTGTCACCATGAGCATTGTCACCGTGGGCAATGTCATCATGAGCACTGTCACCATGGGCATTGTAACAATGGGAACGGTCACCATGAGCACTATCACCGTGAGCACTATCACCATGGGCAGTGTCCCGTGAGAAATATCACCATGGGAACTGTCACAGTGAGCGCTATTACCATGGGTACTATCACCAAGGGCACAGTCACTGTGAGCACTATCACCGTGAGCACTGTCACCATGAGCACTGTCACCATGTGAACTGTCACCATGGGAATGGTCACCATGGGCACTGTCAAGATGAGCACTGTCACCATGGGAACTCTCACCATGAGCACTGTCACCATGGGAAATGTCACCATGGGCACTATCATCATGGGCAGTGCCACCATGAGGAATTTCACCATGAGAACTTCAACCGTGTACACCACCAGCTTTAGCACAGTCACCATGGGCTGTGTCACCATGAGCACTGTCACCATGGGCACTGTCACCATGCGAACTGTCACCGTGAGCACTGTCACCCTGGGCAATGTCACAATGAGCACTGTCACCATGGGAACTGTCACCATGGACCCTGTCGCCATGGGTACTGTCACCATGTGTACTGTCCTCATGGGAACTCTTAGCAAGAGCACAGTCACCATGGACACTGTCACCATGGACAATGTCACCATGGGCAATGTCAACATGAGCACTCTCACCATGGAAAATGTCACCATGAGCACTATCACCGTGGGCAGTGTCACCGTGAGCAATATCACCATGGGTAGTGTCACCATGAGCACTATCACCATGGACACTCTCACCATGGGCACTCTCACCATGGGCAATGTCATCATGGACACTCTCACCATGAGCACTATCACCATGGCAAAGGTGACCATGGGAATGGTCACCATGGGCAATGTCAACATGAGCACTGTCACCATGGGCACTGTCACCATGGGCACTGTCACCATGGGTATGTTGACCATGGGCACTTTCAACATGGGCACTGTCACCATGCAAAAAGTCACCATGAGCACTATCACCATGAGCACTATCACCAAGGGCACTGTCACCGTGTGCACTGTCACAGTGGGCACTATCAACATGAGCACTGTCATCATGAGCACTGTCACCATAGGAAATGTCACAGTGAGCACTGTCACTGTGGGCACTATCACCGTGGGCACTGTCACCATAGGCACTGTCACCATGGACACTGTCACCATGAGCACTATCATCATCGGCAGTGCTACCATGAGGAATTTCACCATCGGAACTCCAACCAAGTACAACGCCAGCATGAGCACAGTCATTATGGGCAGTGCCACTATGAGCACTGTCACCATGGGCACTTTCAACATGGGCCCTGTCACCATGCGAACTATCTCCATGAGCACTATCAGCGTGAGCAATTTCACCATGAGCACTGTCACCATGGGCACTGTCACAATGAGCACTGTCACCATGGGCACTGTAACCATGGGGACGTTCACCCTGAGCACTATCACCGTGAGCACTATCACCATGGGCAGGGTCACCGTGAGCAATATCACCAAGGGCACTGTGACTGTGAGCACTATTACCATGGGCAATATCACCATGAGCACTATCACCGTGAGCACTGTCACCGTGGGCACTGTCATCGTGTGCACTGTCACCATGAGCACTATCACCATGTGAACTGTCACCATGGGAATGGTCACCATGGGCACTGTCAAGATGAGCACTGTCACCATGAGCACTGTCACCATGGGAAATGTCACCATGGGCACTATCATCATGGGCAGTGCCACCATGAGGAATTTCACCATGAGAACTTCAACCGTGTACACCACCAGCTTTAGCACAGTCACCATGGGCTGTGTCACCATGAGCAGTGTCACCATGGGCACTGTCTCCATGCGAACTGTCACCATGAGCACTGTCACCATGGGCAATGTCACCATGAGCACTGTCACTGTGGGCACTGTCACCATGGGAACTGTCACCATGAGCACTATCACCGTGAGCACTATCACCATGGGCAGTGTCACTGTGAGCAATATCACCATCGCACTGTCACCGTGAGCACTATTAACAAGGGTACTATCACCAAGGGCACTGTCACCATGAGCACTGTCATCATGGGCACTGTCACCATAGGAACTGTCACCGTGAGCACTGTCACTGTGGGCACTATCACCCTGAGCACTATCAAAATGGGCACTGTCACCATAGGCACTGTCACCATGGACACTGTCACCATGAGCACTATCATCATGGGCAGTGCTACCATGAGCAATTTCACCATCGGAACTCCATCCATGTACACCGCCAGCGTGAGCACAGTCAACATGGGCAGTGTCACCATGAGCAGTGTCCCCATGGGCACTTTCAACATGGGCCCTATCACCATGCGAACTGTCACCATGAGCACTATCACCATGAGCACTGTCACCATGAGCATAGTCACCATCGGGTCTGTCACCATGAGCACTATGACCGTGTGCACTATCACCATAGGTAGTGTCACGGTGAGCAATATCACCATGGGCACTGTCACCATGAGCACTATTACCATGGGCACTATCACCATGAGCACTATCACAGTGAGCACTGTCACCGTGGGCAATGTCACCATGTGCACTGTCACCATGAGCACTGTCACCATGAGCACTATCACCATGGGAAGTGTCAACATGGGAACGGTCACCATGGGCACTGTCAACGTGAGCACTGTCAGCATGGGAACTCTCACCAGGAGCACTGTCTCCATGGGAAATGTCACCCTGGACACTGTTCACTATGGGAAGTGTCACCATGAGCACTGTCACCATGGGCACTGTCACTATGGACACTGTCTCCATGGGCACTCTCACCATGGACACTGTCACTGTGGAAAATGTCACCATGGGCACTGTAACCATCTACACTGTCCCCAGGAGCACTATCACCATGGACACTGTATCCATCAGCATTGTCCCCATGGGCACTGTCAATATGAGCACACTGTCACCATGGGAACTCTCACCATGAGCACTGTCACCATGGCCAGTGTCACCATGGCCACTGTCACCATAAGCACTGTCACAAAGGGAAATGTCACCATGGGCACTCTCACCATTTGCTCTGTCACCGTGGGCACTGTCACCATGAGCACTGTTCAACATGGGCACTGTCACCTAGAGCACTGCCACTGTGGGCACTATCACCGTGAGCACTGTCACCATGAGCACTGTCACCATGGACACTGTCACCATGAGCATTGTGACCTTGAGCACTGTCACCATGGGAACTTTCACCATGGGCACTGTAACCATGGGCACTGTCACCATGGACAATGTCACCTTGGGAACCATCACCATGGAAAATGTCACCATGGGCACTGTTGGCCATGGACACTGTCACCATGGGCACTGTGAACATGAGCACTGTCACCATGTAAACTCTTACCATGAACACTGTCACCATGGGAAATGTCACCATGGGCACTGTCACCATGGACACTGTCACCATGAGCACTATCATCATGGGCTGTGCTACCATGAGGAATTTCACCATCGGAACTCCAACCATGTACACCGCCAGCATGAGCACAGTCACCATGGGCAGTGTCACCATGAGCACTATCACCATGAGCACTATCACCATGTGCACTATCACCACGGACACTGTCACCGTGAGAACTATCACCGTGAGCACTGTCACCATGAGAACTGTCACCATGGGCACTGTAACCATGGGAACTGTCACCATGAGCACTATCACCGTGACCACTATCAACATGGGCAGTGTCACCGTGAGCACTATCTCCGTGAACACTTTCACCATGACTACTATCACCGTGGGCACTATAAGCATGAGCACTATCACCATGAGCACTGTCACTGCGGGCACTGTCACCGTGTTCACTGTCACCATGAGCACTGTAACCATGAGCCCTATCACCATGGGAACTGTCACCATGGGAACAGTCACTATGGGCACTGCCATGATGAGCACTGTCACCATGGGAACTCTCACCATGAGCACTATCACCATGGGAAATGTCACCATGGGCACTGTCACCATGGGCACTGTCACCATGGGCGCTGTCACCATGGAAACTGTCACCATGAGCACTATAATCATGGGCAGTGCCACCATAAGGAATTTCACCATTGTAACACCAACCATATACACTGCCAGCATGAGCACAGTCACCATGGGGACTGTCAACATGAGCACTGTCACCATGGGAAATGTCTACATGAGCACTATCACCATGATCACTATCACCAAGGGCACTGTCACCATGAGCACTATCACCGTGGACAATGTCACCATGAGAACTATCACCGTGAGCACTATCACCATGGGAAGTGTCACCGTGAGAACTGTCACCATGGACATTGTCACCGTGGGCACTGTCACCATGAGCACTGTCACCATGAGCACTGTCACTGTTGGTACTGTCACCATGAGCAATGTCACCATTGGCACTGTCACCATGTGCCCTGTCACCATAGGCACTGTCACCGTGGACACTGTCACCATGAACAATATCATCATAGGCAGTGCCACCATAAGGAATTTCACCATGGGAACTCCAACCATGTATAGCACCAGCATGAGCATAGTCATCATGGTCAGTGTCACCATGAACACTGCCACCATGGGCACTTTCAACATGGGCACAGTCACCATGCGAACTATCACCATAAGGACTACCACCATGAGCAATATTACTATGAACACTATCACCAAGGACACTGTCAACGTGAGCACTATCACCGTAAGCACTATCACCATGAGCACTGTCACCGTGAGCACTGTCACCATGGGCAATTTCAACATGGCCACTGTCACCATGGGCACTGTCACCATGGGAACTCTCACCATGAACACTGTCACCATGGGAAATGTCATTATGGGCAGTGTCACCTTGGGCACTGTCACCATGGGCAGTGTCACCATGAGCACTATTACCATGAGCAGTATCACCATGAGCACTATCACCATGGGCACTGTCACAGTGAGCACTATTACCATGGGTACTATCACCAAGGGCACTGTCATCGTGAACACTGTCACCATGAGCACTGTTACCGTGGGCCTTGCCACCATGAGCACTGTCATCATGGCCACTGTCACCATGTGGACTGCCACCATGAGCACTATCACAGTGGGCACTGTCACCATGAGAACTGTCACCATGGGCAGTGTATCCATGGGAACTGTCACCATGGGCACTATCATGGTGAGCACTATCACCATGGGAACTGTCACCATCGGAACAGTCACCATGCGCACTGTAACCATTGGCACTGCCACAGTGAGCACTGTCACAGTGAGCACTGTCACCATGGGAACTGTCACCATGTGCAGTGTCACCATGGGAACTCTCACTATGAGCACTGTCACCATGGGAAATGTCACTATGGGCAGTGTCACCATGGGCACTGTCACCATGGGTAGTGTCACCATGAGCACTATTACCATGAGCACTATCACCATGAGCACTATCATCACGGGCAGTGCCACCATGAGCACTATCACCGTGAGCACTATCACCATGGGTAGTGTCACCATGAGCAATATCACCATGGGCACTGTCACCATGAGCACTATTACAATGGGCATTATCACCATGAGCACTATCACCGTGAGCACTTTCAGTGTGGGCATTGTCACCATGTGCACTGTCACCATGAGCACTGTCACCATGAGCACTATCACCATGGCAAAGTTGACCATGGGAATGGTCACCATGGGCAATGTCAACATGAGCACTGTCACCATGGGCACTGTCACCATGGGCACTGTCACCATGGGTATGCTGACCATGGGCACTTTCAACATGGGCACTGTCACCATGCGAAAAGTCACCATGAGCACTATCACCATGAGCACTATCACCAAGGGCACTGTCACCATGAGCACTGTCACCGTGTGCACTGTCACAGTGGGCACTATCAACATGAGCACTGTCATCCTGAGCACTGTCACCATAGGAAATGTCACAGTGAGCACTGTCACTGTGGGCACTATCACCGTGGGCACTGTCACCATAGGCACTGTCACCATGGACACTGTCACCATGAGCACTATCATCATCGGCAGTGCTACCATGAGGAATTTCACCATCGGAACTCCAACCAAGTACAACGCCAGCATGAGCACAGTCATTATGGGCAGTGCCACTATGAGCACTGTCACCATGGGCACTTTCAACATGGGCCCTGTCACCATGCGAACTATCTCCATGAGCACTATCAGCGTGAGCAATTTCACCATGAGCACTGTCACCATGGGCACTGTCACAATGAGCACTGTCACCATGGGCACTGTAACCATGGGGACTTTCACCCTGAGCACTATCACCGTGAGCACTATCACCATGGGCAGGGTCACCGTGAGCAATATCACCAAGGGCACTGTGACTGTGAGCACTATTACCATGGGCAATATCACCATGAGCACTATCACCGTGAGCACTGTCACCGTGGGCACTGTCATCGTGTGCACTGTCACCATGAGCACTATCACCATGTGAACTGTCACCATGGGAATGGTCACCATGGGCACTGTCAAGATGAGCACTGTCACCATGGGAACTCTCACCATGAGCACTGTCACCATGGGAAATGTCACCATGGGCACTATCATCATGGGCAGTGCCACCATGAGGAATTTCACCATGAGAACTTCAACCGTGTACACCACCAGCTTTAGCACAGTCACCATGGGCTGTGTCACCATGAGCAGTGTCACCATGGGCACTGTCTCCATGCGAACTGTCACCATGAGCACTGTCACTGTGGGCACTGTCACCATGGGAACTGTCACCATGAGCACTATCACCGTGAGCACTATCACCATGGGCAGTGTCACTGTGAGCAATATCACCATCGCACTGTCACCATGAGCACTATTAACAAGGGTACTATCACCAAGGGCACTGTCACCATGAGCACTGTCATCATGGGCACTGTCACCATAGGAACTGTCACCATGAGCACTGTCACTGTGGGCACTATCACCCTGAGCACTATCAAAATGGGCACTGTCACCATAGGCACTGTCACCATGGACACTGTCACCATGAGCACTATCATCATGGGCAGTGCTACCATGAGCAATTTCACCATCGGAACTCCATCCATGTACACCGCCAGCGTGAGCACAGTCAACATGGGCAGTGTCACCATGAGCAGTGTCCCCATGGGCACTTTCAACATGGGCCCTATCACCATGCGAACTGTCACCATGAGCACTATCACCATGAGCACTGTCACCATGAGCATAGTCACCATCGGGTCTGTCACCATGAGCACTATGACCGTGTGCACTATCACCATAGGTAGTGTCACGGTGAGCAATATCACCATGGGCACTGTCACCATGAGCACTATTACCATGGGCACTATCACCATGAGCACTATCACAGTGAGCACTGTCACCGTGGGCAATGTCACCATGTGCACTGTCACCATGAGCACTGTCACCATGAGCACTATCACCATGGGAAGTGTCAACATGGGAACGGTCACCATGGGCACTGTCAACGTGAGCACTGTCAGCATGGGAACTCTCACCAGGAGCACTGTCTCCATGGGAAATGTCACCCTGGACACTGTTCACTATGGGAAGTGTCACCATGAGCACTGTCACCATGGGCACTGTCACTATGGACACTGTCTCCATGGGCACTCTCACCATGGACACTGTCACTGTGGAAAATGTCACCATGGGCACTGTAACCATCTACACTGTCCCCAGGAGCACTATCACCATGGACACTGTATCCATCAGCATTGTCCCCATGGGCACTGTCAATATGAGCACTGTCACCATGGGAACTCTCACCATGAGCACTGTCACCATGGCCAGTGTCACCATGGCCACTGTCACCATAAGCACTGTCACAAAGGGAAATGTCACCATGGGCACTCTCACCATTTGCTCTGTCACCGTGGGCACTGTCACCATAAGCACTGTCACCATGAGCACTGTTCAACATGGGCACTGTCACCTAGAGCACTGCCACTGTGGGCACTATCACCGTGAGCACTGTCACCATGAGCACTGTCACCATGGACACTGTCACCATGAGCATTGTGACCTTGAGCACTGTCACCATGGGAACTTTCACCATGGGCACTGTAACCATGGGCACTGTCACCATGGACAATGTCACCTTGGGAACCGTCACCATGGAAAATGTCACCATGGGCACTGTTGGCCATGGACACTGTCACCATGGGCACTGTGAACATGAGCACTGTCACCATGTAAACTCTTACCATGAACACTGTCACCATGGGAAATGTCACCATGGGCACTGTCACCATGGACACTGTCACCATGAGCACTATCATCATGGGCTGTGCTACCATGAGGAATTTCACCATCGGAACTCCAACCATGTACACCGCCAGCATGAGCACAGTCACCATGGGCAGTGTCACCATGAGCACTATCACCATGAGCACTATCACCATGTGCACTATCACCACGGACACTGTCACCGTGAGAACTATCACCGTGAGCACTGTCACCATGAGAACTGTCACCATGGGCACTGTAACCATGGGAACTGTCACCATGAGCACTATCACCGTGACCACTATCAACATGGGCAGTGTCACCGTGAGCACTATCTCCGTGAACACTTTCACCATGACTACTATCACCGTGGGCACTATAAGCATGAGCACTATCACCATGAGCACTGTCACTGCGGGCACTGTCACCGTGTTCACTGTCACCATGAGCACTGTAACCATGAGCCCTATCACCATGGGAACTGTCACCATGGGAACAGTCACTATGGGCACTGCCATGATGAGCACTGTCACCATGGGAACTCTCACCATGAGCACTATCACCATGGGAAATGTCACCATGGGCACTGTCACCATGGGCACTGTCACCATGGGCGCTGTCACCATGGAAACTGTCACCATGAGCACTATAATCATGGGCAGTGCCACCATAAGGAATTTCACCATTGTAACACCAACCATATACACCGCCAGCATGAGCACAGTCACCATGGGGACTGTCAACATGAGCACTGTCACCATGGGCACTGTTACCATGGGCACTGTCACCATGGGTATGCTGACCATGGGCACTTTCAACATGGGCACTGTCACCATGCGAAAAGTCACCATGAGCACTATCACCATGAGCACTATCACCAAGGGCACTGTCACCAAGGGCACTGTCACCGTGAGCACTATCACCGTGAGCACTATCACCATGGGCAGTGTCACCATGAGCAATATCAACATGGGCAGTGTCACCATCAGCACTATTACCATGGGAACTATCACGTTGAGCACTATCACCTTGAACACTGTCACCGTGGGCACTGTCACCATGGGCACTGTCAACATGAGCACAGTCACCATAGGAACTCTCACCATGAGCATTGTCACCATGGCAAATATCACTATGGGCAGTGTCACCATGGGCACTGTCACCATAGGCAGTGTCACCATGATCACTATTACCATGAGCACTATCACCATGAGCACTATCACCATGGGCACTGTCACCGTGAGCAATATGACCATGCGTACTATCACCAAGGGCACTGTCAACGTGAGCACTCTCACCGTGAGCACTGTCACTGTGGGCATTGTCACCATGAGCACTGTCATCATGGGTACTGTCACCATAGAAACTGTCACAATGAGCACTGTCACTGTGGGCACTATCACCATGGACACTGTCACCATAGACACTGTCACCATGGATACTGTCACCATGAGCACTATCATCATGGGCAGTGCTACCATAAGGAATTTCACCATGGGAACTCCAACCATGGACACCGCCAGCATGAGCACAGCCACCATGGGCAGTGTCACCATGAGCACTGCCACCATGGGCACTATCAACATGGGCACTGTCACCATGCGAACTATCGCCATGAGCAGTATTACCATGAGCACTATCCCCAAGGGCACTGTCAACGTGAGCACTATCACCGTGAGCACTATCACCATGGGCAGTGTCACCGTGAACAATATCACCATGGGCAGTGTCACCGTGAGCCCTATTACCATGGGCACTATCACCAAGGGCACTGTCATTGTGAGCAGTGTCACCATGAGCACTGTCACCGTGGGCACTATCAACATGAGCACTGTCACCATGGGCACTGTCACCATGAGAACTGTCACCGTGGGCAATGTCACCATGAGCACTGTCACCGTGGGCACTGTCACCATGGGAACTGTCACCATGAGCACTATCACCATGAGGACTATAACCATGGGCACTGTCACAGTGAGCAATATCACCATGAACACTGTAACCATGGGAAATATCACCGTGGGCACTGTCACCATGGACACTGTCATCATGAGTTCTGTTACCATGGGAAATGTCACCATGAGCACTGTCACCATGGGAACTGTCACCATGAGCACTATCAACGTGAGCACTATAACCATGGGCACCGTCACCGTGAGCAATATCACCATTAACACTGTCACCGTGTGCACTGTCAACATGAGCACTGTCAACATGGGAAATGTCACCATGGGAACTCTCACCATGGGCAGGGTCACCATGAGCACTGTCACCATGGGCACTCTCACGATGGACACTGTCACCATGAGCACTATCATCATGGGCACTGCCAGCATAAGAAATTTCACCATGGGGACTCCAGCCATGTACACTGCCGGCATGAGCAAAGTCACGATGGTCAGTGTTACCATGAGCACTATCACCATGAGAACTTTAACCATGAGCACTATCATCAAGAGCACTGTCACTGCGAGCATTATCACCGTGAACACTCTCACTGTGAGCACTGTCACCATGAGCACTGTCTCCGTGGGCATTGTAACCATGAGCACTGTCGTCATGGGCACTGTCACCATGCGAAATGCCACCATGAGCTCTATCACCGAGGGCACTGTCACCGTGAGCACTGTCACCATGAGCATAGTCACCGTGGGCACTGTCACCATGAGCACTGTCACCATAGGTATTTTCAACATGGCCATTGTCACCATGGGCACTGTCACCATGGACACTGTCATCATGAGCTCTGTTACCATGGGAAATGTCACCATGTGGACTGTCACTTTGGGAACTGCCACCATGGACACTGCCACCATGAGCACTTTAACCATTGGCACTGCCACAGTGAGCACTGTCACCATGAGGAGTGTCGCCATGGGAACTGTCAACATGTGCACTGTCACCATGGGAACTCTCACCATGAGCACTGCGACAATGGGAAATGTCACTATGGTCAGTGTCACCATGGGCAATGTCACCATGGGCAGTGTCACTATGAGCACTATTACCATGAGCATTATCACCATGAGCACTATCACCATGGGCAGTGTCACCGTGAGCCCTATTACCATGGGCACTATCACCAAGGGTATTGTCACTGTGAGCACTGTCACCATGAGCACTGTCACCGTGGGCAATGTCAAAATGAGCACTGTCAACATGGGCACTGTATCCATGGGAACTGTCAACATGGGCACTGTCACCGTGGGCATTGTCACCATTAGCACTGTCATTATGGGCACTGACACCATGAGAACTGCCACCATGAGCACTATCACCGTGGGCTCTGTCACCATGAGCACTGTCACCATGGGCACTGTATCCATGGGAACTGTCACCATGGGCACTGTAACCGTGGGCATTGTCACCATTAGCACTGTCATAATGGGCACTGACACCATGAGAACTGCCACCATGAGCAGTATCACCGTGGGCTCTGTCACCATGAGCACTGTCACCATGGGCACTGTATCCATGGGAACTGTCACCATGGGCACTATCACGGAATGCACTATCACCATGGGAACTGTCACCATGGGAATGGTCACTATGGGCATTTTCAAGATGAGCACTGTCACAAAGGGAACTCTCACCATGAGCACTGTCACCGTGGGCACTGTCAACATGAACACTGTCACCATGGGAACTCTCACCATGAGCACTGTAACCATGGCAAATGTCACCATGAGCACTATCATCATGGGCGGTGCCACCATAACAATTTCGCCATGTGAACTCCAACCATGTATACCGCCAGGAGGAGCACAGTCACCATGGGCAGTGTCAACATGAGCACTGTCACACTGGGCACTTTCAACATGGGCAGAGTCACCATGCGAACTGGCACCATGAGCACTATCACCATGATCAGTATCACCAAGGGCACTGTCACCGTGAGCACTGTCACCGTGGGCACTGTCACCATGAGCACTGTCATCATGGGCACTGTAACCATGGGAACTGTCACCATGAGCACTATCACCGTGAGCACAATCACCATGGGTAGTTTCACCATGGGCAGTATCACCATGAGCACTATCACCATGAGCAGTATTACCATGAGCACTATCACCAAGGTCACTGTCAACGTAAGCACTATCACTGTGAGCACTATCACCATGAGCACTGTCACCATGAGCATTGTCACCGTGGGCAATGTCATCATGAGCACTGTCACCATGGGCATTGTAACAATGGGAACGGTCACCATGAGCACTATCACCGTGAGCACTATCACCATGGGCAGTGTCCCGTGAGAAATATCACCATGGGAACTGTCACAGTGAGCGCTATTACCATGGGTACTATCACCAAGGGCACAGTCACTGTGAGCACTATCACCGTGAGCACTGTCACCATGAGCACTGTCACCATGTGAACTGTCACCATGGGAATGGTCACCATGGGCACTGTCAAGATGAGCACTGTCACCATGGGAACTCTCACCATGAGCACTGTCACCATGGGAAATGTCACCATGGGCACTATCATCATGGGCAGTGCCACCATGAGGAATTTCACCATGAGAACTTCAACCGTGTACACCACCAGCTTTAGCACAGTCACCATGGGCTGTGTCACCATGAGCACTGTCACCATGGGCACTGTCACCATGCGAACTGTCACCGTGAGCACTGTCACCCTGGGCAATGTCACAATGAGCACTGTCACCATGGGAACTGTCACCATGGACCCTGTCGCCATGGGTACTGTCACCATGTGTACTGTCCTCATGGGAACTCTTAGCAAGAGCACAGTCACCATGGACACTGTCACCATGGACAATGTCACCATGGGCAATGTCAACATGAGCACTCTCACCATGGAAAATGTCACCATGAGCACTATCACCGTGGGCAGTGTCACCGTGAGCAATATCACCATGGGTAGTGTCACCATGAGCACTATCACCATGGACACTCTCACCATGGGCACTCTCACCATGGGCAATGTCATCATGGACACTCTCACCATGAGCACTATCACCATGGCAAAGGTGACCATGGGAATGGTCACCATGGGCAATGTCAACATGAGCACTGTCACCATGGGCACTGTCACCATGGGCACTGTCACCATGGGTATGTTGACCATGGGCACTTTCAACATGGGCACTGTCACCATGCAAAAAGTCACCATGAGCACTATCACCATGAGCACTATCACCAAGGGCACTGTCACCGTGTGCACTGTCACAGTGGGCACTATCAACATGAGCACTGTCATCATGAGCACTGTCACCATAGGAAATGTCACAGTGAGCACTGTCACTGTGGGCACTATCACCGTGGGCACTGTCACCATAGGCACTGTCACCATGGACACTGTCACCATGAGCACTATCATCATCGGCAGTGCTACCATGAGGAATTTCACCATCGGAACTCCAACCAAGTACAACGCCAGCATGAGCACAGTCATTATGGGCAGTGCCACTATGAGCACTGTCACCATGGGCACTTTCAACATGGGCCCTGTCACCATGCGAACTATCTCCATGAGCACTATCAGCGTGAGCAATTTCACCATGAGCACTGTCACCATGGGCACTGTCACAATGAGCACTGTCACCATGGGCACTGTAACCATGGGGACGTTCACCCTGAGCACTATCACCGTGAGCACTATCACCATGGGCAGGGTCACCGTGAGCAATATCACCAAGGGCACTGTGACTGTGAGCACTATTACCATGGGCAATATCACCATGAGCACTATCACCGTGAGCACTGTCACCGTGGGCACTGTCATCGTGTGCACTGTCACCATGAGCACTATCACCATGTGAACTGTCACCATGGGAATGGTCACCATGGGCACTGTCAAGATGAGCACTGTCACCATGAGCACTGTCACCATGGGAAATGTCACCATGGGCACTATCATCATGGGCAGTGCCACCATGAGGAATTTCACCATGAGAACTTCAACCGTGTACACCACCAGCTTTAGCACAGTCACCATGGGCTGTGTCACCATGAGCAGTGTCACCATGGGCACTGTCTCCATGCGAACTGTCACCATGAGCACTGTCACCATGGGCAATGTCACCATGAGCACTGTCACTGTGGGCACTGTCACCATGGGAACTGTCACCATGAGCACTATCACCGTGAGCACTATCACCATGGGCAGTGTCACTGTGAGCAATATCACCATCGCACTGTCACCGTGAGCACTATTAACAAGGGTACTATCACCAAGGGCACTGTCACCATGAGCACTGTCATCATGGGCACTGTCACCATAGGAACTGTCACCGTGAGCACTGTCACTGTGGGCACTATCACCCTGAGCACTATCAAAATGGGCACTGTCACCATAGGCACTGTCACCATGGACACTGTCACCATGAGCACTATCATCATGGGCAGTGCTACCATGAGCAATTTCACCATCGGAACTCCATCCATGTACACCGCCAGCGTGAGCACAGTCAACATGGGCAGTGTCACCATGAGCAGTGTCCCCATGGGCACTTTCAACATGGGCCCTATCACCATGCGAACTGTCACCATGAGCACTATCACCATGAGCACTGTCACCATGAGCATAGTCACCATCGGGTCTGTCACCATGAGCACTATGACCGTGTGCACTATCACCATAGGTAGTGTCACGGTGAGCAATATCACCATGGGCACTGTCACCATGAGCACTATTACCATGGGCACTATCACCATGAGCACTATCACAGTGAGCACTGTCACCGTGGGCAATGTCACCATGTGCACTGTCACCATGAGCACTGTCACCATGAGCACTATCACCATGGGAAGTGTCAACATGGGAACGGTCACCATGGGCACTGTCAACGTGAGCACTGTCAGCATGGGAACTCTCACCAGGAGCACTGTCTCCATGGGAAATGTCACCCTGGACACTGTTCACTATGGGAAGTGTCACCATGAGCACTGTCACCATGGGCACTGTCACTATGGACACTGTCTCCATGGGCACTCTCACCATGGACACTGTCACTGTGGAAAATGTCACCATGGGCACTGTAACCATCTACACTGTCCCCAGGAGCACTATCACCATGGACACTGTATCCATCAGCATTGTCCCCATGGGCACTGTCAATATGAGCACACTGTCACCATGGGAACTCTCACCATGAGCACTGTCACCATGGCCAGTGTCACCATGGCCACTGTCACCATAAGCACTGTCACAAAGGGAAATGTCACCATGGGCACTCTCACCATTTGCTCTGTCACCGTGGGCACTGTCACCATGAGCACTGTTCAACATGGGCACTGTCACCTAGAGCACTGCCACTGTGGGCACTATCACCGTGAGCACTGTCACCATGAGCACTGTCACCATGGACACTGTCACCATGAGCATTGTGACCTTGAGCACTGTCACCATGGGAACTTTCACCATGGGCACTGTAACCATGGGCACTGTCACCATGGACAATGTCACCTTGGGAACCATCACCATGGAAAATGTCACCATGGGCACTGTTGGCCATGGACACTGTCACCATGGGCACTGTGAACATGAGCACTGTCACCATGTAAACTCTTACCATGAACACTGTCACCATGGGAAATGTCACCATGGGCACTGTCACCATGGACACTGTCACCATGAGCACTATCATCATGGGCTGTGCTACCATGAGGAATTTCACCATCGGAACTCCAACCATGTACACCGCCAGCATGAGCACAGTCACCATGGGCAGTGTCACCATGAGCACTATCACCATGAGCACTATCACCATGTGCACTATCACCACGGACACTGTCACCGTGAGAACTATCACCGTGAGCACTGTCACCATGAGAACTGTCACCATGGGCACTGTAACCATGGGAACTGTCACCATGAGCACTATCACCGTGACCACTATCAACATGGGCAGTGTCACCGTGAGCACTATCTCCGTGAACACTTTCACCATGACTACTATCACCGTGGGCACTATAAGCATGAGCACTATCACCATGAGCACTGTCACTGCGGGCACTGTCACCGTGTTCACTGTCACCATGAGCACTGTAACCATGAGCCCTATCACCATGGGAACTGTCACCATGGGAACAGTCACTATGGGCACTGCCATGATGAGCACTGTCACCATGGGAACTCTCACCATGAGCACTATCACCATGGGAAATGTCACCATGGGCACTGTCACCATGGGCACTGTCACCATGGGCGCTGTCACCATGGAAACTGTCACCATGAGCACTATAATCATGGGCAGTGCCACCATAAGGAATTTCACCATTGTAACACCAACCATATACACTGCCAGCATGAGCACAGTCACCATGGGGACTGTCAACATGAGCACTGTCACCATGGGAAATGTCTACATGAGCACTATCACCATGATCACTATCACCAAGGGCACTGTCACCATGAGCACTATCACCGTGGACAATGTCACCATGAGAACTATCACCGTGAGCACTATCACCATGGGAAGTGTCACCGTGAGAACTGTCACCATGGACATTGTCACCGTGGGCACTGTCACCATGAGCACTGTCACCATGAGCACTGTCACTGTTGGTACTGTCACCATGAGCAATGTCACCATTGGCACTGTCACCATGTGCCCTGTCACCATAGGCACTGTCACCGTGGACACTGTCACCATGAACAATATCATCATAGGCAGTGCCACCATAAGGAATTTCACCATGGGAACTCCAACCATGTATAGCACCAGCATGAGCATAGTCATCATGGTCAGTGTCACCATGAACACTGCCACCATGGGCACTTTCAACATGGGCACAGTCACCATGCGAACTATCACCATAAGGACTACCACCATGAGCAATATTACTATGAACACTATCACCAAGGACACTGTCAACGTGAGCACTATCACCGTAAGCACTATCACCATGAGCACTGTCACCGTGAGCACTGTCACCATGGGCAATTTCAACATGGCCACTGTCACCATGGGCACTGTCACCATGGGAACTCTCACCATGAACACTGTCACCATGGGAAATGTCATTATGGGCAGTGTCACCTTGGGCACTGTCACCATGGGCAGTGTCACCATGAGCACTATTACCATGAGCAGTATCACCATGAGCACTATCACCATGGGCACTGTCACAGTGAGCACTATTACCATGGGTACTATCACCAAGGGCACTGTCATCGTGAACACTGTCACCATGAGCACTGTTACCGTGGGCCTTGCCACCATGAGCACTGTCATCATGGCCACTGTCACCATGTGGACTGCCACCATGAGCACTATCACAGTGGGCACTGTCACCATGAGAACTGTCACCATGGGCAGTGTATCCATGGGAACTGTCACCATGGGCACTATCATGGTGAGCACTATCACCATGGGAACTGTCACCATCGGAACAGTCACCATGCGCACTGTAACCATTGGCACTGCCACAGTGAGCACTGTCACAGTGAGCACTGTCACCATGGGAACTGTCACCATGTGCAGTGTCACCATGGGAACTCTCACTATGAGCACTGTCACCATGGGAAATGTCACTATGGGCAGTGTCACCATGGGCACTGTCACCATGGGTAGTGTCACCATGAGCACTATTACCATGAGCACTATCACCATGAGCACTATCATCACGGGCAGTGCCACCATGAGCACTATCACCGTGAGCACTATCACCATGGGTAGTGTCACCATGAGCAATATCACCATGGGCACTGTCACCATGAGCACTATTACAATGGGCATTATCACCATGAGCACTATCACCGTGAGCACTTTCAGTGTGGGCATTGTCACCATGTGCACTGTCACCATGAGCACTGTCACCATGAGCACTATCACCATGGCAAAGTTGACCATGGGAATGGTCACCATGGGCAATGTCAACATGAGCACTGTCACCATGGGCACTGTCACCATGGGCACTGTCACCATGGGTATGCTGACCATGGGCACTTTCAACATGGGCACTGTCACCATGCGAAAAGTCACCATGAGCACTATCACCATGAGCACTATCACCAAGGGCACTGTCACCATGAGCACTGTCACCGTGTGCACTGTCACAGTGGGCACTATCAACATGAGCACTGTCATCCTGAGCACTGTCACCATAGGAAATGTCACAGTGAGCACTGTCACTGTGGGCACTATCACCGTGGGCACTGTCACCATAGGCACTGTCACCATGGACACTGTCACCATGAGCACTATCATCATCGGCAGTGCTACCATGAGGAATTTCACCATCGGAACTCCAACCAAGTACAACGCCAGCATGAGCACAGTCATTATGGGCAGTGCCACTATGAGCACTGTCACCATGGGCACTTTCAACATGGGCCCTGTCACCATGCGAACTATCTCCATGAGCACTATCAGCGTGAGCAATTTCACCATGAGCACTGTCACCATGGGCACTGTCACAATGAGCACTGTCACCATGGGCACTGTAACCATGGGGACTTTCACCCTGAGCACTATCACCGTGAGCACTATCACCATGGGCAGGGTCACCGTGAGCAATATCACCAAGGGCACTGTGACTGTGAGCACTATTACCATGGGCAATATCACCATGAGCACTATCACCATGAGCACTGTCACCGTGGGCACTGTCATCGTGTGCACTGTCACCATGAGCACTATCACCATGTGAACTGTCACCATGGGAATGGTCACCATGGGCACTGTCAAGATGAGCACTGTCACCATGGGAACTCTCACCATGAGCACTGTCACCATGGGAAATGTCACCATGGGCACTATCATCATGGGCAGTGCCACCATGAGGAATTTCACCATGAGAACTTCAACCGTGTACACCACCAGCTTTAGCACAGTCACCATGGGCTGTGTCACCATGAGCAGTGTCACCATGGGCACTGTCTCCATGCGAACTGTCACCATGAGCACTGTCACCATGGGCAATGTCACCATGAGCACTGTCACTGTGGGCACTGTCACCATGGGAACTGTCACCATGAGCACTATCACCGTGAGCACTATCACCATGGGCAGTGTCACTGTGAGCAATATCACCATCGCACTGTCACCGTGAGCACTATTAACAAGGGTACTATCACCAAGGGCACTGTCACCATGAGCACTGTCATCATGGGCACTGTCACCATAGGAACTGTCACCGTGAGCACTGTCACTGTGGGCACTATCACCCTGAGCACTATCAAAATGGGCACTGTCACCATAGGCACTGTCACCATGGACACTGTCACCATGAGCACTATCATCATGGGCAGTGCTACCATGAGCAATTTCACCATCGGAACTCCATCCATGTACACCGCCAGCGTGAGCACAGTCAACATGGGCAGTGTCACCATGAGCAGTGTCCCCATGGGCACTTTCAACATGGGCCCTATCACCATGCGAACTGTCACCATGAGCACTATCACCATGAGCACTGTCACCATGAGCATAGTCACCATCGGGTCTGTCACCATGAGCACTATGACCGTGTGCACTATCACCATAGGTAGTGTCACGGTGAGCAATATCACCATGGGCACTGTCACCATGAGCACTATTACCATGGGCACTATCACCATGAGCACTATCACAGTGAGCACTGTCACCGTGGGCAATGTCACCATGTGCACTGTCACCATGAGCACTGTCACCATGAGCACTATCACCATGGGAAGTGTCAACATGGGAACGGTCACCATGGGCACTGTCAACGTGAGCACTGTCAGCATGGGAACTCTCACCAGGAGCACTGTCTCCATGGGAAATGTCACCCTGGACACTGTTCACTATGGGAAGTGTCACCATGAGCACTGTCACCATGGGCACTGTCACTATGGACACTGTCTCCATGGGCACTCTCACCATGGACACTGTCACTGTGGAAAATGTCACCATGGGCACTGTAACCATCTACACTGTCCCCAGGAGCACTATCACCATGGACACTGTATCCATCAGCATTGTCCCCATGGGCACTGTCAATATGAGCACACTGTCACCATGGGAACTCTCACCATGAGCACTGTCACCATGGCCAGTGTCACCATGGCCACTGTCACCATAAGCACTGTCACAAAGGGAAATGTCACCATGGGCACTCTCACCATTTGCTCTGTCACCGTGGGCACTGTCACCATGAGCACTGTTCAACATGGGCACTGTCACCTAGAGCACTGCCACTGTGGGCACTATCACCGTGAGCACTGTCACCATGAGCACTGTCACCATGGACACTGTCACCATGAGCATTGTGACCTTGAGCACTGTCACCATGGGAACTTTCACCATGGGCACTGTAACCATGGGCACTGTCACCATGGACAATGTCACCTTGGGAACCGTCACCATGGAAAATGTCACCATGGGCACTGTTGGCCATGGACACTGTCACCATGGGCACTGTGAACATGAGCACTGTCACCATGTAAACTCTTACCATGAACACTGTCACCATGGGAAATGTCACCATGGGCACTGTCACCATGGACACTGTCACCATGAGCACTATCATCATGGGCTGTGCTACCATGAGGAATTTCACCATCGGAACTCCAACCATGTACACCGCCAGCATGAGCACAGTCACCATGGGCAGTGTCACCATGAGCACTATCACCATGAGCACTATCACCATGTGCACTATCACCACGGACACTGTCACCGTGAGAACTATCACCGTGAGCACTGTCACCATGAGAACTGTCACCATGGGCACTGTAACCATGGGAACTGTCACCATGAGCACTATCACCGTGACCACTATCAACATGGGCAGTGTCACCGTGAGCACTATCTCCGTGAACACTTTCACCATGACTACTATCACCGTGGGCACTATAAGCATGAGCACTATCACCATGAGCACTGTCACTGCGGGCACTGTCACCGTGTTCACTGTCACCATGAGCACTGTAACCATGAGCCCTATCACCATGGGAACTGTCACCATGGGAACAGTCACTATGGGCACTGCCATGATGAGCACTGTCACCATGGGAACTCTCACCATGAGCACTATCACCATGGGAAATGTCACCATGGGCACTGTCACCATGGGCGCTGTCACCATGGAAACTGTCACCATGAGCACTATAATCATGGGCAGTGCCACCATAAGGAATTTCACCATTGTAACACCAACCATATACACTGCCAGCATGAGCACAGTCACCATGGGGACTGTCAACATGAGCACTGTCACCATGGGAAATGTCTACATGAGCACTATCACCATGATCACTATCACCAAGGGCACTGTCACCATGAGCACTATCACCGTGGACAATGTCACCATGAGAACTATCACCGTGAGCACTATCACCATGGGAAGTGTCACCGTGAGAACTGTCACCATGGACATTGTCACCGTGGGCACTGTCACCATGAGCACTGTCACCATGAGCACTGTCACTGTTGGTACTGTCACCATGAGCAATGTCACCATTGGCACTGTCACCATGTGCCCTGTCACCATAGGCACTGTCACCGTGGACACTGTCACCATGAACAATATCATCATAGGCAGTGCCACCATAAGGAATTTCACCATGGGAACTCCAACCATGTATAGCACCAGCATGAGCATAGTCATCATGGTCAGTGTCACCATGAACACTGCCACCATGGGCACTTTCAACATGGGCACAGTCACCATGCGAACTATCACCATAAGGACTACCACCATGAGCAATATTACTATGAACACTATCACCAAGGACACTGTCAACGTGAGCACTATCACCGTAAGCACTATCACCATGAGCACTGTCACCGTGAGCACTGTCACCATGGGCAATTTCAACATAGCCACTGTCACCATGGGCACTGTCACCATGGGAACTCTCACCATGAACACTGTCACCATGGGAAATGTCATTATGGGCAGTGTCACCTTGGGCACTGTCACCATGGGCAGTGTCACCATGAGCACTATTACCATGAGCAGTATCACCATGAGCACTATCACCATGGGCACTGTCACAGTGAGCACTATTACCATGGGTACTATCACCAAGGGCACTGTCATCGTGAACACTGTCACCATGAGCACTGTTACCGTGGGCCTTGCCACCATGAGCACTGTCATCATGGCCACTGTCACCATGTGGACTGCCACCATGAGCACTATCACAGTGGGCACTGTCACCATGAGAACTGTCACCATGGGCAGTGTATCCATGGGAACTGTCACCATGGGCACTATCATGGTGAGCACTATCACCATGGGAACTGTCACCATCGGAACAGTCACCATGCGCACTGTAACCATTGGCACTGCCACAGTGAGCACTGTCACAGTGAGCACTGTCACCATGGGAACTGTCACCATGTGCAGTGTCACCATGGGAACTCTCACTATGAGCACTGTCACCATGGGAAATGTCACTATGGGCAGTGTCACCATGGGCACTGTCACCATGGGTAGTGTCACCATGAGCACTATTACCATGAGCACTATCACCATGAGCACTATCATCACGGGCAGTGCCACCATGAGCACTATCACCGTGAGCACTATCACCATGGGTAGTGTCACCATGAGCAATATCACCATGGGCACTGTCACCATGAGCACTATTACAATGGGCATTATCACCATGAGCACTATCACCGTGAGCACTTTCAGTGTGGGCATTGTCACCATGTGCACTGTCACCATGAGCACTGTCACCATGAGCACTATCACCATGGCAAAGTTGACCATGGGAATGGTCACCATGGGCAATGTCAACATGAGCACTGTCACCATGGGCACTGTCACCATGGGCACTGTCACCATGGGTATGCTGACCATGGGCACTTTCAACATGGGCACTGTCACCATGCGAAAAGTCACCATGAGCACTATCACCATGAGCACTATCACCAAGGGCACTGTCACCATGAGCACTGTCACCGTGTGCACTGTCACAGTGGGCACTATCAACATGAGCACTGTCATCCTGAGCACTGTCACCATAGGAAATGTCACAGTGAGCACTGTCACTGTGGGCACTATCACCGTGGGCACTGTCACCATAGGCACTGTCACCATGGACACTGTCACCATGAGCACTATCATCATCGGCAGTGCTACCATGAGGAATTTCACCATCGGAACTCCAACCAAGTACAACGCCAGCATGAGCACAGTCATTATGGGCAGTGCCACTATGAGCACTGTCACCATGGGCACTTTCAACATGGGCCCTGTCACCATGCGAACTATCTCCATGAGCACTATCAGCGTGAGCAATTTCACCATGAGCACTGTCACCATGGGCACTGTCACAATGAGCACTGTCACCATGGGCACTGTAACCATGGGGACTTTCACCCTGAGCACTATCACCGTGAGCACTATCACCATGGGCAGGGTCACCGTGAGCAATATCACCAAGGGCACTGTGACTGTGAGCACTATTACCATGGGCAATATCACCATGAGCACTATCACCATGAGCACTGTCACCGTGGGCACTGTCATCGTGTGCACTCTCACCATGAGCACTATCACCATGTGAACTGTCACCATGGGAATGGTCACCATGGGCACTGTCAAGATGAGCACTGTCACCATGGGAACTCTCACCATGAGCACTGTCACCATGGGAAATGTCACCATGGGCACTATCATCATGGGCAGTGCCACCATGAGGAATTTCACCATGAGAACTTCAACCGTGTACACCACCAGCTTTAGCACAGTCACCATGGGCTGTGTCACCATGAGCAGTGTCACCATGGGCACTGTCTCCATGCGAACTGTCACCATGAGCACTGTCACCATGGGCAATGTCACCATGAGCACTGTCACTGTGGGCACTGTCACCATGGGAACTGTCACCATGAGCACTATCACCGTGAGCACTATCACCGTGGGCAGTGTCACTGTGAGCAATATCACCATCGCACTGTCACCATGAGCACTATTAACAAGGGTACTATCACCAAGGGCACTGTCACCATGAGCACTGTCATCATGGGCACTGTCACCATAGGAACTGTCACCATGAGCACTGTCACTGTGGGCACTATCACCCTGAGCACTATCAAAATGGGCACTGTCACCATAGGCACTGTCACCATGGACACTGTCACCATGAGCACTATCATCATGGGCAGTGCTACCATGAGCAATTTCACCATCGGAACTCCATCCATGTACACCGCCAGCGTGAGCACAGTCAACATGGGCAGTGTCACCATGAGCAGTGTCCCCATGGGCACTTTCAACATGGGCCCTATCACCATGCGAACTGTCACCATGAGCACTATCACCATGAGCACTGTCACCATGAGCATAGTCACCATCGGGTCTGTCACCATGAGCACTATGACCGTGTGCACTATCACCATAGGTAGTGTCACGGTGAGCAATATCACCATGGGCACTGTCACCATGAGCACTATTACCATGGGCACTATCACCATGAGCACTATCACAGTGAGCACTGTCACCGTGGGCAATGTCACCATGTGCACTGTCACCATGAGCACTGTCACCATGAGCACTATCACCATGGGAAGTGTCAACATGGGAACGGTCACCATGGGCACTGTCAACGTGAGCACTGTCAGCATGGGAACTCTCACCAGGAGCACTGTCTCCATGGGAAATGTCACCCTGGACACTGTTCACTATGGGAAGTGTCACCATGAGCACTGTCACCATGGGCACTGTCACTATGGACACTGTCTCCATGGGCACTCTCACCATGGACACTGTCACTGTGGAAAATGTCACCATGGGCACTGTAACCATCTACACTGTCCCCAGGAGCACTATCACCATGGACACTGTATCCATCAGCATTGTCCCCATGGGCACTGTCAATATGAGCACTGTCACCATGGGAACTCTCACCATGAGCACTGTCACCATGGCCAGTGTCACCATGGCCACTGTCACCATAAGCACTGTCACAAAGGGAAATGTCACCATGGGCACTCTCACCATTTGCTCTGTCACCGTGGGCACTGTCACCATAAGCACTGTCACCATGAGCACTGTTCAACATGGGCACTGTCACCTAGAGCACTGCCACTGTGGGCACTATCACCGTGAGCACTGTCACCATGAGCACTGTCACCATGGACACTGTCACCATGAGCATTGTGACCTTGAGCACTGTCACCATGGGAACTTTCACCATGGGCACTGTAACCATGGGCACTGTCACCATGGACAATGTCACCTTGGGAACCGTCACCATGGAAAATGTCACCATGGGCACTGTTGGCCATGGACACTGTCACCATGGGCACTGTGAACATGAGCACTGTCACCATGTAAACTCTTACCATGAACACTGTCACCATGGGAAATGTCACCATGGGCACTGTCACCATGGACACTGTCACCATGAGCACTATCATCATGGGCTGTGCTACCATGAGGAATTTCACCATCGGAACTCCAACCATGTACACCGCCAGCATGAGCACAGTCACCATGGGCAGTGTCACCATGAGCACTATCACCATGAGCACTATCACCATGTGCACTATCACCACGGACACTGTCACCGTGAGAACTATCACCGTGAGCACTGTCACCATGAGAACTGTCACCATGGGCACTGTAACCATGGGAACTGTCACCATGAGCACTATCACCGTGACCACTATCAACATGGGCAGTGTCACCGTGAGCACTATCTCCGTGAACACTTTCACCATGACTACTATCACCGTGGGCACTATAAGCATGAGCACTATCACCATGAGCACTGTCACTGCGGGCACTGTCACCGTGTTCACTGTCACCATGAGCACTGTAACCATGAGCCCTATCACCATGGGAACTGTCACCATGGGAACAGTCACTATGGGCACTGCCATGATGAGCACTGTCACCATGGGAACTCTCACCATGAGCACTATCACCATGGGAAATGTCACCATGGGCACTGTCACCATGGGCACTGTCACCATGGGCGCTGTCACCATGGAAACTGTCACCATGAGCACTATAATCATGGGCAGTGCCACCATAAGGAATTTCACCATTGTAACACCAACCATATACACCGCCAGCATGAGCACAGTCACCATGGGGACTGTCAACATGAGCACTGTCACCATGGGAAATGTCTACATGAGCACTATCACCATGATCACTATCACCAAGGGCACTGTCACCATGAGCACTATCACCGTGGACAATGTCACCATGAGAACTATCACCGTGAGCACTATCACCATGGGAAGTGTCACCGTGAGAACTGTCACCATGGACATTGTCACCGTGGGCACTGTCACCATGAGCACTGTCACCATGAGCACTGTCACTGTTGGTACTGTCACCATTGGCACTGTCACCATGTGCCCTGTCACCATAGGCACTGTCACCGTGGACACTGTCACCATGAACAATATCATCATAGGCAGTGCCACCATAAGGAATTTCACCATGGGAACTCCAACCATGTATAGCACCAGCATGAGCATAGTCATCATGGTCAGTGTCACCATGAACACTGCCACCATGGGCACTTTCAACATGGGCACAGTCACCATGCGAACTATCACCATAAGGACTACCACCATGAGCAATATTACTATGAACACTATCACCAAGGACACTGTCAACGTGAGCACTATCACCGTAAGCACTATCACCATGAGCACTGTCACCGTGAGCACTGTCACCATGGGCAATTTCAACATGGCCACTGTCACCATGGGCACTGTCACCATGGGAACTCTCACCATGAACACTGTCACCATGGGAAATGTCATTATGGGCAGTGTCACCTTGGGCACTGTCACCATGGGCAGTGTCACCATGAGCACTATTACCATGAGCAGTATCACCATGAGCACTATCACCATGGGCACTGTCACAGTGAGCACTATTACCATGGGTACTATCACCAAGGGCACTGTCATCGTGAACACTGTCACCATGAGCACTGTTACCGTGGGCCTTGCCACCATGAGCACTGTCATCATGGCCACTGTCACCATGTGGACTGCCACCATGAGCACTATCACAGTGGGCACTGTCACCATGAGAACTGTCACCATGGGCAGTGTATCCATGGGAACTGTCACCATGGGCACTATCATGGTGAGCACTATCACCATGGGAACTGTCACCATCGGAACAGTCACCATGCGCACTGTAACCATTGGCACTGCCACAGTGAGCACTGTCACAGTGAGCACTGTCACCATGGGAACTGTCACCATGTGCAGTGTCACCATGGGAACTCTCACTATGAGCACTGTCACCATGGGAAATGTCACTATGGGCAGTGTCACCATGGGCACTGTCACCATGGGTAGTGTCACCATGAGCACTATTACCATGAGCACTATCACCATGAGCACTATCATCACGGGCAGTGCCACCATGAGCACTATCACCGTGAGCACTATCACCATGGGTAGTGTCACCATGAGCAATATCACCATGGGCACTGTCACCATGAGCACTATTACAATGGGCATTATCACCATGAGCACTATCACCGTGAGCACTTTCAGTGTGGGCATTGTCACCATGTGCACTGTCACCATGAGCACTGTCACCATGAGCACTATCACCATGGCAAAGTTGACCATGGGAATGGTCACCATGGGCAATGTCAACATGAGCACTGTCACCATGGGCACTGTCACCATGGGCACTGTCACCATGGGTATGCTGACCATGGGCACTTTCAACATGGGCACTGTCACCATGCGAAAAGTCACCATGAGCACTATCACCATGAGCACTATCACCAAGGGCACTGTCACCATGAGCACTGTCACCGTGTGCACTGTCACAGTGGGCACTATCAACATGAGCACTGTCATCCTGAGCACTGTCACCATAGGAAATGTCACAGTGAGCACTGTCACTGTGGGCACTATCACCGTGGGCACTGTCACCATAGGCACTGTCACCATGGACACTGTCACCATGAGCACTATCATCATCGGCAGTGCTACCATGAGGAATTTCACCATCGGAACTCCAACCAAGTACAACGCCAGCATGAGCACAGTCATTATGGGCAGTGCCACTATGAGCACTGTCACCATGGGCACTTTCAACATGGGCCCTGTCACCATGCGAACTATCTCCATGAGCACTATCAGCGTGAGCAATTTCACCATGAGCACTGTCACCATGGGCACTGTCACAATGAGCACTGTCACCATGGGCACTGTAACCATGGGGACTTTCACCCTGAGCACTATCACCGTGAGCACTATCACCATGGGCAGGGTCACCGTGAGCAATATCACCAAGGGCACTGTGACTGTGAGCACTATTACCATGGGCAATATCACCATGAGCACTATCACCGTGAGCACTGTCACCGTGGGCACTGTCATCGTGTGCACTGTCACCATGAGCACTATCACCATGTGAACTGTCACCATGGGAATGGTCACCATGGGCACTGTCAAGATGAGCACTGTCACCATGGGAACTCTCACCATGAGCA
This sequence comes from Balaenoptera ricei, assembly GCF_028023285.1. Taxonomy (NCBI): domain Eukaryota; kingdom Metazoa; phylum Chordata; class Mammalia; order Artiodactyla; family Balaenopteridae; genus Balaenoptera; species Balaenoptera ricei. The sequence continues at coordinate 97,176,928 of NC_082654.1, forward strand.
CTGTCACCATGGGAAATGTCACCATGGGCACTATCATCATGGGCAGTGCCACCATGAGGAATTTCACCATGAGAACTTCAACCGTGTACACCACCAGCTTTAGCACAGTCACCATGGGCTGTGTCACCATGAGCAGTGTCACCATGGGCACTGTCTCCATGCGAACTGTCACCATGAGCACTGTCACCATGGGCAATGTCACCATGAGCACTGTCACTGTGGGCACTGTCACCATGGGAACTGTCACCATGAGCACTATCACCGTGAGCACTATCACCATGGGCAGTGTCACTGTGAGCAATATCACCATCGCACTGTCACCATGAGCACTATTAACAAGGGTACTATCACCAAGGGCACTGTCACCATGAGCACTGTCATCATGGGCACTGTCACCATAGGAACTGTCACCATGAGCACTGTCACTGTGGGCACTATCACCCTGAGCACTATCAAAATGGGCACTGTCACCATAGGCACTGTCACCATGGACACTGTCACCATGAGCACTATCATCATGGGCAGTGCTACCATGAGCAATTTCACCATCGGAACTCCATCCATGTACACCGCCAGCGTGAGCACAGTCAACATGGGCAGTGTCACCATGAGCAGTGTCCCCATGGGCACTTTCAACATGGGCCCTATCACCATGCGAACTGTCACCATGAGCACTATCACCATGTGCACTATCACCACGGACACTGTCACCATGAGAACTATCACCGTGAGCACTGTCACCATGAGAACTGTCACCATGGGCACTGTAACCATGGGAACTGTCACCATGAGCACTATCACCGTGACCACTATCAACATGGGCAGTGTCACCGTGAGCACTATCTCCGTGAACACTTTCACCATGACTACTATCACCGTGGGCACTATAAGCATGAGCACTATCACCATGAGCACTGTCACTGCGGGCACTGTCACCGTGTTCACTGTCACCATGAGCACTGTAACCATGAGCCCTATCACCATGGGAACTGTCACCATGGGAACAGTCACTATGGGCACTGCCATGATGAGCACTGTCACCATGGGAACTCTCACCATGAGCACTATCACCATGGGAAATGTCACCATGGGCACTGTCACCATGGGCACTGTCACCATGGGCGCTGTCACCATGGAAACTGTCACCATGAGCACTATAATCATGGGCAGTGCCACCATAAGGAATTTCACCATTGTAACACCAACCATATACACCGCCAGCATGAGCACAGTCACCATGGGGACTGTCAACATGAGCACTGTCACCATGGGAAATGTCTACATGAGCACTATCACCATGATCACTATCACCAAGGGCACTGTCACCATGAGCACTATCACCGTGGACAATGTCACCATGAGAACTATCACCGTGAGCACTATCACCATGGGAAGTGTCACCGTGAGAACTGTCACCATGGACATTGTCACCGTGGGCACTGTCACCATGAGCACTGTCACCATGAGCACTGTCACTGTTGGTACTGTCACCATGAGCAATGTCACCATTGGCACTGTCACCATGTGCCCTGTCACCATAGGCACTGTCACCGTGGACACTGTCACCATGAACAATATCATCATAGGCAGTGCCACCATAAGGAATTTCACCATGGGAACTCCAACCATGTATAGCACCAGCATGAGCATAGTCATCATGGTCAGTGTCACCATGAACACTGCCACCATGGGCACTTTCAACATGGGCACAGTCACCATGCGAACTATCACCATAAGGACTACCACCATGAGCAATATTACTATGAACACTATCACCAAGGACACTGTCAACGTGAGCACTATCACCATAAGCACTATCACCATGAGCACTGTCACCGTGAGCACTGTCACCATGGGCAATTTCAACATGGCCACTGTCACCATGGGCACTGTCACCATGGGAACTCTCACCATGAACACTGTCACCATGGGAAATGTCATTATGGGCAGTGTCACCTTGGGCACTGTCACCATGGGCAGTGTCACCATGAGCACTATTACCATGAGCAGTATCACCATGAGCACTATCACCATGGGCACTGTCACAGTGAGCACTATTACCATGGGTACTATCACCAAGGGCACTGTCATCGTGAACACTGTCACCATGAGCACTGTTACCGTGGGCCTTGCCACCATGAGCACTGTCATCATGGCCACTGTCACCATGTGGACTGCCACCATGAGCACTATCACAGTGGGCACTGTCACCATGAGAACTGTCACCATGGGCAGTGTATCCATGGGAACTGTCACCATGGGCACTATCATGGTGAGCACTATCACCATGGGAACTGTCACCATCGGAACAGTCACCATGCGCACTGTAACCATTGGCACTGCCACAGTGAGCACTGTCACAGTGAGCACTGTCACCATGGGAACTGTCACCATGTGCAGTGTCACCATGGGAACTCTCACTATGAGCACTGTCACCATGGGAAATGTCACTATGGGCAGTGTCACCATGGGCACTGTCACCATGGGTAGTGTCACCATGAGCACTATTACCATGAGCACTATCACCATGAGCACTATCATCACGGGCAGTGCCACCATGAGCACTATCACCGTGAGCACTATCACCATGGGTAGTGTCACCATGAGCAATATCACCATGGGCACTGTCACCATGAGCACTATTACAATGGGCATTATCACCATGAGCACTATCACCGTGAGCACTTTCAGTGTGGGCATTGTCACCATGTGCACTGTCACCATGAGCACTGTCACCATGAGCACTATCACCATGGCAAAGTTGACCATGGGAATGGTCACCATGGGCAATGTCAACATGAGCACTGTCACCATGGGCACTGTCACCATGGGCACTGTCACCATGGGTATGCTGACCATGGGCACTTTCAACATGGGCACTGTCACCATGCGAAAAGTCACCATGAGCACTATCACCATGAGCACTATCACCAAGGGCACTGTCACCATGAGCACTGTCACCGTGTGCACTGTCACAGTGGGCACTATCAACATGAGCACTGTCATCCTGAGCACTGTCACCATAGGAAATGTCACAGTGAGCACTGTCACTGTGGGCACTATCACCGTGGGCACTGTCACCATAGGCACTGTCACCATGGACACTGTCACCATGAGCACTATCATCATCGGCAGTGCTACCATGAGGAATTTCACCATCGGAACTCCAACCAAGTACAACGCCAGCATGAGCACAGTCATTATGGGCAGTGCCACTATGAGCACTGTCACCATGGGCACTTTCAACATGGGCCCTGTCACCATGCGAACTATCTCCATGAGCACTATCAGCGTGAGCAATTTCACCATGAGCACTGTCACCATGGGCACTGTCACAATGAGCACTGTCACCATGGGCACTGTAACCATGGGGACTTTCACCCTGAGCACTATCACCGTGAGCACTATCACCATGGGCAGGGTCACCGTGAGCAATATCACCAAGGGCACTGTGACTGTGAGCACTATTACCATGGGCAATATCACCATGAGCACTATCACCGTGAGCACTGTCACCGTGGGCACTGTCATCGTGTGCACTGTCACCATGAGCACTATCACCATGTGAACTGTCACCATGGGAATGGTCACCATGGGCACTGTCAAGATGAGCACTGTCACCATGGGAACTCTCACCATGAGCACTGTCACCATGGGAAATGTCACCATGGGCACTATCATCATGGGCAGTGCCACCATGAGGAATTTCACCATGAGAACTTCAACCGTGTACACCACCAGCTTTAGCACAGTCACCATGGGCTGTGTCACCATGAGCAGTGTCACCATGGGCACTGTCTCCATGCGAACTGTCACCATGAGCACTGTCACCATGGGCAATGTCACCATGAGCACTGTCACTGTGGGCACTGTCACCATGGGAACTGTCACCATGAGCACTATCACCGTGAGCACTATCACCATGGGCAGTGTCACTGTGAGCAATATCACCATCGCACTGTCACCATGAGCACTATTAACAAGGGTACTATCACCAAGGGCACTGTCACCATGAGCACTGTCATCATGGGCACTGTCACCATAGGAACTGTCACCATGAGCACTGTCACTGTGGGCACTATCACCCTGAGCACTATCAAAATGGGCACTGTCACCATAGGCACTGTCACCATGGACACTGTCACCATGAGCACTATCATCATGGGCAGTGCTACCATGAGCAATTTCACCATCGGAACTCCATCCATGTACACCGCCAGCGTGAGCACAGTCAACATGGGCAGTGTCACCATGAGCAGTGTCCCCATGGGCACTTTCAACATGGGCCCTATCACCATGCGAACTGTCACCATGAGCACTATCACCATGAGCACTGTCACCATGAGCATAGTCACCATCGGGTCTGTCACCATGAGCACTATGACCGTGTGCACTATCACCATAGGTAGTGTCACGGTGAGCAATATCACCATGGGCACTGTCACCATGAGCACTATTACCATGGGCACTATCACCATGAGCACTATCACAGTGAGCACTGTCACCGTGGGCAATGTCACCATGTGCACTGTCACTATGAGCACTGTCACCATGAGCACTATCACCATGGGAAGTGTCAACATGGGAACGGTCACCATGGGCACTGTCAACGTGAGCACTGTCAGCATGGGAACTCTCACCAGGAGCACTGTCTCCATGGGAAATGTCACCCTGGACACTGTTCACTATGGGAAGTGTCACCATGAGCACTGTTCAACATGGGCACTGTCACCTAGAGCACTGCCACTGTGGGCACTATCACCGTGAGCACTGTCACCATGAGCACTGTCACCATGGACACTGTCACCATGAGCATTGTGACCTTGAGCACTGTCACCATGGGAACTTTCACCATGGGCACTGTAACCATGGGCACTGTCACCATGGACAATGTCACCTTGGGAACCGTCACCATGGAAAATGTCACCATGGGCACTGTAACCATGGACACTGTCACCAGGAGCACTATGACCATGGACACTCTTTCCATGAGCATTGTCCCCATGTACACTGTCAACATTGGAACTGTCATCATGGGCACTGTCACCATGAGAACTATCACCATGAGCACCGTCAATATGGGAACTGCCACCATGAGCACTGTCACCGTGAGCACTGTCACCATGATCATTGTCACCAGGAGCATTGTCATCATGGGAAGTGTCACCATGAGTACTGTCACCATGGGCACTGTCACCATGGGCACTGTCAGCATGGGCACTCTCACCATGGGCACTGTTGACCATGGAAACTGTCACCATGGGCACTGTGAACATGAGCACTCTCACCATGGTAACTCTTACCATGAACACTGTCACCATGGGAAATGTCACCATGGGCACTGTCACCATGGGCACTGTCACCATGGATATTTTCACCATGTGCACTGTCACCATGGGAATTCTCACCATGAGCACTGTCACCATGGTAAATGTCACTATTGGCAGTGTCACCATGGGCACTGTCACCAAGGGCAGTGTCACCATGAGCACTATTACCATCAGCACTATCACCATGAGCACTATCACCATGGGTACTGTCACCATGAGAATTCTTACCATGGGTACTATCACCAAGGGCACTGTCACCGTGAGCATTGTCACCATGAGCACTATCACCGTGGGCACTGTCACCATGAGCACTGTCATCATGGTCACTGTCACCATGCGAACTGCCTCCATGAGCACTATCACAGTGGGCACTGTCACCATGAGCACTGTCACCATTGGCAGTGTATCCATGGGAACTGTCAAGATGAGCCCTGTCACCATGGGAATTCTCACCATGAGCACTGGCACCGTGGGCACTGTCAACATGAGCACTGTCACCATGGAAACTCTCACCATGAGCACTGTCACCATGGGAAATGTCAGCATGGGCACTGTCACCATGGGAAATGACACTATGGGCACTGTCACAATGGGCACTGTCACCATGGACACTGTCACCATGAGCCCTATCATCATGGGCAGGGCCACCATAAAGAATTTCACCATTGGAACTCCAACCGTGTACACCGCCAGCATGAGCACAGTCACCATGAGCACTGTCACCATGGGCTCTGTCACCATGCGTACTGTCACCATGAGCACTATCACTATGAGCATTATCACCATGAACACTATCACAAAGGGCACTGTCACCATGAGCACTATCACTGTGAGCACAATCACCGTGAGCACTGTCACCATGAGCACTGTCACCATGGGCAATATCACCATGAGCACTGTCACCGTGGGTACTGTCACCATGGGAACTTTCACCATGGGCACTGTCACCATGAGCACTGTCATCATGGGCACTGTCACCATAGGAACTGTCACCATGAGCACTGTCACTGTGGGCACTATCACCCTGAGCACTATCAAAATGGGCACTGTCACCATAGGCACTGTCACCATGGACACTGTCACCATGAGCACTATCATCATGGGCAGTGCTACCATGAGCAATTTCACCATCGGAACTCCATCCATGTACACCGCCAGCGTGAGCACAGTCAACATGGGCAGTGTCACCATGAGCAGTGTCCCCATGGGCACTTTCAACATGGGCCCTATCACCATGCGAACTGTCACCATGAGCACTATCACCATGAGCACTGTCACCATGAGCATAGTCACCATCGGGTCTGTCACCATGAGCACTATGACCGTGTGCACTATCACCATAGGTAGTGTCACGGTGAGCAATATCACCATGGGCACTGTCACCATGAGCACTATTACCATGGGCACTATCACCATGAGCACTATCACAGTGAGCACTGTCACCATGGGCAATGTCACCATGTGCACTGTCACCATGAGCACTATCACCATGGGAAGTGTCAACATGGGAACGGTCACCATGGGCACTGTCAACGTGAGCACTGTCAGCATGGGAACTCTCACCAGGAGCACTGTCTCCATGGGAAATGTCACCCTGGACACTGTTCACTATGGGAAGTGTCACCATGAGCACTGTCACCATGGGCACTGTCACTATGGACACTGTCTCCATGGGCACTCTCACCATGGACACTGTCACTGTGGAAAATGTCACCATGGGCACTGTAACCATCTACACTGTCCCCAGGAGCACTATCACCATGGACACTGTATCCATCAGCATTGTCCCCATGGGCACTGTCAATATGAGCACTGTCACCATGGGAACTCTCACCATGAGCACTGTCACCATGGCCAGTGTCACCATGGCCACTGTCACCATAAGCACTGTCACAAAGGGAAATGTCACCATGGGCACTCTCACCATTTGCTCTGTCACCGTGGGCACTGTCACCATAAGCACTGTCACCATGAGCACTGTTCAACATGGGCACTGTCACCTAGAGCACTGCCACTGTGGGCACTATCACCGTGAGCACTGTCACCATGAGCACTGTCACCATGGACACTGTCACCATGAGCATTGTGACCTTGAGCACTGTCACCATGGGAACTTTCACCATGGGCACTGTAACCATGGGCACTGTCACCATGGACAATGTCACCTTGGGAATCGTCACCATGGAAAATGTCACCATGGGCACTGTAACCATGGACACTGTCACCAGGAGCACTATGACCATGGACACTCTTTCCATGAGCATTGTCCCCATGTACACTGTCAACATTGGAACTGTCATCATGGGCACTGTCACCATGAGAACTATCACCATGAGCACCGTCAATATGGGAACTGCCACCATGAGCACTGTCACCGTGAGCACTGTCACCATGATCATTGTCACCAGGAGCATTGTCATCATGGGAAGTGTCACCATGAGTACTGTCACCATGGGCACTGTCACCATGGGCACTGTCAGCATGGGCACTCTCACCATGGGCACTGTTGACCATGGAAACTGTCACCATGGGCACTGTGAACATGAGCACTCTCACCATGGTAACTCTTACCATGAACACTGTCACCATGGGAAATGTCACCATGGGCACTGTCACCATGGGCACTGTCACCATGGATATTTTCACCATGTGCACTGTCACCATGGGAATTCTCACCATGAGCACTGTCACCATGGTAAATGTCACTATTGGCAGTGTCACCATGGGCACTGTCACCAAGGGCAGTGTCACCATGAGCACTATTACCATCAGCACTATCACCATGAGCACTATCACCATGGGTACTGTCACCATGAGAATTCTTACCATGGGTACTATCACCAAGGGCACTGTCACCGTGAGCATTGTCACCATGAGCACTATCACCGTGGGCACTGTCACCATGAGCACTGTCATCATGGTCACTGTCACCATGCGAACTGCCTCCATGAGCACTATCACAGTGGGCACTGTCACCATGAGCACTGTCACCATTGGCAGTGTATCCATGGGAACTGTCAAGATGAGCCCTGTCACCATGGGAATTCTCACCATGAGCACTGGCACCGTGGGCACTGTCAACATGAGCACTGTCACCATGGAAACTCTCACCATGAGCACTGTCACCATGGGAAATGTCAGCATGGGCACTGTCACCATGGGAAATGACACTATGGGCACTGTCACAATGGGCACTGTCACCATGGACACTGTCACCATGAGCCCTATCATCATGGGCAGGGCCACCATAAAGAATTTCACCATTGGAACTCCAACCGTGTACACCGCCAGCATGAGCACAGTCACCATGAGCACTGTCACCATGGGCTCTGTCACCATGCGTACTGTCACCATGAGCACTATCACTATGAGCATTATCACCATGAACACTATCAAAAAGGGCACTGTCACCATGAGCACTATCACTGTGAGCACAATCACCGTGAGCACTGTCACCATGAGCACTGTCACCATGGGCAATATCACCATGAGCACTGTCACCGTGGGTACTGTCACCATGGGAACTTTCACCATGGGCACTGTCACCATGGGCACTGTCACCAGGAGCACTATCACCATGGACACTCTTTCCATGAGCATTGTCCCCATGTACACTGTCAACATTGGAAGTGTCATCATGGGCAATGTCACCATGAGCACTGTCAACATGAGCACCATCAATATGGGAACTGCCACCATGAGCACTGTCACCATGGACACTGCCACCATGAGCACTGTCACTGTGAGCACTCTCACCATGATCATTGTCACCAGGAGCATTGTCATCATGGGATGTGTCACCATGAGTACTATCATCTCCAGGACTGTCACAGTGAGCACTGATACCGTGAGCACTCTCACCATGAGCACTTTCATCATGAGCACTCTCACAGTGAGAAATATCACCTCGAGCACTCTCACCGTGAGAACAGTCACTATGAGCACTGTCACCGTAAGCACTGTCATCATGGGAACTGCCACCATGAGAACTTTCAAGATGGTAACTGCAACCATGGAAACTGCCACCATGAGCACTGTGACCATTGGCAGTGCCATCATGAGCACTATCACCATGAGCACTATCACCATGAGCACTATTACAAAAGGCACTTTCACCATGAGTAGTATCACTGTGAGCACCATCACCGTGAGCACTGTCACCGTGGGCACTGTCACCATGAGCTCTGTCACCATGGGCTCTGTCACCATGGGAACTGTCACCATTGAGCACTATCACCGTGAGCACTAACAGCATTGGCAGTGTCACCGTGAGCAATAGCACCATGGGAACTTTCATGGTGAGCACTATTACCATGGGCACTATCAACATTAGCACTATCACCGTGAGCACTGTCACCGTGGGCACTGTCACCGTGTGCACTGTCACCATGGGCAGTGTCACCATGAGCACTGTAACCGTGGACACTGTCATCATGGACACTGTCACCATGAGCACTATCATCATGAGCAGTACCACCATGAGTAATTTCACCATGGAAACTCCAACCATGTACACTGCCAGCATGAGCACAGTCACCAAGGGCTGTGTCACCATGGGCACTGTCACCATGGGCACTATTACAAAGGACACTGTCATCATGAGCTCTATTACCATGGGAACTGTCACCATGAGCACTGTCCTCTTACGAACTGCCAGCACGGACACTGCCACCATGACCACTGTAACCATTGGCACTGCCAACGTGGGCACTGTCATCATGAGCACTGTCACCATGAGAACGGTCACCAGGGACACTGTCACCATGGGCACTATCAGCCAGAGCACTGTCACCGTGAGCACTATCACTGTGAGCACTATCACCCTGAGCACTGTCACCGTGGGCACTGTCACCATGCGCACTGTCACCATGGGCACTGTCACCATGGGAACTGTCACCATGAGCAGCATCACCGTGAGTACTATCACCATGGACAGGGTCACCGTGAGCAATATCACCATGGGCACTGTCACCGTGAGCACTATTACCATGGGCACAATCACCATGAGCACTATCACCGTGATCACTGTCACCGAGGGCACTGTCACCATGAGCACTATCTCCATGAGCACTATCACCAGGGGCACTGTCACCGGGAGCACTATCATAATGGGCACTGTCACCATGGGCACTGTCACCATGGGCACTGTCAACATGGGAACTCTCATCATGAGCACTGTCACCATGGGCCCTCTCACCATGGGCACTGTTCACAATGGACACTGTCACCATGGGCACTGTGAACATGAGCACTGTCACCATGGTAACTCTTACCATGAACACTGTCACCATAGGAAATGTCACCATGAGCACTATCATCATGGGCAGGGCCACCATGAGGAATTTCACCATGGGAACTCCAACCATGTACACTGCCAGCATGAGCACAGTCACCATGGGCATTGTCACCATGAACACTGTCACCATGGGCAATTTCAACATGGGCACTGTCACCATGCGGACTGTCACCATGAGCACTATCACTACGAGCACTATCACCATGAGCACTATCACAAAAGGCACTTTCACCATGAGCAGTATCACTGTGAGCACAATCACCGTGAGCACTGTCACCATGAGCACTGTCACCGTGGGCACTGTCACCATGAGCTCCGTCACCATGGGCTCTGTCACCATGGGAACTGTCACCATTGAGCACTATCACCGTGAGCACTAACAGCATTGGCAGTGTCACCGTGAGCAATAGCACCATGGGAACTTTCATGGTGAGCACTATTACCATGGGCACTATCAACATTAGCACTATCACCGTGAGCACTGTCACCGTGGGCACTGTCACCGTGTGCACTGTCACCATGGGCAGTGTCACCATGAGCACTGTAACCGTGGACACTGTCATCATGGACACTATCACCATGAGCACTATCATTATGAGCAGTACCACCATGAGTAATTTCACCATGGAAACTCCAACCATGTACACCGCCAGCATGAGCACAGTCACCAGGGGCTGTGTCACCATGGGCACTGTCTCCATGGGCACTATCACAAAGGACACTGTCATCATGAGCTTTATTACCATGGGAACTGTCACCATGAGCACTGTCCTCTTACGAACTGCCAGCACGGATACTGCCACCATGAGCACTGCAACCATTGGCACTGCCACCGTGGGCACTGTCATCATGAGCACTGTCACCATGAGAACGGTCACCAGGGACACTGTTAACATGGGCACTCTCACCCAGGGCACTGTCACCGTGAGCACTATCACTGTGAGCACTATCACCCTGAGAATTGTCACCGTGGGCACTGTCACCATGCGCACTGTCACCATGGGCACTGTCACGATGGGAACTGTCACCACGAGCACTATCACCGTGAGCACTATCATTAAGGGCACTGTCACCCTGAGCACTATCACCGTGAGCACTATCTCCGTGAACACTTTCACCATGACTACTATCACCGTGGGCACTATAAGCATGAGCACTATCACCATGAGCACTGTCACTACGGGCACTGTCACCGTGTTCACTGTCACCATGAGCACTGTAACCATGAGCCCTATCACCATGGGAACTCTCACCATGGGAACGGTCACTATGGGCACTGCCATGATGAGCACTGTCACCATGGGAACTCTCACCATGAGCACTATCACCATGGGAAATGTCACCATGGGCACTGTCACCATGGGCGCTGTCACCATGGAAACTGTCACCATGAGCACTATAATCATGGGCAGTGCCACCATAAGGAATTTCACCATTGTAACTCCAACCATATACACCGCCAGCATGAGCACAGTCACCATGGGGACTGTCAACATGAGCACTGTCACCATGGGAAATGTCTACATGAGCACTATCACCATGATCACTATCACCAAGGGCACTGTCACCATGAGCACTATCACCGTGGACAATGTCACCATGAGAACTATCACCGTGAGCACTATCACCATGGGAAGTGTCACCGTGAGCACTGTCACCATGGACATTGTCACCGTGGGCACTGTCACCATGAGCACTGTCACTGTTGGCACTGTCACCATGAGCAATGTCACCGTTGGCACTGTCACCATGTGCCCTGTCACCATAGGCACTGTCACCGTGGACACTGTCACCATGAACAATATCATCATAGGTAGTGCCACCATAAGGAATTTCACCATGGGAACTCCAACCATGTATAGCACCAGCATGAGCATAGTCACCATGGTCAGTGTCACCATGAACACTGCCACCATGGGCACTTTCAACATGGGCACAGTCACCATGCGAACTATCACCATAAGGACTACCACCATGAGCAATATTACTATGAACACTATCACCAAGGACACTGTCAACGTGAGCACTATCGCCGTAAGCACTATCACCATGAGCGCTGTCACCGTGAGCACTGTCACCATGGGCACTGTCACGGTGTGCACTGTCACCATGGGCAATTTCAACATGGCCACTGTCACCATGGGCACTGTCACCATGGGAACTCTCACCATGAACACTGTCACCATGGGAAATGTTATTATGGGCAGTGTCACCATGGGCACTGTCACAATGGGCAGTGTCACCATGAGCACTATTACCATGAGCACTATCACCCTGAGCACTATCACCATGGGCACTGTCACAGTGAGCACTATTACCATGGGTACTATCACCAAGGGCACTGTCATCGTGAACACTGTCACCATGAGCACTGTTACCGTGGGCCTTGCCACCATGAGCTCTGTCATCATGGCCACTGTCACCATGCGAACTGCCACCATGAGCACTATCACAGTGGGCACTGTCACCATGAGAACTGTCACCATGGGCAGTGTATCCATGGGAACTGTCACCATGGGCACTATCACGGTGAGCACTATCACCATGGGAACTGTCACCATCGGAACAGTCACCATGCGCACTGTAACCATTGGCACTGCCACAGTGAGCACTGTCACAGTGAGCACTGTCACCATGGGAACTGTCACCATGTGCAGTGTCACCATGGGAACTCTCACTATGAGCACTGTCACCATGGGAAATGTCACTATGGGCAGTGTCACCATGGGCACTGTCACCATGGGTAGTGTCACCATGAGCACTATTACCATGAGCACTATCACCATGAGCACTATCATCACGGGCAGTGTCACCATGAGCACTATCACCGTGAGCACTATCACCATGGGCAGTGTCACCATGAGCAATATCACCATGGGCACTGTCACCATGAGCACTATTACAATGGGCATTATCACCATGAGCACTATCACCGTGAGCACTTTCAGTGTGGGCATTGTCACCATGTGCACTGTCACCATGAGCACTGTCACCATGAGCACTATCACCATGGCAAAGGTGACCATGGGAATGGTCACCATGGGCAATGTCAACATGAGCACTGTCACCATGGGCACTGTTACCATGGGCACTGTCACCATGGGTATGCTGACCATGGGCACTTTCAACATGGGCACTGTCACCATGCGAAAAGTCACCATGAGCACTATCACCATGAGCACTATCACCAAGGGCACTGTCACCAAGGGCACTGTCACCGTGAGCACTATCACCGTGAGCACTATCACCATGGGCAGTGTCACCATGAGCAATATCAACATGGGCAGTGTCACCATCAGCACTATTACCATGGGAACTATCACGTTGAGCACTATCACCTTGAACACTGTCACCGTGGGCACTGTCACCATGGGCACTGTCAACATGAGCACAGTCACCATAGGAACTCTCACCATGAGCATTGTCACCATGGCAAATATCACTATGGGCAGTGTCACCATGGGCACTGTCACCATAGGCAGTGTCACCATGATCACTATTACCATGAGCACTATCACCATGAGCACTATCACCATGGGCACTGTCACCGTGAGCAATATGACCATGCGTACTATCACCAAGGGCACTGTCAACGTGAGCACTCTCACCGTGAGCACTGTCACTGTGGGCATTGTCACCATGAGCACTGTCATCATGGGTACTGTCACCATAGAAACTGTCACAATGAGCACTGTCACTGTGGGCACTATCACCATGGACACTGTCACCATAGACACTGTCACCATGGATACTGTCACCATGAGCACTATCATCATGGGCAGTGCTACCATAAGGAATTTCACCATGGGAACTCCAACCATGGACACCGCCAGCATGAGCACAGCCACCATGGGCAGTGTCACCATGAGCACTGCCACCATGGGCACTATCAACATGGGCACTGTCACCATGCGAACTATCGCCATGAGCAGTATTACCATGAGCACTATCCCCAAGGGCACTGTCAACGTGAGCACTATCACCGTGAGCACTATCACCATGGGCAGTGTCACCGTGAACAATATCACCATGGGCAGTGTCACCGTGAGCCCTATTACCATGGGCACTATCACCAAGGGCACTGTCATTGTGAGCAGTGTCACCATGAGCACTGTCACCGTGGGCACTATCAACATGAGCACTGTCACCATGGGCACTGTCACCATGAGAACTGTCACCATGGGCAATGTCACCATGAGCACTGTCACCGTGGGCACTGTCACCATGGGAACTGTCACCATGAGCACTATCACCATGAGGACTATAACCATGGGCACTGTCACAGTGAGCAATATCACCATGAACACTGTAACCATGGGAAATATCACCGTGGGCACTGTCACCATGGACACTGTCATCATGAGTTCTGTTACCATGGGAAATGTCACCATGAGCACTGTCACCATGGGAACTGTCACCATGAGCACTATCAACGTGAGCACTATAACCATGGGCACCGTCACCGTGAGCAATATCACCATTAACACTGTCACCGTGTGCACTGTCAACATGAGCACTGTCAACATGGGAAATGTCACCATGGGAACTCTCACCATGGGCAGGGTCACCATGAGCACTGTCACCATGGGCACTCTCACGATGGACACTGTCACCATGAGCACTATCATCATGGGCACTGCCAGCATAAGAAATTTCACCATGGGGACTCCAGCCATGTACACTGCCGGCATGAGCAAAGTCACGATGGTCAGTGTTACCATGAGCACTATCACCATGAGAACTTTAACCATGAGCACTATCATCAAGAGCACTGTCACTGCGAGCATTATCACCGTGAACACTCTCACTGTGAGCACTGTCACCATGAGCACTGTCTCCGTGGGCATTGTAACCATGAGCACTGTCGTCATGGGCACTGTCACCATGCGAAATGCCACCATGAGCTCTATCACCGAGGGCACTGTCACCGTGAGCACTGTCACCATGAGCATAGTCACCGTGGGCACTGTCACCATGAGCACTGTCACCATAGGTATTTTCAACATGGCCATTGTCACCATGGGCACTGTCACCATGGACACTGTCATCATGAGCTCTGTTACCATGGGAAATGTCACCATGTGGACTGTCACTTTGGGAACTGCCACCATGGACACTGCCACCATGAGCACTTTAACCATTGGCACTGCCACAGTGAGCACTGTCACCATGAGGAGTGTCGCCATGGGAACTGTCAACATGTGCACTGTCACCATGGGAACTCTCACCATGAGCACTGCGACAATGGGAAATGTCACTATGGTCAGTGTCACCATGGGCAATGTCACCATGGGCAGTGTCACTATGAGCACTATTACCATGAGCATTATCACCATGAGCACTATCACCATGGGCAGTGTCACCGTGAGCCCTATTACCATGGGCACTATCACCAAGGGTATTGTCACTGTGAGCACTGTCACCATGAGCACTGTCACCGTGGGCAATGTCAAAATGAGCACTGTCAACATGGGCACTGTATCCATGGGAACTGTCAACATGGGCACTGTCACCGTGGGCATTGTCACCATTAGCACTGTCATTATGGGCACTGACACCATGAGAACTGCCACCATGAGCACTATCACCGTGGGCTCTGTCACCATGAGCACTGTCACCATGGGCACTGTATCCATGGGAACTGTCACCATGGGCACTGTAACCGTGGGCATTGTCACCATTAGCACTGTCATAATGGGCACTGACACCATGAGAACTGCCACCATGAGCAGTATCACCGTGGGCTCTGTCACCATGAGCACTGTCACCATGGGCACTGTATCCATGGGAACTGTCACCATGGGCACTATCACGGAATGCACTATCACCATGGGAACTGTCACCATGGGAATGGTCACTATGGGCATTTTCAAGATGAGCACTGTCACAAAGGGAACTCTCACCATGAGCACTGTCACCGTGGGCACTGTCAACATGAACACTGTCACCATGGGAACTCTCACCATGAGCACTGTAACCATGGCAAATGTCACCATGAGCACTATCATCATGGGCGGTGCCACCATAACAATTTCGCCATGTGAACTCCAACCATGTATACCGCCAGGAGGAGCACAGTCACCATGGGCAGTGTCAACATGAGCACTGTCACACTGGGCACTTTCAACATGGGCAGAGTCACCATGCGAACTGGCACCATGAGCACTATCACCATGATCAGTATCACCAAGGGCACTGTCACCGTGAGCACTGTCACCGTGGGCACTGTCACCATGAGCACTGTCATCATGGGCACTGTAACCATGGGAACTGTCACCATGAGCACTATCACCGTGAGCACAATCACCATGGGTAGTTTCACCATGGGCAGTATCACCATGAGCACTATCACCATGAGCAGTATTACCATGAGCACTATCACCAAGGTCACTGTCAACGTAAGCACTATCACTGTGAGCACTATCACCATGAGCACTGTCACCATGAGCATTGTCACCGTGGGCAATGTCATCATGAGCACTGTCACCATGGGCATTGTAACAATGGGAACGGTCACCATGAGCACTATCACCGTGAGCACTATCACCATGGGCAGTGTCCCGTGAGAAATATCACCATGGGAACTGTCACAGTGAGCGCTATTACCATGGGTACTATCACCAAGGGCACAGTCACTGTGAGCACTATCACCGTGAGCACTGTCACCATGAGCACTGTCACCATGTGAACTGTCACCATGGGAATGGTCACCATGGGCACTGTCAAGATGAGCACTGTCACCATGGGAACTCTCACCATGAGCACTGTCACCATGGGAAATGTCACCATGGGCACTATCATCATGGGCAGTGCCACCATGAGGAATTTCACCATGAGAACTTCAACCGTGTACACCACCAGCTTTAGCACAGTCACCATGGGCTGTGTCACCATGAGCACTGTCACCATGGGCACTGTCACCATGCGAACTGTCACCGTGAGCACTGTCACCCTGGGCAATGTCACAATGAGCACTGTCACCATGGGAACTGTCACCATGGACCCTGTCGCCATGGGTACTGTCACCATGTGTACTGTCCTCATGGGAACTCTTAGCAAGAGCACAGTCACCATGGACACTGTCACCATGGACACTGTCACCATGGGCAATGTCAACATGAGCACTCTCACCATGGAAAATGTCACCATGAGCACTATCACCGTGGGCAGTGTCACCGTGAGCAATATCACCATGGGTAGTGTCACCATGAGCACTATCACCATGGACACTCTCACCATGGGCACTCTCACCATGGGCAATGTCATCATGGACACTCTCACCATGAGCACTATCACCATGGCAAAGGTGACCATGGGAATGGTCACCATGGGCAATGTCAACATGAGCACTGTCACCATGGGCACTGTCACCATGGGCACTGTCACCATGGGTATGTTGACCATGGGCACTTTCAACATGGGCACTGTCACCATGCAAAAAGTCACCATGAGCACTATCACCATGAGCACTATCACCAAGGGCACTGTCACCGTGTGCACTGTCACAGTGGGCACTATCAACATGAGCACTGTCATCATGAGCACTGTCACCATAGGAAATGTCACAGTGAGCACTGTCACTGTGGGCACTATCACCGTGGGCACTGTCACCATAGGCACTGTCACCATGGACACTGTCACCATGAGCACTATCATCATCGGCAGTGCTACCATGAGGAATTTCACCATCGGAACTCCAACCAAGTACAACGCCAGCATGAGCACAGTCATTATGGGCAGTGCCACTATGAGCACTGTCACCATGGGCACTTTCAACATGGGCCCTGTCACCATGCGAACTATCTCCATGAGCACTATCAGCGTGAGCAATTTCACCATGAGCACTGTCACCATGGGCACTGTCACAATGAGCACTGTCACCATGGGCACTGTAACCATGGGGACGTTCACCCTGAGCACTATCACCGTGAGCACTATCACCATGGGCAGGGTCACCGTGAGCAATATCACCAAGGGCACTGTGACTGTGAGCACTATTACCATGGGCAATATCACCATGAGCACTATCACCGTGAGCACTGTCACCGTGGGCACTGTCATCGTGTGCACTGTCACCATGAGCACTATCACCATGTGAACTGTCACCATGGGAATGGTCACCATGGGCACTGTCAAGATGAGCACTGTCACCATGAGCACTGTCACCATGGGAAATGTCACCATGGGCACTATCATCATGGGCAGTGCCACCATGAGGAATTTCACCATGAGAACTTCAACCGTGTACACCACCAGCTTTAGCACAGTCACCATGGGCTGTGTCACCATGAGCAGTGTCACCATGGGCACTGTCTCCATGCGAACTGTCACCATGAGCACTGTCACCATGGGCAATGTCACCATGAGCACTGTCACTGTGGGCACTGTCACCATGGGAACTGTCACCATGAGCACTATCACCGTGAGCACTATCACCATGGGCAGTGTCACTGTGAGCAATATCACCATCGCACTGTCACCGTGAGCACTATTAACAAGGGTACTATCACCAAGGGCACTGTCACCATGAGCACTGTCATCATGGGCACTGTCACCATAGGAACTGTCACCGTGAGCACTGTCACTGTGGGCACTATCACCCTGAGCACTATCAAAATGGGCACTGTCACCATAGGCACTGTCACCATGGACACTGTCACCATGAGCACTATCATCATGGGCAGTGCTACCATGAGCAATTTCACCATCGGAACTCCATCCATGTACACCGCCAGCGTGAGCACAGTCAACATGGGCAGTGTCACCATGAGCAGTGTCCCCATGGGCACTTTCAACATGGGCCCTATCACCATGCGAACTGTCACCATGAGCACTATCACCATGAGCACTGTCACCATGAGCATAGTCACCATCGGGTCTGTCACCATGAGCACTATGACCGTGTGCACTATCACCATAGGTAGTGTCACGGTGAGCAATATCACCATGGGCACTGTCACCATGAGCACTATTACCATGGGCACTATCACCATGAGCACTATCACAGTGAGCACTGTCACCGTGGGCAATGTCACCATGTGCACTGTCACCATGAGCACTGTCACCATGAGCACTATCACCATGGGAAGTGTCAACATGGGAACGGTCACCATGGGCACTGTCAACGTGAGCACTGTCAGCATGGGAACTCTCACCAGGAGCACTGTCTCCATGGGAAATGTCACCCTGGACACTGTTCACTATGGGAAGTGTCACCATGAGCACTGTCACCATGGGCACTGTCACTATGGACACTGTCTCCATGGGCACTCTCACCATGGACACTGTCACTGTGGAAAATGTCACCATGGGCACTGTAACCATCTACACTGTCCCCAGGAGCACTATCACCATGGACACTGTATCCATCAGCATTGTCCCCATGGGCACTGTCAATATGAGCACACTGTCACCATGGGAACTCTCACCATGAGCACTGTCACCATGGCCAGTGTCACCATGGCCACTGTCACCATAAGCACTGTCACAAAGGGAAATGTCACCATGGGCACTCTCACCATTTGCTCTGTCACCGTGGGCACTGTCACCATGAGCACTGTTCAACATGGGCACTGTCACCTAGAGCACTGCCACTGTGGGCACTATCACCGTGAGCACTGTCACCATGAGCACTGTCACCATGGACACTGTCACCATGAGCATTGTGACCTTGAGCACTGTCACCATGGGAACTTTCACCATGGGCACTGTAACCATGGGCACTGTCACCATGGACAATGTCACCTTGGGAACCATCACCATGGAAAATGTCACCATGGGCACTGTTGGCCATGGACACTGTCACCATGGGCACTGTGAACATGAGCACTGTCACCATGTAAACTCTTACCATGAACACTGTCACCATGGGAAATGTCACCATGGGCACTGTCACCATGGACACTGTCACCATGAGCACTATCATCATGGGCTGTGCTACCATGAGGAATTTCACCATCGGAACTCCAACCATGTACACCGCCAGCATGAGCACAGTCACCATGGGCAGTGTCACCATGAGCACTATCACCATGAGCACTATCACCATGTGCACTATCACCACGGACACTGTCACCGTGAGAACTATCACCGTGAGCACTGTCACCATGAGAACTGTCACCATGGGCACTGTAACCATGGGAACTGTCACCATGAGCACTATCACCGTGACCACTATCAACATGGGCAGTGTCACCGTGAGCACTATCTCCGTGAACACTTTCACCATGACTACTATCACCGTGGGCACTATAAGCATGAGCACTATCACCATGAGCACTGTCACTGCGGGCACTGTCACCGTGTTCACTGTCACCATGAGCACTGTAACCATGAGCCCTATCACCATGGGAACTGTCACCATGGGAACAGTCACTATGGGCACTGCCATGATGAGCACTGTCACCATGGGAACTCTCACCATGAGCACTATCACCATGGGAAATGTCACCATGGGCACTGTCACCATGGGCACTGTCACCATGGGCGCTGTCACCATGGAAACTGTCACCATGAGCACTATAATCATGGGCAGTGCCACCATAAGGAATTTCACCATTGTAACACCAACCATATACACTGCCAGCATGAGCACAGTCACCATGGGGACTGTCAACATGAGCACTGTCACCATGGGAAATGTCTACATGAGCACTATCACCATGATCACTATCACCAAGGGCACTGTCACCATGAGCACTATCACCGTGGACAATGTCACCATGAGAACTATCACCGTGAGCACTATCACCATGGGAAGTGTCACCGTGAGAACTGTCACCATGGACATTGTCACCGTGGGCACTGTCACCATGAGCACTGTCACCATGAGCACTGTCACTGTTGGTACTGTCACCATGAGCAATGTCACCATTGGCACTGTCACCATGTGCCCTGTCACCATAGGCACTGTCACCGTGGACACTGTCACCATGAACAATATCATCATAGGCAGTGCCACCATAAGGAATTTCACCATGGGAACTCCAACCATGTATAGCACCAGCATGAGCATAGTCATCATGGTCAGTGTCACCATGAACACTGCCACCATGGGCACTTTCAACATGGGCACAGTCACCATGCGAACTATCACCATAAGGACTACCACCATGAGCAATATTACTATGAACACTATCACCAAGGACACTGTCAACGTGAGCACTATCACCGTAAGCACTATCACCATGAGCACTGTCACCGTGAGCACTGTCACCATGGGCAATTTCAACATGGCCACTGTCACCATGGGCACTGTCACCATGGGAACTCTCACCATGAACACTGTCACCATGGGAAATGTCATTATGGGCAGTGTCACCTTGGGCACTGTCACCATGGGCAGTGTCACCATGAGCACTATTACCATGAGCAGTATCACCATGAGCACTATCACCATGGGCACTGTCACAGTGAGCACTATTACCATGGGTACTATCACCAAGGGCACTGTCATCGTGAACACTGTCACCATGAGCACTGTTACCGTGGGCCTTGCCACCATGAGCACTGTCATCATGGCCACTGTCACCATGTGGACTGCCACCATGAGCACTATCACAGTGGGCACTGTCACCATGAGAACTGTCACCATGGGCAGTGTATCCATGGGAACTGTCACCATGGGCACTATCATGGTGAGCACTATCACCATGGGAACTGTCACCATCGGAACAGTCACCATGCGCACTGTAACCATTGGCACTGCCACAGTGAGCACTGTCACAGTGAGCACTGTCACCATGGGAACTGTCACCATGTGCAGTGTCACCATGGGAACTCTCACTATGAGCACTGTCACCATGGGAAATGTCACTATGGGCAGTGTCACCATGGGCACTGTCACCATGGGTAGTGTCACCATGAGCACTATTACCATGAGCACTATCACCATGAGCACTATCATCACGGGCAGTGCCACCATGAGCACTATCACCGTGAGCACTATCACCATGGGTAGTGTCACCATGAGCAATATCACCATGGGCACTGTCACCATGAGCACTATTACAATGGGCATTATCACCATGAGCACTATCACCGTGAGCACTTTCAGTGTGGGCATTGTCACCATGTGCACTGTCACCATGAGCACTGTCACCATGAGCACTATCACCATGGCAAAGTTGACCATGGGAATGGTCACCATGGGCAATGTCAACATGAGCACTGTCACCATGGGCACTGTCACCATGGGCACTGTCACCATGGGTATGCTGACCATGGGCACTTTCAACATGGGCACTGTCACCATGCGAAAAGTCACCATGAGCACTATCACCATGAGCACTATCACCAAGGGCACTGTCACCATGAGCACTGTCACCGTGTGCACTGTCACAGTGGGCACTATCAACATGAGCACTGTCATCCTGAGCACTGTCACCATAGGAAATGTCACAGTGAGCACTGTCACTGTGGGCACTATCACCGTGGGCACTGTCACCATAGGCACTGTCACCATGGACACTGTCACCATGAGCACTATCATCATCGGCAGTGCTACCATGAGGAATTTCACCATCGGAACTCCAACCAAGTACAACGCCAGCATGAGCACAGTCATTATGGGCAGTGCCACTATGAGCACTGTCACCATGGGCACTTTCAACATGGGCCCTGTCACCATGCGAACTATCTCCATGAGCACTATCAGCGTGAGCAATTTCACCATGAGCACTGTCACCATGGGCACTGTCACAATGAGCACTGTCACCATGGGCACTGTAACCATGGGGACTTTCACCCTGAGCACTATCACCGTGAGCACTATCACCATGGGCAGGGTCACCGTGAGCAATATCACCAAGGGCACTGTGACTGTGAGCACTATTACCATGGGCAATATCACCATGAGCACTATCACCATGAGCACTGTCACCGTGGGCACTGTCATCGTGTGCACTGTCACCATGAGCACTATCACCATGTGAACTGTCACCATGGGAATGGTCACCATGGGCACTGTCAAGATGAGCACTGTCACCATGGGAACTCTCACCATGAGCACTGTCACCATGGGAAATGTCACCATGGGCACTATCATCATGGGCAGTGCCACCATGAGGAATTTCACCATGAGAACTTCAACCGTGTACACCACCAGCTTTAGCACAGTCACCATGGGCTGTGTCACCATGAGCAGTGTCACCATGGGCACTGTCTCCATGCGAACTGTCACCATGAGCACTGTCACCATGGGCAATGTCACCATGAGCACTGTCACTGTGGGCACTGTCACCATGGGAACTGTCACCATGAGCACTATCACCGTGAGCACTATCACCATGGGCAGTGTCACTGTGAGCAATATCACCATCGCACTGTCACCGTGAGCACTATTAACAAGGGTACTATCACCAAGGGCACTGTCACCATGAGCACTGTCATCATGGGCACTGTCACCATAGGAACTGTCACCGTGAGCACTGTCACTGTGGGCACTATCACCCTGAGCACTATCAAAATGGGCACTGTCACCATAGGCACTGTCACCATGGACACTGTCACCATGAGCACTATCATCATGGGCAGTGCTACCATGAGCAATTTCACCATCGGAACTCCATCCATGTACACCGCCAGCGTGAGCACAGTCAACATGGGCAGTGTCACCATGAGCAGTGTCCCCATGGGCACTTTCAACATGGGCCCTATCACCATGCGAACTGTCACCATGAGCACTATCACCATGAGCACTGTCACCATGAGCATAGTCACCATCGGGTCTGTCACCATGAGCACTATGACCGTGTGCACTATCACCATAGGTAGTGTCACGGTGAGCAATATCACCATGGGCACTGTCACCATGAGCACTATTACCATGGGCACTATCACCATGAGCACTATCACAGTGAGCACTGTCACCGTGGGCAATGTCACCATGTGCACTGTCACCATGAGCACTGTCACCATGAGCACTATCACCATGGGAAGTGTCAACATGGGAACGGTCACCATGGGCACTGTCAACGTGAGCACTGTCAGCATGGGAACTCTCACCAGGAGCACTGTCTCCATGGGAAATGTCACCCTGGACACTGTTCACTATGGGAAGTGTCACCATGAGCACTGTCACCATGGGCACTGTCACTATGGACACTGTCTCCATGGGCACTCTCACCATGGACACTGTCACTGTGGAAAATGTCACCATGGGCACTGTAACCATCTACACTGTCCCCAGGAGCACTATCACCATGGACACTGTATCCATCAGCATTGTCCCCATGGGCACTGTCAATATGAGCACACTGTCACCATGGGAACTCTCACCATGAGCACTGTCACCATGGCCAGTGTCACCATGGCCACTGTCACCATAAGCACTGTCACAAAGGGAAATGTCACCATGGGCACTCTCACCATTTGCTCTGTCACCGTGGGCACTGTCACCATGAGCACTGTTCAACATGGGCACTGTCACCTAGAGCACTGCCACTGTGGGCACTATCCCCGTGAGCACTGTCACCATGAGCACTGTCACCATGGACACTGTCACCATGAGCATTGTGACCTTGAGCACTGTCACCATGGGAACTTTCACCATGGGCACTGTAACCATGGGCACTGTCACCATGGACAATGTCACCTTGGGAACCGTCACCATGGAAAATGTCACCATGGGCACTGTTGGCCATGGACACTGTCACCATGGGCACTGTGAACATGAGCACTGTCACCATGTAAACTCTTACCATGAACACTGTCACCATGGGAAATGTCACCATGGGCACTGTCACCATGGACACTGTCACCATGAGCACTATCATCATGGGCTGTGCTACCATGAGGAATTTCACCATCGGAACTCCAACCATGTACACCGCCAGCATGAGCACAGTCACCATGGGCAGTGTCACCATGAGCACTATCACCATGAGCACTATCACCATGTGCACTATCACCACGGACACTGTCACCGTGAGAACTATCACCGTGAGCACTGTCACCATGAGAACTGTCACCATGGGCACTGTAACCATGGGAACTGTCACCATGAGCACTATCACCGTGACCACTATCAACATGGGCAGTGTCACCGT
Organism: Balaenoptera ricei; assembly: GCF_028023285.1. Taxonomy (NCBI): domain Eukaryota; kingdom Metazoa; phylum Chordata; class Mammalia; order Artiodactyla; family Balaenopteridae; genus Balaenoptera; species Balaenoptera ricei. The sequence continues at coordinate 97,202,601 of NC_082654.1, forward strand.
GAGCACTATCTCCGTGAACACTTTCACCATGACTACTATCACCGTGGGCACTATAAGCATGAGCACTATCACCATGAGCACTGTCACTGCGGGCACTGTCACCGTGTTCACTGTCACCATGAGCACTGTAACCATGAGCCCTATCACCATGGGAACTGTCACCATGGGAACAGTCACTATGGGCACTGCCATGATGAGCACTGTCACCATGGGAACTCTCACCATGAGCACTATCACCATGGGAAATGTCACCATGGGCACTGTCACCATGGGCGCTGTCACCATGGAAACTGTCACCATGAGCACTATAATCATGGGCAGTGCCACCATAAGGAATTTCACCATTGTAACACCAACCATATACACTGCCAGCATGAGCACAGTCACCATGGGGACTGTCAACATGAGCACTGTCACCATGGGAAATGTCTACATGAGCACTATCACCATGATCACTATCACCAAGGGCACTGTCACCATGAGCACTATCACCGTGGACAATGTCACCATGAGAACTATCACCGTGAGCACTATCACCATGGGAAGTGTCACCGTGAGAACTGTCACCATGGACATTGTCACCGTGGGCACTGTCACCATGAGCACTGTCACCATGAGCACTGTCACTGTTGGTACTGTCACCATGAGCAATGTCACCATTGGCACTGTCACCATGTGCCCTGTCACCATAGGCACTGTCACCGTGGACACTGTCACCATGAACAATATCATCATAGGCAGTGCCACCATAAGGAATTTCACCATGGGAACTCCAACCATGTATAGCACCAGCATGAGCATAGTCATCATGGTCAGTGTCACCATGAACACTGCCACCATGGGCACTTTCAACATGGGCACAGTCACCATGCGAACTATCACCATAAGGACTACCACCATGAGCAATATTACTATGAACACTATCACCAAGGACACTGTCAACGTGAGCACTATCACCGTAAGCACTATCACCATGAGCACTGTCACCGTGAGCACTGTCACCATGGGCAATTTCAACATGGCCACTGTCACCATGGGCACTGTCACCATGGGAACTCTCACCATGAACACTGTCACCATGGGAAATGTCATTATGGGCAGTGTCACCTTGGGCACTGTCACCATGGGCAGTGTCACCATGAGCACTATTACCATGAGCAGTATCACCATGAGCACTATCACCATGGGCACTGTCACAGTGAGCACTATTACCATGGGTACTATCACCAAGGGCACTGTCATCGTGAACACTGTCACCATGAGCACTGTTACCGTGGGCCTTGCCACCATGAGCACTGTCATCATGGCCACTGTCACCATGTGGACTGCCACCATGAGCACTATCACAGTGGGCACTGTCACCATGAGAACTGTCACCATGGGCAGTGTATCCATGGGAACTGTCACCATGGGCACTATCATGGTGAGCACTATCACCATGGGAACTGTCACCATCGGAACAGTCACCATGCGCACTGTAACCATTGGCACTGCCACAGTGAGCACTGTCACAGTGAGCACTGTCACCATGGGAACTGTCACCATGTGCAGTGTCACCATGGGAACTCTCACTATGAGCACTGTCACCATGGGAAATGTCACTATGGGCAGTGTCACCATGGGCACTGTCACCATGGGTAGTGTCACCATGAGCACTATTACCATGAGCACTATCACCATGAGCACTATCATCACGGGCAGTGCCACCATGAGCACTATCACCGTGAGCACTATCACCATGGGTAGTGTCACCATGAGCAATATCACCATGGGCACTGTCACCATGAGCACTATTACAATGGGCATTATCACCATGAGCACTATCACCGTGAGCACTTTCAGTGTGGGCATTGTCACCATGTGCACTGTCACCATGAGCACTGTCACCATGAGCACTATCACCATGGCAAAGTTGACCATGGGAATGGTCACCATGGGCAATGTCAACATGAGCACTGTCACCATGGGCACTGTCACCATGGGCACTGTCACCATGGGTATGCTGACCATGGGCACTTTCAACATGGGCACTGTCACCATGCGAAAAGTCACCATGAGCACTATCACCATGAGCACTATCACCAAGGGCACTGTCACCATGAGCACTGTCACCGTGTGCACTGTCACAGTGGGCACTATCAACATGAGCACTGTCATCCTGAGCACTGTCACCATAGGAAATGTCACAGTGAGCACTGTCACTGTGGGCACTATCACCGTGGGCACTGTCACCATAGGCACTGTCACCATGGACACTGTCACCATGAGCACTATCATCATCGGCAGTGCTACCATGAGGAATTTCACCATCGGAACTCCAACCAAGTACAACGCCAGCATGAGCACAGTCATTATGGGCAGTGCCACTATGAGCACTGTCACCATGGGCACTTTCAACATGGGCCCTGTCACCATGCGAACTATCTCCATGAGCACTATCAGCGTGAGCAATTTCACCATGAGCACTGTCACCATGGGCACTGTCACAATGAGCACTGTCACCATGGGCACTGTAACCATGGGGACTTTCACCCTGAGCACTATCACCGTGAGCACTATCACCATGGGCAGGGTCACCGTGAGCAATATCACCAAGGGCACTGTGACTGTGAGCACTATTACCATGGGCAATATCACCATGAGCACTATCACCATGAGCACTGTCACCGTGGGCACTGTCATCGTGTGCACTCTCACCATGAGCACTATCACCATGTGAACTGTCACCATGGGAATGGTCACCATGGGCACTGTCAAGATGAGCACTGTCACCATGGGAACTCTCACCATGAGCACTGTCACCATGGGAAATGTCACCATGGGCACTATCATCATGGGCAGTGCCACCATGAGGAATTTCACCATGAGAACTTCAACCGTGTACACCACCAGCTTTAGCACAGTCACCATGGGCTGTGTCACCATGAGCAGTGTCACCATGGGCACTGTCTCCATGCGAACTGTCACCATGAGCACTGTCACCATGGGCAATGTCACCATGAGCACTGTCACTGTGGGCACTGTCACCATGGGAACTGTCACCATGAGCACTATCACCGTGAGCACTATCACCGTGGGCAGTGTCACTGTGAGCAATATCACCATCGCACTGTCACCATGAGCACTATTAACAAGGGTACTATCACCAAGGGCACTGTCACCATGAGCACTGTCATCATGGGCACTGTCACCATAGGAACTGTCACCATGAGCACTGTCACTGTGGGCACTATCACCCTGAGCACTATCAAAATGGGCACTGTCACCATAGGCACTGTCACCATGGACACTGTCACCATGAGCACTATCATCATGGGCAGTGCTACCATGAGCAATTTCACCATCGGAACTCCATCCATGTACACCGCCAGCGTGAGCACAGTCAACATGGGCAGTGTCACCATGAGCAGTGTCCCCATGGGCACTTTCAACATGGGCCCTATCACCATGCGAACTGTCACCATGAGCACTATCACCATGAGCACTGTCACCATGAGCATAGTCACCATCGGGTCTGTCACCATGAGCACTATGACCGTGTGCACTATCACCATAGGTAGTGTCACGGTGAGCAATATCACCATGGGCACTGTCACCATGAGCACTATTACCATGGGCACTATCACCATGAGCACTATCACAGTGAGCACTGTCACCGTGGGCAATGTCACCATGTGCACTGTCACCATGAGCACTGTCACCATGAGCACTATCACCATGGGAAGTGTCAACATGGGAACGGTCACCATGGGCACTGTCAACGTGAGCACTGTCAGCATGGGAACTCTCACCAGGAGCACTGTCTCCATGGGAAATGTCACCCTGGACACTGTTCACTATGGGAAGTGTCACCATGAGCACTGTCACCATGGGCACTGTCACTATGGACACTGTCTCCATGGGCACTCTCACCATGGACACTGTCACTGTGGAAAATGTCACCATGGGCACTGTAACCATCTACACTGTCCCCAGGAGCACTATCACCATGGACACTGTATCCATCAGCATTGTCCCCATGGGCACTGTCAATATGAGCACTGTCACCATGGGAACTCTCACCATGAGCACTGTCACCATGGCCAGTGTCACCATGGCCACTGTCACCATAAGCACTGTCACAAAGGGAAATGTCACCATGGGCACTCTCACCATTTGCTCTGTCACCGTGGGCACTGTCACCATAAGCACTGTCACCATGAGCACTGTTCAACATGGGCACTGTCACCTAGAGCACTGCCACTGTGGGCACTATCACCGTGAGCACTGTCACCATGAGCACTGTCACCATGGACACTGTCACCATGAGCATTGTGACCTTGAGCACTGTCACCATGGGAACTTTCACCATGGGCACTGTAACCATGGGCACTGTCACCATGGACAATGTCACCTTGGGAACCGTCACCATGGAAAATGTCACCATGGGCACTGTTGGCCATGGACACTGTCACCATGGGCACTGTGAACATGAGCACTGTCACCATGTAAACTCTTACCATGAACACTGTCACCATGGGAAATGTCACCATGGGCACTGTCACCATGGACACTGTCACCATGAGCACTATCATCATGGGCTGTGCTACCATGAGGAATTTCACCATCGGAACTCCAACCATGTACACCGCCAGCATGAGCACAGTCACCATGGGCAGTGTCACCATGAGCACTATCACCATGAGCACTATCACCATGTGCACTATCACCACGGACACTGTCACCGTGAGAACTATCACCGTGAGCACTGTCACCATGAGAACTGTCACCATGGGCACTGTAACCATGGGAACTGTCACCATGAGCACTATCACCGTGACCACTATCAACATGGGCAGTGTCACCGTGAGCACTATCTCCGTGAACACTTTCACCATGACTACTATCACCGTGGGCACTATAAGCATGAGCACTATCACCATGAGCACTGTCACTGCGGGCACTGTCACCGTGTTCACTGTCACCATGAGCACGGTAACCATGAGCCCTATCACCATGGGAACTGTCACCATGGGAACAGTCACTATGGGCACTGCCATGATGAGCACTGTCACCATGGGAACTCTCACCATGAGCACTATCACCATGGGAAATGTCACCATGGGCACTGTCACCATGGGCACTGTCACCATGGGCGCTGTCACCATGGAAACTGTCACCATGAGCACTATAATCATGGGCAGTGCCACCATAAGGAATTTCACCATTGTAACACCAACCATATACACCGCCAGCATGAGCACAGTCACCATGGGGACTGTCAACATGAGCACTGTCACCATGGGCACTGTTACCATGGGCACTGTCACCATGGGTATGCTGACCATGGGCACTTTCAACATGGGCACTGTCACCATGCGAAAAGTCACCATGAGCACTATCACCATGAGCACTATCACCAAGGGCACTGTCACCAAGGGCACTGTCACCGTGAGCACTATCACCGTGAGCACTATCACCATGGGCAGTGTCACCATGAGCAATATCAACATGGGCAGTGTCACCATCAGCACTATTACCATGGGAACTATCACGTTGAGCACTATCACCTTGAACACTGTCACCGTGGGCACTGTCACCATGGGCACTGTCAACATGAGCACAGTCACCATAGGAACTCTCACCATGAGCATTGTCACCATGGCAAATATCACTATGGGCAGTGTCACCATGGGCACTGTCACCATAGGCAGTGTCACCATGATCACTATTACCATGAGCACTATCACCATGAGCACTATCACCATGGGCACTGTCACCGTGAGCAATATGACCATGCGTACTATCACCAAGGGCACTGTCAACGTGAGCACTCTCACCGTGAGCACTGTCACTGTGGGCATTGTCACCATGAGCACTGTCATCATGGGTACTGTCACCATAGAAACTGTCACAATGAGCACTGTCACTGTGGGCACTATCACCATGGACACTGTCACCATAGACACTGTCACCATGGATACTGTCACCATGAGCACTATCATCATGGGCAGTGCTACCATAAGGAATTTCACCATGGGAACTCCAACCATGGACACCGCCAGCATGAGCACAGCCACCATGGGCAGTGTCACCATGAGCACTGCCACCATGGGCACTATCAACATGGGCACTGTCACCATGCGAACTATCGCCATGAGCAGTATTACCATGAGCACTATCCCCAAGGGCACTGTCAACGTGAGCACTATCACCGTGAGCACTATCACCATGGGCAGTGTCACCGTGAACAATATCACCATGGGCAGTGTCACCGTGAGCCCTATTACCATGGGCACTATCACCAAGGGCACTGTCATTGTGAGCAGTGTCACCATGAGCACTGTCACCGTGGGCACTATCAACATGAGCACTGTCACCATGGGCACTGTCACCATGAGAACTGTCACCGTGGGCAATGTCACCATGAGCACTGTCACCGTGGGCACTGTCACCATGGGAACTGTCACCATGAGCACTATCACCATGAGGACTATAACCATGGGCACTGTCACAGTGAGCAATATCACCATGAACACTGTAACCATGGGAAATATCACCGTGGGCACTGTCACCATGGACACTGTCATCATGAGTTCTGTTACCATGGGAAATGTCACCATGAGCACTGTCACCATGGGAACTGTCACCATGAGCACTATCAACGTGAGCACTATAACCATGGGCACCGTCACCGTGAGCAATATCACCATTAACACTGTCACCGTGTGCACTGTCAACATGAGCACTGTCAACATGGGAAATGTCACCATGGGAACTCTCACCATGGGCAGGGTCACCATGAGCACTGTCACCATGGGCACTCTCACGATGGACACTGTCACCATGAGCACTATCATCATGGGCACTGCCAGCATAAGAAATTTCACCATGGGGACTCCAGCCATGTACACTGCCGGCATGAGCAAAGTCACGATGGTCAGTGTTACCATGAGCACTATCACCATGAGAACTTTAACCATGAGCACTATCATCAAGAGCACTGTCACTGCGAGCATTATCACCGTGAACACTCTCACTGTGAGCACTGTCACCATGAGCACTGTCTCCGTGGGCATTGTAACCATGAGCACTGTCGTCATGGGCACTGTCACCATGCGAAATGCCACCATGAGCTCTATCACCGAGGGCACTGTCACCGTGAGCACTGTCACCATGAGCATAGTCACCGTGGGCACTGTCACCATGAGCACTGTCACCATAGGTATTTTCAACATGGCCATTGTCACCATGGGCACTGTCACCATGGACACTGTCATCATGAGCTCTGTTACCATGGGAAATGTCACCATGTGGACTGTCACTTTGGGAACTGCCACCATGGACACTGCCACCATGAGCACTTTAACCATTGGCACTGCCACAGTGAGCACTGTCACCATGAGGAGTGTCGCCATGGGAACTGTCAACATGTGCACTGTCACCATGGGAACTCTCACCATGAGCACTGCGACAATGGGAAATGTCACTATGGTCAGTGTCACCATGGGCAATGTCACCATGGGCAGTGTCACTATGAGCACTATTACCATGAGCATTATCACCATGAGCACTATCACCATGGGCAGTGTCACCGTGAGCCCTATTACCATGGGCACTATCACCAAGGGTATTGTCACTGTGAGCACTGTCACCATGAGCACTGTCACCGTGGGCAATGTCAAAATGAGCACTGTCAACATGGGCACTGTATCCATGGGAACTGTCAACATGGGCACTGTCACCGTGGGCATTGTCACCATTAGCACTGTCATTATGGGCACTGACACCATGAGAACTGCCACCATGAGCACTATCACCGTGGGCTCTGTCACCATGAGCACTGTCACCATGGGCACTGTATCCATGGGAACTGTCACCATGGGCACTGTAACCGTGGGCATTGTCACCATTAGCACTGTCATAATGGGCACTGACACCATGAGAACTGCCACCATGAGCAGTATCACCGTGGGCTCTGTCACCATGAGCACTGTCACCATGGGCACTGTATCCATGGGAACTGTCACCATGGGCACTATCACGGAATGCACTATCACCATGGGAACTGTCACCATGGGAATGGTCACTATGGGCATTTTCAAGATGAGCACTGTCACAAAGGGAACTCTCACCATGAGCACTGTCACCGTGGGCACTGTCAACATGAACACTGTCACCATGGGAACTCTCACCATGAGCACTGTAACCATGGCAAATGTCACCATGAGCACTATCATCATGGGCGGTGCCACCATAACAATTTCGCCATGTGAACTCCAACCATGTATACCGCCAGGAGGAGCACAGTCACCATGGGCAGTGTCAACATGAGCACTGTCACACTGGGCACTTTCAACATGGGCAGAGTCACCATGCGAACTGGCACCATGAGCACTATCACCATGATCAGTATCACCAAGGGCACTGTCACCGTGAGCACTGTCACCGTGGGCACTGTCACCATGAGCACTGTCATCATGGGCACTGTAACCATGGGAACTGTCACCATGAGCACTATCACCGTGAGCACAATCACCATGGGTAGTTTCACCATGGGCAGTATCACCATGAGCACTATCACCATGAGCAGTATTACCATGAGCACTATCACCAAGGTCACTGTCAACGTAAGCACTATCACTGTGAGCACTATCACCATGAGCACTGTCACCATGAGCATTGTCACCGTGGGCAATGTCATCATGAGCACTGTCACCATGGGCATTGTAACAATGGGAACGGTCACCATGAGCACTATCACCGTGAGCACTATCACCATGGGCAGTGTCCCGTGAGAAATATCACCATGGGAACTGTCACAGTGAGCGCTATTACCATGGGTACTATCACCAAGGGCACAGTCACTGTGAGCACTATCACCGTGAGCACTGTCACCATGAGCACTGTCACCATGTGAACTGTCACCATGGGAATGGTCACCATGGGCACTGTCAAGATGAGCACTGTCACCATGGGAACTCTCACCATGAGCACTGTCACCATGGGAAATGTCACCATGGGCACTATCATCATGGGCAGTGCCACCATGAGGAATTTCACCATGAGAACTTCAACCGTGTACACCACCAGCTTTAGCACAGTCACCATGGGCTGTGTCACCATGAGCACTGTCACCATGGGCACTGTCACCATGCGAACTGTCACCGTGAGCACTGTCACCCTGGGCAATGTCACAATGAGCACTGTCACCATGGGAACTGTCACCATGGACCCTGTCGCCATGGGTACTGTCACCATGTGTACTGTCCTCATGGGAACTCTTAGCAAGAGCACAGTCACCATGGGCACTGTCACCATGGACAATGTCACCATGGGCAATGTCAACATGAGCACTCTCACCATGGAAAATGTCACCATGAGCACTATCACCGTGGGCAGTGTCACCGTGAGCAATATCACCATGGGTAGTGTCACCATGAGCACTATCACCATGGACACTCTCACCATGGGCACTCTCACCATGGGCAATGTCATCATGGACACTCTCACCATGAGCACTATCACCATGGCAAAGGTGACCATGGGAATGGTCACCATGGGCAATGTCAACATGAGCACTGTCACCATGGGCACTGTCACCATGGGCACTGTCACCATGGGTATGTTGACCATGGGCACTTTCAACATGGGCACTGTCACCATGCAAAAAGTCACCATGAGCACTATCACCATGAGCACTATCACCAAGGGCACTGTCACCGTGTGCACTGTCACAGTGGGCACTATCAACATGAGCACTGTCATCATGAGCACTGTCACCATAGGAAATGTCACAGTGAGCACTGTCACTGTGGGCACTATCACCGTGGGCACTGTCACCATAGGCACTGTCACCATGGACACTGTCACCATGAGCACTATCATCATCGGCAGTGCTACCATGAGGAATTTCACCGTCGGAACTCCAACCAAGTACAACGCCAGCATGAGCACAGTCATTATGGGCAGTGCCACTATGAGCACTGTCACCATGGGCACTTTCAACATGGGCCCTGTCACCATGCGAACTATCTCCATGAGCACTATCAGCGTGAGCAATTTCACCATGAGCACTGTCACCATGGGCACTGTCACAATGAGCACTGTCACCATGGGCACTGTAACCATGGGGACGTTCACCCTGAGCACTATCACCGTGAGCACTATCACCATGGGCAGGGTCACCGTGAGCAATATCACCAAGGGCACTGTGACTGTGAGCACTATTACCATGGGCAATATCACCATGAGCACTATCACCGTGAGCACTGTCACCGTGGGCACTGTCATCGTGTGCACTGTCACCATGAGCACTATCACCATGTGAACTGTCACCATGGGAATGGTCACCATGGGCACTGTCAAGATGAGCACTGTCACCATGAGCACTGTCACCATGGGAAATGTCACCATGGGCACTATCATCATGGGCAGTGCCACCATGAGGAATTTCACCATGAGAACTTCAACCGTGTACACCACCAGCTTTAGCACAGTCACCATGGGCTGTGTCACCATGAGCAGTGTCTCCATGGGCACTGTCTCCATGCGAACTGTCACCATGAGCACTGTCACCATGGGCAATGTCACCATGAGCACTGTCACTGTGGGCACTGTCACCATGGGAACTGTCACCATGAGCACTATCACCGTGAGCACTATCACCATGGGCAGTGTCACTGTGAGCAATATCACCATCGCACTGTCACCATGAGCACTATTAACAAGGGTACTATCACCAAGGGCACTGTCACCATGAGCACTGTCATCATGGGCACTGTCACCATAGGAACTGTCACCATGAGCACTGTCACTGTGGGCACTATCACCCTGAGCACTATCAAAATGGGCACTGTCACCATAGGCACTGTCACCATGGACACTGTCACCATGAGCACTATCATCATGGGCAGTGCTACCATGAGCAATTTCACCATCGGAACTCCATCCATGTACACCGCCAGCGTGAGCACAGTCAACATGGGCAGTGTCACCATGAGCAGTGTCCCCATGGGCACTTTCAACATGGGCCCTATCACCATGCGAACTGTCACCATGAGCACTATCACCATGAGCACTGTCACCATGAGCATAGTCACCATCGGGTCTGTCACCATGAGCACTATGACCGTGTGCACTATCACCATAGGTAGTGTCACGGTGAGCAATATCACCATGGGCACTGTCACCATGAGCACTATTACCATGGGCACTATCACCATGAGCACTATCACAGTGAGCACTGTCACCGTGGGCAATGTCACCATGTGCACTGTCACCATGAGCACTGTCACCATGAGCACTATCACCATGGGAAGTGTCAACATGGGAACGGTCACCATGGGCACTGTCAACGTGAGCACTGTCAGCATGGGAACTCTCACCAGGAGCACTGTCTCCATGGGAAATGTCACCCTGGACACTGTTCACTATGGGAAGTGTCACCATGAGCACTGTCACCATGGGCACTGTCACTATGGACACTGTCTCCATGGGCACTCTCACCATGGACACTGTCACTGTGGAAAATGTCACCATGGGCACTGTAACCATCTACACTGTCCCCAGGAGCACTATCACCATGGACACTGTATCCATCAGCATTGTCCCCATGGGCACTGTCAATATGAGCACACTGTCACCATGGGAACTCTCACCATGAGCACTGTCACCATGGCCAGTGTCACCATGGCCACTGTCACCATAAGCACTGTCACAAAGGGAAATGTCACCATGGGCACTCTCACCATTTGCTCTGTCACCGTGGGCACTGTCACCATGAGCACTGTTCAACATGGGCACTGTCACCTAGAGCACTGCCACTGTGGGCACTATCACCATGAGCACTGTCACCATGAGCACTGTCACCATGGACACTGTCACCATGAGCATTGTGACCTTGAGCACTGTCACCATGGGAACTTTCACCATGGGCACTGTAACCATGGGCACTGTCACCATGGACAATGTCACCTTGGGAACCGTCACCATGGAAAATGTCACCATGGGCACTGTTGGCCATGGACACTGTCACCATGGGCACTGTGAACATGAGCACTGTCACCATGTAAACTCTTACCATGAACACTGTCACCATGGGAAATGTCACCATGGGCACTGTCACCATGGACACTGTCACCATGAGCACTATCATCATGGGCTGTGCTACCATGAGGAATTTCACCATCGGAACTCCAACCATGTACACCGCCAGCATGAGCACAGTCACCATGGGCAGTGTCACCATGAGCACTATCACCATGAGCACTATCACCATGTGCACTATCACCACGGACACTGTCACCGTGAGAACTATCACCGTGAGCACTGTCACCATGAGAACTGTCACCATGGGCACTGTAACCATGGGAACTGTCACCATGAGCACTATCACCGTGACCACTATCAACATGGGCAGTGTCACCGTGAGCACTATCTCCGTGAACACTTTCACCATGACTACTATCACCGTGGGCACTATAAGCATGAGCACTATCACCATGAGCACTGTCACTGCGGGCACTGTCACCGTGTTCACTGTCACCATGAGCACTGTAACCATGAGCCATATCACCATGGGAACTGTCACCATGGGAACAGTCACTATGGGCACTGCCATGATGAGCACTGTCACCATGGGAACTCTCACCATGAGCACTATCACCATGGGAAATGTCACCATGGGCACTGTCACCATGGGCACTGTCACCATGGGCGCTGTCACCATGGAAACTGTCACCATGAGCACTATAATCATGGGCAGTGCCACCATAAGGAATTTCACCATTGTAACACCAACCATATACACTGCCAGCATGAGCACAGTCACCATGGGGACTGTCAACATGAGCACTGTCACCATGGGAAATGTCTACATGAGCACTATCACCATGATCACTATCACCAAGGGCACTGTCACCATGAGCACTATCACCGTGGACAATGTCACCATGAGAACTATCACCGTGAGCACTATCACCATGGGAAGTGTCACCGTGAGAACTGTCACCATGGACATTGTCACCGTGGGCACTGTCACCATGAGCACTGTCACCATGAGCACTGTCACTGTTGGTACTGTCACCATGAGCAATGTCACCATTGGCACTGTCACCATGTGCCCTGTCACCATAGGCACTGTCACCGTGGACACTGTCACCATGAACAATATCATCATAGGCAGTGCCACCATAAGGAATTTCACCATGGGAACTCCAACCATGTATAGCACCAGCATGAGCATAGTCATCATGGTCAGTGTCACCATGAACACTGCCACCATGGGCACTTTCAACATGGGCACAGTCACCATGCGAACTATCACCATAAGGACTACCACCATGAGCAATATTACTATGAACACTATCACCAAGGACACTGTCAACGTGAGCACTATCACCGTAAGCACTATCACCATGAGCACTGTCACCGTGAGCACTGTCACCATGGGCAATTTCAACATGGCCACTGTCACCATGGGCACTGTCACCATGGGAACTCTCACCATGAACACTGTCACCATGGGAAATGTCATTATGGGCAGTGTCACCTTGGGCACTGTCACCATGGGCAGTGTCACCATGAGCACTATTACCATGAGCAGTATCACCATGAGCACTATCACCATGGGCACTGTCACAGTGAGCACTATTACCATGGGTACTATCACCAAGGGCACTGTCATCGTGAACACTGTCACCATGAGCACTGTTACCGTGGGCCTTGCCACCATGAGCACTGTCATCATGGCCACTGTCACCATGTGGACTGCCACCATGAGCACTATCACAGTGGGCACTGTCACCATGAGAACTGTCACCATGGGCAGTGTATCCATGGGAACTGTCACCATGGGCACTATCATGGTGAGCACTATCACCATGGGAACTGTCACCATCGGAACAGTCACCATGCGCACTGTAACCATTGGCACTGCCACAGTGAGCACTGTCACAGTGAGCACTGTCACCATGGGAACTGTCACCATGTGCAGTGTCACCATGGGAACTCTCACTATGAGCACTGTCACCATGGGAAATGTCACTATGGGCAGTGTCACCATGGGCACTGTCACCATGGGTAGTGTCACCATGAGCACTATTACCATGAGCACTATCACCATGAGCACTATCATCACGGGCAGTGCCACCATGAGCACTATCACCGTGAGCACTATCACCATGGGTAGTGTCACCATGAGCAATATCACCATGGGCACTGTCACCATGAGCACTATTACAATGGGCATTATCACCATGAGCACTATCACCGTGAGCACTTTCAGTGTGGGCATTGTCACCATGTGCACTGTCACCATGAGCACTGTCACCATGAGCACTATCACCATGGCAAAGTTGACCATGGGAATGGTCACCATGGGCAATGTCAACATGAGCACTGTCACCATGGGCACTGTCACCATGGGCACTGTCACCATGGGTATGCTGACCATGGGCACTTTCAACATGGGCACTGTCACCATGCGAAAAGTCACCATGAGCACTATCACCATGAGCACTATCACCAAGGGCACTGTCACCATGAGCACTGTCACCGTGTGCACTGTCACAGTGGGCACTATCAACATGAGCACTGTCATCCTGAGCACTGTCACCATAGGAAATGTCACAGTGAGCACTGTCACTGTGGGCACTATCACCGTGGGCACTGTCACCATAGGCACTGTCACCATGGACACTGTCACCATGAGCACTATCATCATCGGCAGTGCTACCATGAGGAATTTCACCATCGGAACTCCAACCAAGTACAACGCCAGCATGAGCACAGTCATTATGGGCAGTGCCACTATGAGCACTGTCACCATGGGCACTTTCAACATGGGCCCTGTCACCATGCGAACTATCTCCATGAGCACTATCAGCGTGAGCAATTTCACCATGAGCACTGTCACCATGGGCACTGTCACAATGAGCACTGTCACCATGGGCACTGTAACCATGGGGACTTTCACCCTGAGCACTATCACCGTGAGCACTATCACCATGGGCAGGGTCACCGTGAGCAATATCACCAAGGGCACTGTGACTGTGAGCACTATTACCATGGGCAATATCACCATGAGCACTATCACCATGAGCACTGTCACCGTGGGCACTGTCATCGTGTGCACTGTCACCATGAGCACTATCACCATGTGAACTGTCACCATGGGAATGGTCACCATGGGCACTGTCAAGATGAGCACTGTCACCATGGGAACTCTCACCATGAGCACTGTCACCATGGGAAATGTCACCATGGGCACTATCATCATGGGCAGTGCCACCATGAGGAATTTCACCATGAGAACTTCAACCGTGTACACCACCAGCTTTAGCACAGTCACCATGGGCTGTGTCACCATGAGCAGTGTCACCATGGGCACTGTCTCCATGCGAACTGTCACCATGAGCACTGTCACCATGGGCAATGTCACCATGAGCACTGTCACTGTGGGCACTGTCACCATGGGAACTGTCACCATGAGCACTATCACCGTGAGCACTATCACCGTGGGCAGTGTCACTGTGAGCAATATCACCATCGCACTGTCACCATGAGCACTATTAACAAGGGTACTATCACCAAGGGCACTGTCACCATGAGCACTGTCATCATGGGCACTGTCACCATAGGAACTGTCACCATGAGCACTGTCACTGTGGGCACTATCACCCTGAGCACTATCAAAATGGGCACTGTCACCATAGGCACTGTCACCATGGACACTGTCACCATGAGCACTATCATCATGGGCAGTGCTACCATGAGCAATTTCACCATCGGAACTCCATCCATGTACACCGCCAGCGTGAGCACAGTCAACATGGGCAGTGTCACCATGAGCAGTGTCCCCATGGGCACTTTCAACATGGGCCCTATCACCATGCGAACTGTCACCATGAGCACTATCACCATGAGCACTGTCACCATGAGCATAGTCACCATCGGGTCTGTCACCATGAGCACTATGACCGTGTGCACTATCACCATAGGTAGTGTCACGGTGAGCAATATCACCATGGGCACTGTCACCATGAGCACTATTACCATGGGCACTATCACCATGAGCACTATCACAGTGAGCACTGTCACCGTGGGCAATGTCACCATGTGCACTGTCACCATGAGCACTGTCACCATGAGCACTATCACCATGGGAAGTGTCAACATGGGAACGGTCACCATGGGCACTGTCAACGTGAGCACTGTCAGCATGGGAACTCTCACCAGGAGCACTGTCTCCATGGGAAATGTCACCCTGGACACTGTTCACTATGGGAAGTGTCACCATGAGCACTGTCACCATGGGCACTGTCACTATGGACACTGTCTCCATGGGCACTCTCACCATGGACACTGTCACTGTGGAAAATGTCACCATGGGCACTGTAACCATCTACACTGTCCCCAGGAGCACTATCACCATGGACACTGTATCCATCAGCATTGTCCCCATGGGCACTGTCAATATGAGCACTGTCACCATGGGAACTCTCACCATGAGCACTGTCACCATGGCCAGTGTCACCATGGCCACTGTCACCATAAGCACTGTCACAAAGGGAAATGTCACCATGGGCACTCTCACCATTTGCTCTGTCACCGTGGGCACTGTCACCATAAGCACTGTCACCATGAGCACTGTTCAACATGGGCACTGTCACCTAGAGCACTGCCACTGTGGGCACTATCACCGTGAGCACTGTCACCATGAGCACTGTCACCATGGACACTGTCACCATGAGCATTGTGACCTTGAGCACTGTCACCATGGGAACTTTCACCATGGGCACTGTAACCATGGGCACTGTCACCATGGACAATGTCACCTTGGGAACCGTCACCATGGAAAATGTCACCATGGGCACTGTTGGCCATGGACACTGTCACCATGGGCACTGTGAACATGAGCACTGTCACCATGTAAACTCTTACCATGAACACTGTCACCATGGGAAATGTCACCATGGGCACTGTCACCATGGACACTGTCACCATGAGCACTATCATCATGGGCTGTGCTACCATGAGGAATTTCACCATCGGAACTCCAACCATGTACACCGCCAGCATGAGCACAGTCACCATGGGCAGTGTCACCATGAGCACTATCACCATGAGCACTATCACCATGTGCACTATCACCACGGACACTGTCACCGTGAGAACTATCACCGTGAGCACTGTCACCATGAGAACTGTCACCATGGGCACTGTAACCATGGGAACTGTCACCATGAGCACTATCACCGTGACCACTATCAACATGGGCAGTGTCACCGTGAGCACTATCTCCGTGAACACTTTCACCATGACTACTATCACCGTGGGCACTATAAGCATGAGCACTATCACCATGAGCACTGTCACTGCGGGCACTGTCACCGTGTTCACTGTCACCATGAGCACTGTAACCATGAGCCCTATCACCATGGGAACTGTCACCATGGGAACAGTCACTATGGGCACTGCCATGATGAGCACTGTCACCATGGGAACTCTCACCATGAGCACTATCACCATGGGAAATGTCACCATGGGCACTGTCACCATGGGCACTGTCACCATGGGCGCTGTCACCATGGAAACTGTCACCATGAGCACTATAATCATGGGCAGTGCCACCATAAGGAATTTCACCATTGTAACACCAACCATATACACCGCCAGCATGAGCACAGTCACCATGGGGACTGTCAACATGAGCACTGTCACCATGGGCACTGTTACCATGGGCACTGTCACCATGGGTATGCTGACCATGGGCACTTTCAACATGGGCACTGTCACCATGCGAAAAGTCACCATGAGCACTATCACCATGAGCACTATCACCAAGGGCACTGTCACCAAGGGCACTGTCACCGTGAGCACTATCACCGTGAGCACTATCACCATGGGCAGTGTCACCATGAGCAATATCAACATGGGCAGTGTCACCATCAGCACTATTACCATGGGAACTATCACGTTGAGCACTATCACCTTGAACACTGTCACCGTGGGCACTGTCACCATGGGCACTGTCAACATGAGCACAGTCACCATAGGAACTCTCACCATGAGCATTGTCACCATGGCAAATATCACTATGGGCAGTGTCACCATGGGCACTGTCACCATAGGCAGTGTCACCATGATCACTATTACCATGAGCACTATCACCATGAGCACTATCACCATGGGCACTGTCACCGTGAGCAATATGACCATGCGTACTATCACCAAGGGCACTGTCAACGTGAGCACTCTCACCGTGAGCACTGTCACTGTGGGCATTGTCACCATGAGCACTGTCATCATGGGTACTGTCACCATAGAAACTGTCACAATGAGCACTGTCACTGTGGGCACTATCACCATGGACACTGTCACCATAGACACTGTCACCATGGATACTGTCACCATGAGCACTATCATCATGGGCAGTGCTACCATAAGGAATTTCACCATGGGAACTCCAACCATGGACACCGCCAGCATGAGCACAGCCACCATGGGCAGTGTCACCATGAGCACTGCCACCATGGGCACTATCAACATGGGCACTGTCACCATGCGAACTATCGCCATGAGCAGTATTACCATGAGCACTATCCCCAAGGGCACTGTCAACGTGAGCACTATCACCGTGAGCACTATCACCATGGGCAGTGTCACCGTGAACAATATCACCATGGGCAGTGTCACCGTGAGCCCTATTACCATGGGCACTATCACCAAGGGCACTGTCATTGTGAGCAGTGTCACCATGAGCACTGTCACCGTGGGCACTATCAACATGAGCACTGTCACCATGGGCACTGTCACCATGAGAACTGTCACCGTGGGCAATGTCACCATGAGCACTGTCACCGTGGGCACTGTCACCATGGGAACTGTCACCATGAGCACTATCACCATGAGGACTATAACCATGGGCACTGTCACAGTGAGCAATATCACCATGAACACTGTAACCATGGGAAATATCACCGTGGGCACTGTCACCATGGACACTGTCATCATGAGTTCTGTTACCATGGGAAATGTCACCATGAGCACTGTCACCATGGGAACTGTCACCATGAGCACTATCAACGTGAGCACTATAACCATGGGCACCGTCACCGTGAGCAATATCACCATTAACACTGTCACCGTGTGCACTGTCAACATGAGCACTGTCAACATGGGAAATGTCACCATGGGAACTCTCACCATGGGCAGGGTCACCATGAGCACTGTCACCATGGGCACTCTCACGATGGACACTGTCACCATGAGCACTATCATCATGGGCACTGCCAGCATAAGAAATTTCACCATGGGGACTCCAGCCATGTACACTGCCGGCATGAGCAAAGTCACGATGGTCAGTGTTACCATGAGCACTATCACCATGAGAACTTTAACCATGAGCACTATCATCAAGAGCACTGTCACTGCGAGCATTATCACCGTGAACACTCTCACTGTGAGCACTGTCACCATGAGCACTGTCTCCGTGGGCATTGTAACCATGAGCACTGTCGTCATGGGCACTGTCACCATGCGAAATGCCACCATGAGCTCTATCACCGAGGGCACTGTCACCGTGAGCACTGTCACCATGAGCATAGTCACCGTGGGCACTGTCACCATGAGCACTGTCACCATAGGTATTTTCAACATGGCCATTGTCACCATGGGCACTGTCACCATGGACACTGTCATCATGAGCTCTGTTACCATGGGAAATGTCACCATGTGGACTGTCACTTTGGGAACTGCCACCATGGACACTGCCACCATGAGCACTTTAACCATTGGCACTGCCACAGTGAGCACTGTCACCATGAGGAGTGTCGCCATGGGAACTGTCAACATGTGCACTGTCACCATGGGAACTCTCACCATGAGCACTGCGACAATGGGAAATGTCACTATGGTCAGTGTCACCATGGGCAATGTCACCATGGGCAGTGTCACTATGAGCACTATTACCATGAGCATTATCACCATGAGCACTATCACCATGGGCAGTGTCACCGTGAGCCCTATTACCATGGGCACTATCACCAAGGGTATTGTCACTGTGAGCACTGTCACCATGAGCACTGTCACCGTGGGCAATGTCAAAATGAGCACTGTCAACATGGGCACTGTATCCATGGGAACTGTCAACATGGGCACTGTCACCGTGGGCATTGTCACCATTAGCACTGTCATTATGGGCACTGACACCATGAGAACTGCCACCATGAGCACTATCACCGTGGGCTCTGTCACCATGAGCACTGTCACCATGGGCACTGTATCCATGGGAACTGTCACCATGGGCACTGTAACCGTGGGCATTGTCACCATTAGCACTGTCATAATGGGCACTGACACCATGAGAACTGCCACCATGAGCAGTATCACCGTGGGCTCTGTCACCATGAGCACTGTCACCATGGGCACTGTATCCATGGGAACTGTCACCATGGGCACTATCACGGAATGCACTATCACCATGGGAACTGTCACCATGGGAATGGTCACTATGGGCATTTTCAAGATGAGCACTGTCACAAAGGGAACTCTCACCATGAGCACTGTCACCGTGGGCACTGTCAACATGAACACTGTCACCATGGGAACTCTCACCATGAGCACTGTAACCATGGCAAATGTCACCATGAGCACTATCATCATGGGCGGTGCCACCATAACAATTTCGCCATGTGAACTCCAACCATGTATACCGCCAGGAGGAGCACAGTCACCATGGGCAGTGTCAACATGAGCACTGTCACACTGGGCACTTTCAACATGGGCAGAGTCACCATGCGAACTGGCACCATGAGCACTATCACCATGATCAGTATCACCAAGGGCACTGTCACCGTGAGCACTGTCACCGTGGGCACTGTCACCATGAGCACTGTCATCATGGGCACTGTAACCATGGGAACTGTCACCATGAGCACTATCACCGTGAGCACAATCACCATGGGTAGTTTCACCATGGGCAGTATCACCATGAGCACTATCACCATGAGCAGTATTACCATGAGCACTATCACCAAGGTCACTGTCAACGTAAGCACTATCACTGTGAGCACTATCACCATGAGCACTGTCACCATGAGCATTGTCACCGTGGGCAATGTCATCATGAGCACTGTCACCATGGGCATTGTAACAATGGGAACGGTCACCATGAGCACTATCACCGTGAGCACTATCACCATGGGCAGTGTCCCGTGAGAAATATCACCATGGGAACTGTCACAGTGAGCGCTATTACCATGGGTACTATCACCAAGGGCACAGTCACTGTGAGCACTATCACCGTGAGCACTGTCACCATGAGCACTGTCACCATGTGAACTGTCACCATGGGAATGGTCACCATGGGCACTGTCAAGATGAGCACTGTCACCATGGGAACTCTCACCATGAGCACTGTCACCATGGGAAATGTCACCATGGGCACTATCATCATGGGCAGTGCCACCATGAGGAATTTCACCATGAGAACTTCAACCGTGTACACCACCAGCTTTAGCACAGTCACCATGGGCTGTGTCACCATGAGCACTGTCACCATGGGCACTGTCACCATGCGAACTGTCACCGTGAGCACTGTCACCCTGGGCAATGTCACAATGAGCACTGTCACCATGGGAACTGTCACCATGGACCCTGTCGCCATGGGTACTGTCACCATGTGTACTGTCCTCATGGGAACTCTTAGCAAGAGCACAGTCACCATGGACACTGTCACCATGGACAATGTCACCATGGGCAATGTCAACATGAGCACTCTCACCATGGAAAATGTCACCATGAGCACTATCACCGTGGGCAGTGTCACCGTGAGCAATATCACCATGGGTAGTGTCACCATGAGCACTATCACCATGGACACTCTCACCATGGGCACTCTCACCATGGGCAATGTCATCATGGACACTCTCACCATGAGCACTATCACCATGGCAAAGGTGACCATGGGAATGGTCACCATGGGCAATGTCAACATGAGCACTGTCACCATGGGCACTGTCACCATGGGCACTGTCACCATGGGTATGTTGACCATGGGCACTTTCAACATGGGCACTGTCACCATGCAAAAAGTCACCATGAGCACTATCACCATGAGCACTATCACCAAGGGCACTGTCACCGTGTGCACTGTCACAGTGGGCACTATCAACATGAGCACTGTCATCATGAGCACTGTCACCATAGGAAATGTCACAGTGAGCACTGTCACTGTGGGCACTATCACCGTGGGCACTGTCACCATAGGCACTGTCACCATGGACACTGTCACCATGAGCACTATCATCATCGGCAGTGCTACCATGAGGAATTTCACCATCGGAACTCCAACCAAGTACAACGCCAGCATGAGCACAGTCATTATGGGCAGTGCCACTATGAGCACTGTCACCATGGGCACTTTCAACATGGGCCCTGTCACCATGCGAACTATCTCCATGAGCACTATCAGCGTGAGCAATTTCACCATGAGCACTGTCACCATGGGCACTGTCACAATGAGCACTGTCACCATGGGCACTGTAACCATGGGGACGTTCACCCTGAGCACTATCACCGTGAGCACTATCACCATGGGCAGGGTCACCGTGAGCAATATCACCAAGGGCACTGTGACTGTGAGCACTATTACCATGGGCAATATCACCATGAGCACTATCACCGTGAGCACTGTCACCGTGGGCACTGTCATCGTGTGCACTGTCACCATGAGCACTATCACCATGTGAACTGTCACCATGGGAATGGTCACCATGGGCACTGTCAAGATGAGCACTGTCACCATGAGCACTGTCACCATGGGAAATGTCACCATGGGCACTATCATCATGGGCAGTGCCACCATGAGGAATTTCACCATGAGAACTTCAACCGTGTACACCACCAGCTTTAGCACAGTCACCATGGGCTGTGTCACCATGAGCAGTGTCACCATGGGCACTGTCTCCATGCGAACTGTCACCATGAGCACTGTCACCATGGGCAATGTCACCATGAGCACTGTCACTGTGGGCACTGTCACCATGGGAACTGTCACCATGAGCACTATCACCGTGAGCACTATCACCATGGGCAGTGTCACTGTGAGCAATATCACCATCGCACTGTCACCGTGAGCACTATTAACAAGGGTACTATCACCAAGGGCACTGTCACCATGAGCACTGTCATCATGGGCACTGTCACCATAGGAACTGTCACCGTGAGCACTGTCACTGTGGGCACTATCACCCTGAGCACTATCAAAATGGGCACTGTCACCATAGGCACTGTCACCATGGACACTGTCACCATGAGCACTATCATCATGGGCAGTGCTACCATGAGCAATTTCACCATCGGAACTCCATCCATGTACACCGCCAGCGTGAGCACAGTCAACATGGGCAGTGTCACCATGAGCAGTGTCCCCATGGGCACTTTCAACATGGGCCCTATCACCATGCGAACTGTCACCATGAGCACTATCACCATGAGCACTGTCACCATGAGCATAGTCACCATCGGGTCTGTCACCATGAGCACTATGACCGTGTGCACTATCACCATAGGTAGTGTCACGGTGAGCAATATCACCATGGGCACTGTCACCATGAGCACTATTACCATGGGCACTATCACCATGAGCACTATCACAGTGAGCACTGTCACCGTGGGCAATGTCACCATGTGCACTGTCACCATGAGCACTGTCACCATGAGCACTATCACCATGGGAAGTGTCAACATGGGAACGGTCACCATGGGCACTGTCAACGTGAGCACTGTCAGCATGGGAACTCTCACCAGGAGCACTGTCTCCATGGGAAATGTCACCCTGGACACTGTTCACTATGGGAAGTGTCACCATGAGCACTGTCACCATGGCCAGTGTCACCATGGCCACTGTCACCATAAGCACTGTCACAAAGGGAAATGTCACCATGGGCACTCTCACCATTT
This sequence comes from Balaenoptera ricei, assembly GCF_028023285.1. Lineage (NCBI taxonomy): Eukaryota > Metazoa > Chordata > Mammalia > Artiodactyla > Balaenopteridae > Balaenoptera > Balaenoptera ricei. The sequence goes on from NC_082654.1 coordinate 97,226,547, forward strand.
GCTCTGTCACCGTGGGCACTGTCACCATGAGCACTGTTCAACATGGGCACTGTCACCTAGAGCACTGCCACTGTGGGCACTATCACCGTGAGCACTGTCACCATGAGCACTGTCACCATGGACACTGTCACCATGAGCATTGTGACCTTGAGCACTGTCACCATGGGAACTTTCACCATGGGCACTGTAACCATGGGCACTGTCACCATGGACAATGTCACCTTGGGAACCATCACCATGGAAAATGTCACCATGGGCACTGTTGGCCATGGACACTGTCACCATGGGCACTGTGAACATGAGCACTGTCACCATGTAAACTCTTACCATGAACACTGTCACCATGGGAAATGTCACCATGGGCACTGTCACCATGGACACTGTCACCATGAGCACTATCATCATGGGCTGTGCTACCATGAGGAATTTCACCATCGGAACTCCAACCATGTACACCGCCAGCATGAGCACAGTCACCATGGGCAGTGTCACCATGAGCACTATCACCATGAGCACTATCACCATGTGCACTATCACCACGGACACTGTCACCGTGAGAACTATCACCGTGAGCACTGTCACCATGAGAACTGTCACCATGGGCACTGTAACCATGGGAACTGTCACCATGAGCACTATCACCGTGACCACTATCAACATGGGCAGTGTCACCGTGAGCACTATCTCCGTGAACACTTTCACCATGACTACTATCACCGTGGGCACTATAAGCATGAGCACTATCACCATGAGCACTGTCACTGCGGGCACTGTCACCGTGTTCACTGTCACCATGAGCACTGTAACCATGAGCCCTATCACCATGGGAACTGTCACCATGGGAACAGTCACTATGGGCACTGCCATGATGAGCACTGTCACCATGGGAACTCTCACCATGAGCACTATCACCATGGGAAATGTCACCATGGGCACTGTCACCATTGGCACTGTCACCATGGGCGCTGTCACCATGGAAACTGTCACCATGAGCACTATAATCATGGGCAGTGCCACCATAAGGAATTTCACCATTGTAACACCAACCATATACACTGCCAGCATGAGCACAGTCACCATGGGGACTGTCAACATGAGCACTGTCACCATGGGAAATGTCTACATGAGCACTATCACCATGATCACTATCACCAAGGGCACTGTCACCATGAGCACTATCACCGTGGACAATGTCACCATGAGAACTATCACCGTGAGCACTATCACCATGGGAAGTGTCACCGTGAGAACTGTCACCATGGACATTGTCACCGTGGGCACTGTCACCATGAGCACTGTCACCATGAGCACTGTCACTGTTGGTACTGTCACCATGAGCAATGTCACCATTGGCACTGTCACCATGTGCCCTGTCACCATAGGCACTGTCACCGTGGACACTGTCACCATGAACAATATCATCATAGGCAGTGCCACCATAAGGAATTTCACCATGGGAACTCCAACCATGTATAGCACCAGCATGAGCATAGTCATCATGGTCAGTGTCACCATGAACACTGCCACCATGGGCACTTTCAACATGGGCACAGTCACCATGCGAACTATCACCATAAGGACTACCACCATGAGCAATATTACTATGAACACTATCACCAAGGACACTGTCAACGTGAGCACTATCACCGTAAGCACTATCACCATGAGCACTGTCACCGTGAGCACTGTCACCATGGGCAATTTCAACATGGCCACTGTCACCATGGGCACTGTCACCATGGGAACTCTCACCATGAACACTGTCACCATGGGAAATGTCATTATGGGCAGTGTCACCTTGGGCACTGTCACCATGGGCAGTGTCACCATGAGCACTATTACCATGAGCAGTATCACCATGAGCACTATCACCATGGGCACTGTCACAGTGAGCACTATTACCATGGGTACTATCACCAAGGGCACTGTCATCGTGAACACTGTCACCATGAGCACTGTTACCGTGGGCCTTGCCACCATGAGCACTGTCATCATGGCCACTGTCACCATGTGGACTGCCACCATGAGCACTATCACAGTGGGCACTGTCACCATGAGAACTGTCACCATGGGCAGTGTATCCATGGGAACTGTCACCATGGGCACTATCATGGTGAGCACTATCACCATGGGAACTGTCACCATCGGAACAGTCACCATGCGCACTGTAACCATTGGCACTGCCACAGTGAGCACTGTCACAGTGAGCACTGTCACCATGGGAACTGTCACCATGTGCAGTGTCACCATGGGAACTCTCACTATGAGCACTGTCACCATGGGAAATGTCACTATGGGCAGTGTCACCATGGGCACTGTCACCATGGGTAGTGTCACCATGAGCACTATTACCATGAGCACTATCACCATGAGCACTATCATCACGGGCAGTGCCACCATGAGCACTATCACCGTGAGCACTATCACCATGGGTAGTGTCACCATGAGCAATATCACCATGGGCACTGTCACCATGAGCACTATTACAATGGGCATTATCACCATGAGCACTATCACCGTGAGCACTTTCAGTGTGGGCATTGTCACCATGTGCACTGTCACCATGAGCACTGTCACCATGAGCACTATCACCATGGCAAAGTTGACCATGGGAATGGTCACCATGGGCAATGTCAACATGAGCACTGTCACCATGGGCACTGTCACCATGGGCACTGTCACCATGGGTATGCTGACCATGGGCACTTTCAACATGGGCACTGTCACCATGCGAAAAGTCACCATGAGCACTATCACCATGAGCACTATCACCAAGGGCACTGTCACCATGAGCACTGTCACCGTGTGCACTGTCACAGTGGGCACTATCAACATGAGCACTGTCATCCTGAGCACTGTCACCATAGGAAATGTCACAGTGAGCACTGTCACTGTGGGCACTATCACCGTGGGCACTGTCACCATAGGCACTGTCACCATGGACACTGTCACCATGAGCACTATCATCATCGGCAGTGCTACCATGAGGAATTTCACCATCGGAACTCCAACCAAGTACAACGCCAGCATGAGCACAGTCATTATGGGCAGTGCCACTATGAGCACTGTCACCATGGGCACTTTCAACATGGGCCCTGTCACCATGCGAACTATCTCCATGAGCACTATCAGCGTGAGCAATTTCACCATGAGCACTGTCACCATGGGCACTGTCACAATGAGCACTGTCACCATGGGCACTGTAACCATGGGGACTTTCACCCTGAGCACTATCACCGTGAGCACTATCACCATGGGCAGGGTCACCGTGAGCAATATCACCAAGGGCACTGTGACTGTGAGCACTATTACCATGGGCAATATCACCATGAGCACTATCACCGTGAGCACTGTCACCGTGGGCACTGTCATCGTGTGCACTGTCACCATGAGCACTATCACCATGTGAACTGTCACCATGGGAATGGTCACCATGGGCACTGTCAAGATGAGCACTGTCACCATGGGAACTCTCACCATGAGCACTGTCACCATGGGAAATGTCACCATGGGCACTATCATCATGGGCAGTGCCACCATGAGGAATTTCACCATGAGAACTTCAACCGTGTACACCACCAGCTTTAGCACAGTCACCATGGGCTGTGTCACCATGAGCAGTGTCACCATGGGCACTGTCTCCATGCGAACTGTCACCATGAGCACTGTCACTGTGGGCACTGTCACCATGGGAACTGTCACCATGAGCACTATCACCGTGAGCACTATCACCATGGGCAGTGTCACTGTGAGCAATATCACCATCGCACTGTCACCATGAGCACTATTAACAAGGGTACTATCACCAAGGGCACTGTCACCATGAGCACTGTCATCATGGGCACTGTCACCATAGGAACTGTCACCATGAGCACTGTCACTGTGGGCACTATCACCCTGAGCACTATCAAAATGGGCACTGTCACCATAGGCACTGTCACCATGGACACTGTCACCATGAGCACTATCATCATGGGCAGTGCTACCATGAGCAATTTCACCATCGGAACTCCATCCATGTACACCGCCAGCGTGAGCACAGTCAACATGGGCAGTGTCACCATGAGCAGTGTCCCCATGGGCACTTTCAACATGGGCCCTATCACCATGCGAACTGTCACCATGAGCACTATCACCATGAGCACTGTCACCATGAGCATAGTCACCATCGGGTCTGTCACCATGAGCACTATGACCGTGTGCACTATCACCATAGGTAGTGTCACGGTGAGCAATATCACCATGGGCACTGTCACCATGAGCACTATTACCATGGGCACTATCACCATGAGCACTATCACAGTGAGCACTGTCACCGTGGGCAATGTCACCATGTGCACTGTCACCATGAGCACTGTCACCATGAGCACTATCACCATGGGAAGTGTCAACATGGGAACGGTCACCATGGGCACTGTCAACGTGAGCACTGTCAGCATGGGAACTCTCACCAGGAGCACTGTCTCCATGGGAAATGTCACCCTGGACACTGTTCACTATGGGAAGTGTCACCATGAGCACTGTCACCATGGGCACTGTCACTATGGACACTGTCTCCATGGGCACTCTCACCATGGACACTGTCACTGTGGAAAATGTCACCATGGGCACTGTAACCATCTACACTGTCCCCAGGAGCACTATCACCATGGACACTGTATCCATCAGCATTGTCCCCATGGGCACTGTCAATATGAGCACTGTCACCATGGGAACTCTCACCATGAGCACTGTCACCATGGCCAGTGTCACCATGGCCACTGTCACCATAAGCACTGTCACAAAGGGAAATGTCACCATGGGCACTCTCACCATTTGCTCTGTCACCGTGGGCACTGTCACCATAAGCACTGTCACCATGAGCACTGTTCAACATGGGCACTGTCACCTAGAGCACTGCCACTGTGGGCACTATCACCGTGAGCACTGTCACCATGAGCACTGTCACCATGGACACTGTCACCATGAGCATTGTGACCTTGAGCACTGTCACCATGGGAACTTTCACCATGGGCACTGTAACCATGGGCACTGTCACCATGGACAATGTCACCTTGGGAACCGTCACCATGGAAAATGTCACCATGGGCACTGTTGGCCATGGACACTGTCACCATGGGCACTGTGAACATGAGCACTGTCACCATGTAAACTCTTACCATGAACACTGTCACCATGGGAAATGTCACCATGGGCACTGTCACCATGGACACTGTCACCATGAGCACTATCATCATGGGCTGTGCTACCATGAGGAATTTCACCATCGGAACTCCAACCATGTACACCGCCAGCATGAGCACAGTCACCATGGGCAGTGTCACCATGAGCACTATCACCATGAGCACTATCACCATGTGCACTATCACCACGGACACTGTCACCGTGAGAACTATCACCGTGAGCACTGTCACCATGAGAACTGTCACCATGGGCACTGTAACCATGGGAACTGTCACCATGAGCACTATCACCGTGACCACTATCAACATGGGCAGTGTCACCGTGAGCACTATCTCCGTGAACACTTTCACCATGACTACTATCACCGTGGGCACTATAAGCATGAGCACTATCACCATGAGCACTGTCACTGCGGGCACTGTCACCGTGTTCACTGTCACCATGAGCACTGTAACCATGAGCCCTATCACCATGGGAACTGTCACCATGGGAACAGTCACTATGGGCACTGCCATGATGAGCACTGTCACCATGGGAACTCTCACCATGAGCACTATCACCATGGGAAATGTCACCATGGGCACTGTCACCATGGGCACTGTCACCATGGGCGCTGTCACCATGGAAACTGTCACCATGAGCACTATAATCATGGGCAGTGCCACCATAAGGAATTTCACCATTGTAACACCAACCATATACACCGCCAGCATGAGCACAGTCACCATGGGGACTGTCAACATGAGCACTGTCACCATGGGCACTGTTACCATGGGCACTGTCACCATGGGTATGCTGACCATGGGCACTTTCAACATGGGCACTGTCACCATGCGAAAAGTCACCATGAGCACTATCACCATGAGCACTATCACCAAGGGCACTGTCACCAAGGGCACTGTCACCGTGAGCACTATCACCGTGAGCACTATCACCATGGGCAGTGTCACCATGAGCAATATCAACATGGGCAGTGTCACCATCAGCACTATTACCATGGGAACTATCACGTTGAGCACTATCACCTTGAACACTGTCACCGTGGGCACTGTCACCATGGGCACTGTCAACATGAGCACAGTCACCATAGGAACTCTCACCATGAGCATTGTCACCATGGCAAATATCACTATGGGCAGTGTCACCATGGGCACTGTCACCATAGGCAGTGTCACCATGATCACTATTACCATGAGCACTATCACCATGAGCACTATCACCATGGGCACTGTCACCGTGAGCAATATGACCATGCGTACTATCACCAAGGGCACTGTCAACGTGAGCACTCTCACCGTGAGCACTGTCACTGTGGGCATTGTCACCATGAGCACTGTCATCATGGGTACTGTCACCATAGAAACTGTCACAATGAGCACTGTCACTGTGGGCACTATCACCATGGACACTGTCACCATAGACACTGTCACCATGGATACTGTCACCATGAGCACTATCATCATGGGCAGTGCTACCATAAGGAATTTCACCATGGGAACTCCAACCATGGACACCGCCAGCATGAGCACAGCCACCATGGGCAGTGTCACCATGAGCACTGCCACCATGGGCACTATCAACATGGGCACTGTCACCATGCGAACTATCGCCATGAGCAGTATTACCATGAGCACTATCCCCAAGGGCACTGTCAACGTGAGCACTATCACCGTGAGCACTATCACCATGGGCAGTGTCACCGTGAACAATATCACCATGGGCAGTGTCACCGTGAGCCCTATTACCATGGGCACTATCACCAAGGGCACTGTCATTGTGAGCAGTGTCACCATGAGCACTGTCACCGTGGGCACTATCAACATGAGCACTGTCACCATGGGCACTGTCACCATGAGAACTGTCACCGTGGGCAATGTCACCATGAGCACTGTCACCGTGGGCACTGTCACCATGGGAACTGTCACCATGAGCACTATCACCATGAGGACTATAACCATGGGCACTGTCACAGTGAGCAATATCACCATGAACACTGTAACCATGGGAAATATCACCGTGGGCACTGTCACCATGGACACTGTCATCATGAGTTCTGTTACCATGGGAAATGTCACCATGAGCACTGTCACCATGGGAACTGTCACCATGAGCACTATCAACGTGAGCACTATAACCATGGGCACCGTCACCGTGAGCAATATCACCATTAACACTGTCACCGTGTGCACTGTCAACATGAGCACTGTCAACATGGGAAATGTCACCATGGGAACTCTCACCATGGGCAGGGTCACCATGAGCACTGTCACCATGGGCACTCTCACGATGGACACTGTCACCATGAGCACTATCATCATGGGCACTGCCAGCATAAGAAATTTCACCATGGGGACTCCAGCCATGTACACTGCCGGCATGAGCAAAGTCACGATGGTCAGTGTTACCATGAGCACTATCACCATGAGAACTTTAACCATGAGCACTATCATCAAGAGCACTGTCACTGCGAGCATTATCACCGTGAACACTCTCACTGTGAGCACTGTCACCATGAGCACTGTCTCCGTGGGCATTGTAACCATGAGCACTGTCGTCATGGGCACTGTCACCATGCGAAATGCCACCATGAGCTCTATCACCGAGGGCACTGTCACCGTGAGCACTGTCACCATGAGCATAGTCACCGTGGGCACTGTCACCATGAGCACTGTCACCATAGGTATTTTCAACATGGCCATTGTCACCATGGGCACTGTCACCATGGACACTGTCATCATGAGCTCTGTTACCATGGGAAATGTCACCATGTGGACTGTCACTTTGGGAACTGCCACCATGGACACTGCCACCATGAGCACTTTAACCATTGGCACTGCCACAGTGAGCACTGTCACCATGAGGAGTGTCGCCATGGGAACTGTCAACATGTGCACTGTCACCATGGGAACTCTCACCATGAGCACTGCGACAATGGGAAATGTCACTATGGTCAGTGTCACCATGGGCAATGTCACCATGGGCAGTGTCACTATGAGCACTATTACCATGAGCATTATCACCATGAGCACTATCACCATGGGCAGTGTCACCGTGAGCCCTATTACCATGGGCACTATCACCAAGGGTATTGTCACTGTGAGCACTGTCACCATGAGCACTGTCACCGTGGGCAATGTCAAAATGAGCACTGTCAACATGGGCACTGTATCCATGGGAACTGTCAACATGGGCACTGTCACCGTGGGCATTGTCACCATTAGCACTGTCATTATGGGCACTGACACCATGAGAACTGCCACCATGAGCACTATCACCGTGGGCTCTGTCACCATGAGCACTGTCACCATGGGCACTGTATCCATGGGAACTGTCACCATGGGCACTGTAACCGTGGGCATTGTCACCATTAGCACTGTCATAATGGGCACTGACACCATGAGAACTGCCACCATGAGCAGTATCACCGTGGGCTCTGTCACCATGAGCACTGTCACCATGGGCACTGTATCCATGGGAACTGTCACCATGGGCACTATCACGGAATGCACTATCACCATGGGAACTGTCACCATGGGAATGGTCACTATGGGCATTTTCAAGATGAGCACTGTCACAAAGGGAACTCTCACCATGAGCACTGTCACCGTGGGCACTGTCAACATGAACACTGTCACCATGGGAACTCTCACCATGAGCACTGTAACCATGGCAAATGTCACCATGAGCACTATCATCATGGGCGGTGCCACCATAACAATTTCGCCATGTGAACTCCAACCATGTATACCGCCAGGAGGAGCACAGTCACCATGGGCAGTGTCAACATGAGCACTGTCACACTGGGCACTTTCAACATGGGCAGAGTCACCATGCGAACTGGCACCATGAGCACTATCACCATGATCAGTATCACCAAGGGCACTGTCACCGTGAGCACTGTCACCGTGGGCACTGTCACCATGAGCACTGTCATCATGGGCACTGTAACCATGGGAACTGTCACCATGAGCACTATCACCGTGAGCACAATCACCATGGGTAGTTTCACCATGGGCAGTATCACCATGAGCACTATCACCATGAGCAGTATTACCATGAGCACTATCACCAAGGTCACTGTCAACGTAAGCACTATCACTGTGAGCACTATCACCATGAGCACTGTCACCATGAGCATTGTCACCGTGGGCAATGTCATCATGAGCACTGTCACCATGGGCATTGTAACAATGGGAACGGTCACCATGAGCACTATCACCGTGAGCACTATCACCATGGGCAGTGTCCCGTGAGAAATATCACCATGGGAACTGTCACAGTGAGCGCTATTACCATGGGTACTATCACCAAGGGCACAGTCACTGTGAGCACTATCACCGTGAGCACTGTCACCATGAGCACTGTCACCATGTGAACTGTCACCATGGGAATGGTCACCATGGGCACTGTCAAGATGAGCACTGTCACCATGGGAACTCTCACCATGAGCACTGTCACCATGGGAAATGTCACCATGGGCACTATCATCATGGGCAGTGCCACCATGAGGAATTTCACCATGAGAACTTCAACCGTGTACACCACCAGCTTTAGCACAGTCACCATGGGCTGTGTCACCATGAGCACTGTCACCATGGGCACTGTCACCATGCGAACTGTCACCGTGAGCACTGTCACCCTGGGCAATGTCACAATGAGCACTGTCACCATGGGAACTGTCACCATGGACCCTGTCGCCATGGGTACTGTCACCATGTGTACTGTCCTCATGGGAACTCTTAGCAAGAGCACAGTCACCATGGGCACTGTCACCATGGACAATGTCACCATGGGCAATGTCAACATGAGCACTCTCACCATGGAAAATGTCACCATGAGCACTATCACCGTGGGCAGTGTCACCGTGAGCAATATCACCATGGGTAGTGTCACCATGAGCACTATCACCATGGACACTCTCACCATGGGCACTCTCACCATGGGCAATGTCATCATGGACACTCTCACCATGAGCACTATCACCATGGCAAAGGTGACCATGGGAATGGTCACCATGGGCAATGTCAACATGAGCACTGTCACCATGGGCACTGTCACCATGGGCACTGTCACCATGGGTATGTTGACCATGGGCACTTTCAACATGGGCACTGTCACCATGCAAAAAGTCACCATGAGCACTATCACCATGAGCACTATCACCAAGGGCACTGTCACCGTGTGCACTGTCACAGTGGGCACTATCAACATGAGCACTGTCATCATGAGCACTGTCACCATAGGAAATGTCACAGTGAGCACTGTCACTGTGGGCACTATCACCGTGGGCACTGTCACCATAGGCACTGTCACCATGGACACTGTCACCATGAGCACTATCATCATCGGCAGTGCTACCATGAGGAATTTCACCATCGGAACTCCAACCAAGTACAACGCCAGCATGAGCACAGTCATTATGGGCAGTGCCACTATGAGCACTGTCACCATGGGCACTTTCAACATGGGCCCTGTCACCATGCGAACTATCTCCATGAGCACTATCAGCGTGAGCAATTTCACCATGAGCACTGTCACCATGGGCACTGTCACAATGAGCACTGTCACCATGGGCACTGTAACCATGGGGACGTTCACCCTGAGCACTATCACCGTGAGCACTATCACCATGGGCAGGGTCACCGTGAGCAATATCACCAAGGGCACTGTGACTGTGAGCACTATTACCATGGGCAATATCACCATGAGCACTATCACCGTGAGCACTGTCACCGTGGGCACTGTCATCGTGTGCACTGTCACCATGAGCACTATCACCATGTGAACTGTCACCATGGGAATGGTCACCATGGGCACTGTCAAGATGAGCACTGTCACCATGAGCACTGTCACCATGGGAAATGTCACCATGGGCACTATCATCATGGGCAGTGCCACCATGAGGAATTTCACCATGAGAACTTCAACCGTGTACACCACCAGCTTTAGCACAGTCACCATGGGCTGTGTCACCATGAGCAGTGTCACCATGGGCACTGTCTCCATGCGAACTGTCACCATGAGCACTGTCACCATGGGCAATGTCACCATGAGCACTGTCACTGTGGGCACTGTCACCATGGGAACTGTCACCATGAGCACTATCACCGTGAGCACTATCACCATGGGCAGTGTCACTGTGAGCAATATCACCATCGCACTGTCACCGTGAGCACTATTAACAAGGGTACTATCACCAAGGGCACTGTCACCATGAGCACTGTCATCATGGGCACTGTCACCATAGGAACTGTCACCGTGAGCACTGTCACTGTGGGCACTATCACCCTGAGCACTATCAAAATGGGCACTGTCACCATAGGCACTGTCACCATGGACACTGTCACCATGAGCACTATCATCATGGGCAGTGCTACCATGAGCAATTTCACCATCGGAACTCCATCCATGTACACCGCCAGCGTGAGCACAGTCAACATGGGCAGTGTCACCATGAGCAGTGTCCCCATGGGCACTTTCAACATGGGCCCTATCACCATGCGAACTGTCACCATGAGCACTATCACCATGAGCACTGTCACCATGAGCATAGTCACCATCGGGTCTGTCACCATGAGCACTATGACCGTGTGCACTATCACCATAGGTAGTGTCACGGTGAGCAATATCACCATGGGCACTGTCACCATGAGCACTATTACCATGGGCACTATCACCATGAGCACTATCACAGTGAGCACTGTCACCGTGGGCAATGTCACCATGTGCACTGTCACCATGAGCACTGTCACCATGAGCACTATCACCATGGGAAGTGTCAACATGGGAACGGTCACCATGGGCACTGTCAACGTGAGCACTGTCAGCATGGGAACTCTCACCAGGAGCACTGTCTCCATGGGAAATGTCACCCTGGACACTGTTCACTATGGGAAGTGTCACCATGAGCACTGTCACCATGGGCACTGTCACTATGGACACTGTCTCCATGGGCACTCTCACCATGGACACTGTCACTGTGGAAAATGTCACCATGGGCACTGTAACCATCTACACTGTCCCCAGGAGCACTATCACCATGGACACTGTATCCATCAGCATTGTCCCCATGGGCACTGTCAATATGAGCACACTGTCACCATGGGAACTCTCACCATGAGCACTGTCACCATGGCCAGTGTCACCATGGCCACTGTCACCATAAGCACTGTCACAAAGGGAAATGTCACCATGGGCACTCTCACCATTTGCTCTGTCACCGTGGGCACTGTCACCATGAGCACTGTTCAACATGGGCACTGTCACCTAGAGCACTGCCACTGTGGGCACTATCACCGTGAGCACTGTCACCATGAGCACTGTCACCATGGACACTGTCACCATGAGCATTGTGACCTTGAGCACTGTCACCATGGGAACTTTCACCATGGGCACTGTAACCATGGGCACTGTCACCATGGACAATGTCACCTTGGGAACCATCACCATGGAAAATGTCACCATGGGCACTGTTGGCCATGGACACTGTCACCATGGGCACTGTGAACATGAGCACTGTCACCATGTAAACTCTTACCATGAACACTGTCACCATGGGAAATGTCACCATGGGCACTGTCACCATGGACACTGTCACCATGAGCACTATCATCATGGGCTGTGCTACCATGAGGAATTTCACCATCGGAACTCCAACCATGTACACCGCCAGCATGAGCACAGTCACCATGGGCAGTGTCACCATGAGCACTATCACCATGAGCACTATCACCATGTGCACTATCACCACGGACACTGTCACCGTGAGAACTATCACCGTGAGCACTGTCACCATGAGAACTGTCACCATGGGCACTGTAACCATGGGAACTGTCACCATGAGCACTATCACCGTGACCACTATCAACATGGGCAGTGTCACCGTGAGCACTATCTCCGTGAACACTTTCACCATGACTACTATCACCGTGGGCACTATAAGCATGAGCACTATCACCATGAGCACTGTCACTGCGGGCACTGTCACCGTGTTCACTGTCACCATGAGCACTGTAACCATGAGCCCTATCACCATGGGAACTGTCACCATGGGAACAGTCACTATGGGCACTGCCATGATGAGCACTGTCACCATGGGAACTCTCACCATGAGCACTATCACCATGGGAAATGTCACCATGGGCACTGTCACCATGGGCACTGTCACCATGGGCGCTGTCACCATGGAAACTGTCACCATGAGCACTATAATCATGGGCAGTGCCACCATAAGGAATTTCACCATTGTAACACCAACCATATACACTGCCAGCATGAGCACAGTCACCATGGGGACTGTCAACATGAGCACTGTCACCATGGGAAATGTCTACATGAGCACTATCACCATGATCACTATCACCAAGGGCACTGTCACCATGAGCACTATCACCGTGGACAATGTCACCATGAGAACTATCACCGTGAGCACTATCACCATGGGAAGTGTCACCGTGAGAACTGTCACCATGGACATTGTCACCGTGGGCACTGTCACCATGAGCACTGTCACCATGAGCACTGTCACTGTTGGTACTGTCACCATGAGCAATGTCACCATTGGCACTGTCACCATGTGCCCTGTCACCATAGGCACTGTCACCGTGGACACTGTCACCATGAACAATATCATCATAGGCAGTGCCACCATAAGGAATTTCACCATGGGAACTCCAACCATGTATAGCACCAGCATGAGCATAGTCATCATGGTCAGTGTCACCATGAACACTGCCACCATGGGCACTTTCAACATGGGCACAGTCACCATGCGAACTATCACCATAAGGACTACCACCATGAGCAATATTACTATGAACACTATCACCAAGGACACTGTCAACGTGAGCACTATCACCGTAAGCACTATCACCATGAGCACTGTCACCGTGAGCACTGTCACCATGGGCAATTTCAACATGGCCACTGTCACCATGGGCACTGTCACCATGGGAACTCTCACCATGAACACTGTCACCATGGGAAATGTCATTATGGGCAGTGTCACCTTGGGCACTGTCACCATGGGCAGTGTCACCATGAGCACTATTACCATGAGCAGTATCACCATGAGCACTATCACCATGGGCACTGTCACAGTGAGCACTATTACCATGGGTACTATCACCAAGGGCACTGTCATCGTGAACACTGTCACCATGAGCACTGTTACCGTGGGCCTTGCCACCATGAGCACTGTCATCATGGCCACTGTCACCATGTGGACTGCCACCATGAGCACTATCACAGTGGGCACTGTCACCATGAGAACTGTCACCATGGGCAGTGTATCCATGGGAACTGTCACCATGGGCACTATCATGGTGAGCACTATCACCATGGGAACTGTCACCATCGGAACAGTCACCATGCGCACTGTAACCATTGGCACTGCCACAGTGAGCACTGTCACAGTGAGCACTGTCACCATGGGAACTGTCACCATGTGCAGTGTCACCATGGGAACTCTCACTATGAGCACTGTCACCATGGGAAATGTCACTATGGGCAGTGTCACCATGGGCACTGTCACCATGGGTAGTGTCACCATGAGCACTATTACCATGAGCACTATCACCATGAGCACTATCATCACGGGCAGTGCCACCATGAGCACTATCACCGTGAGCACTATCACCATGGGTAGTGTCACCATGAGCAATATCACCATGGGCACTGTCACCATGAGCACTATTACAATGGGCATTATCACCATGAGCACTATCACCGTGAGCACTTTCAGTGTGGGCATTGTCACCATGTGCACTGTCACCATGAGCACTGTCACCATGAGCACTATCACCATGGCAAAGTTGACCATGGGAATGGTCACCATGGGCAATGTCAACATGAGCACTGTCACCATGGGCACTGTCACCATGGGCACTGTCACCATGGGTATGCTGACCATGGGCACTTTCAACATGGGCACTGTCACCATGCGAAAAGTCACCATGAGCACTATCACCATGAGCACTATCACCAAGGGCACTGTCACCATGAGCACTGTCACCGTGTGCACTGTCACAGTGGGCACTATCAACATGAGCACTGTCATCCTGAGCACTGTCACCATAGGAAATGTCACAGTGAGCACTGTCACTGTGGGCACTATCACCGTGGGCACTGTCACCATAGGCACTGTCACCATGGACACTGTCACCATGAGCACTATCATCATCGGCAGTGCTACCATGAGGAATTTCACCATCGGAACTCCAACCAAGTACAACGCCAGCATGAGCACAGTCATTATGGGCAGTGCCACTATGAGCACTGTCACCATGGGCACTTTCAACATGGGCCCTGTCACCATGCGAACTATCTCCATGAGCACTATCAGCGTGAGCAATTTCACCATGAGCACTGTCACCATGGGCACTGTCACAATGAGCACTGTCACCATGGGCACTGTAACCATGGGGACTTTCACCCTGAGCACTATCACCGTGAGCACTATCACCATGGGCAGGGTCACCGTGAGCAATATCACCAAGGGCACTGTGACTGTGAGCACTATTACCATGGGCAATATCACCATGAGCACTATCACCATGAGCACTGTCACCGTGGGCACTGTCATCGTGTGCACTGTCACCATGAGCACTATCACCATGTGAACTGTCACCATGGGAATGGTCACCATGGGCACTGTCAAGATGAGCACTGTCACCATGGGAACTCTCACCATGAGCACTGTCACCATGGGAAATGTCACCATGGGCACTATCATCATGGGCAGTGCCACCATGAGGAATTTCACCATGAGAACTTCAACCGTGTACACCACCAGCTTTAGCACAGTCACCATGGGCTGTGTCACCATGAGCAGTGTCACCATGGGCACTGTCTCCATGCGAACTGTCACCATGAGCACTGTCACCATGGGCAATGTCACCATGAGCACTGTCACTGTGGGCACTGTCACCATGGGAACTGTCACCATGAGCACTATCACCGTGAGCACTATCACCGTGGGCAGTGTCACTGTGAGCAATATCACCATCGCACTGTCACCATGAGCACTATTAACAAGGGTACTATCACCAAGGGCACTGTCACCATGAGCACTGTCATCATGGGCACTGTCACCATAGGAACTGTCACCATGAGCACTGTCACTGTGGGCACTATCACCCTGAGCACTATCAAAATGGGCACTGTCACCATAGGCACTGTCACCATGGACACTGTCACCATGAGCACTATCATCATGGGCAGTGCTACCATGAGCAATTTCACCATCGGAACTCCATCCATGTACACCGCCAGCGTGAGCACAGTCAACATGGGCAGTGTCACCATGAGCAGTGTCCCCATGGGCACTTTCAACATGGGCCCTATCACCATGCGAACTGTCACCATGAGCACTATCACCATGAGCACTGTCACCATGAGCATAGTCACCATCGGGTCTGTCACCATGAGCACTATGACCGTGTGCACTATCACCATAGGTAGTGTCACGGTGAGCAATATCACCATGGGCACTGTCACCATGAGCACTATTACCATGGGCACTATCACCATGAGCACTATCACAGTGAGCACTGTCACCGTGGGCAATGTCACCATGTGCACTGTCACCATGAGCACTGTCACCATGAGCACTATCACCATGGGAAGTGTCAACATGGGAACGGTCACCATGGGCACTGTCAACGTGAGCACTGTCAGCATGGGAACTCTCACCAGGAGCACTGTCTCCATGGGAAATGTCACCCTGGACACTGTTCACTATGGGAAGTGTCACCATGAGCACTGTCACCATGGGCACTGTCACTATGGACACTGTCTCCATGGGCACTCTCACCATGGACACTGTCACTGTGGAAAATGTCACCATGGGCACTGTAACCATCTACACTGTCCCCAGGAGCACTATCACCATGGACACTGTATCCATCAGCATTGTCCCCATGGGCACTGTCAATATGAGCACTGTCACCATGGGAACTCTCACCATGAGCACTGTCACCATGGCCAGTGTCACCATGGCCACTGTCACCATAAGCACTGTCACAAAGGGAAATGTCACCATGGGCACTCTCACCATTTGCTCTGTCACCGTGGGCACTGTCACCATAAGCACTGTCACCATGAGCACTGTTCAACATGGGCACTGTCACCTAGAGCACTGCCACTGTGGGCACTATCACCGTGAGCACTGTCACCATGAGCACTGTCACCATGGACACTGTCACCATGAGCATTGTGACCTTGAGCACTGTCACCATGGGAACTTTCACCATGGGCACTGTAACCATGGGCACTGTCACCATGGACAATGTCACCTTGGGAACCGTCACCATGGAAAATGTCACCATGGGCACTGTTGGCCATGGACACTGTCACCATGGGCACTGTGAACATGAGCACTGTCACCATGTAAACTCTTACCATGAACACTGTCACCATGGGAAATGTCACCATGGGCACTGTCACCATGGACACTGTCACCATGAGCACTATCATCATGGGCTGTGCTACCATGAGGAATTTCACCATCGGAACTCCAACCATGTACACCGCCAGCATGAGCACAGTCACCATGGGCAGTGTCACCATGAGCACTATCACCATGAGCACTATCACCATGTGCACTATCACCACGGACACTGTCACCGTGAGAACTATCACCGTGAGCACTGTCACCATGAGAACTGTCACCATGGGCACTGTAACCATGGGAACTGTCACCATGAGCACTATCACCGTGACCACTATCAACATGGGCAGTGTCACCGTGAGCACTATCTCCGTGAACACTTTCACCATGACTACTATCACCGTGGGCACTATAAGCATGAGCACTATCACCATGAGCACTGTCACTGCGGGCACTGTCACCGTGTTCACTGTCACCATGAGCACTGTAACCATGAGCCCTATCACCATGGGAACTGTCACCATGGGAACAGTCACTATGGGCACTGCCATGATGAGCACTGTCACCATGGGAACTCTCACCATGAGCACTATCACCATGGGAAATGTCACCATGGGCACTGTCACCATGGGCACTGTCACCATGGGCGCTGTCACCATGGAAACTGTCACCATGAGCACTATAATCATGGGCAGTGCCACCATAAGGAATTTCACCATTGTAACACCAACCATATACACCGCCAGCATGAGCACAGTCACCATGGGGACTGTCAACATGAGCACTGTCACCATGGGCACTGTTACCATGGGCACTGTCACCATGGGTATGCTGACCATGGGCACTTTCAACATGGGCACTGTCACCATGCGAAAAGTCACCATGAGCACTATCACCATGAGCACTATCACCAAGGGCACTGTCACCAAGGGCACTGTCACCGTGAGCACTATCACCGTGAGCACTATCACCATGGGCAGTGTCACCATGAGCAATATCAACATGGGCAGTGTCACCATCAGCACTATTACCATGGGAACTATCACGTTGAGCACTATCACCTTGAACACTGTCACCGTGGGCACTGTCACCATGGGCACTGTCAACATGAGCACAGTCACCATAGGAACTCTCACCATGAGCATTGTCACCATGGCAAATATCACTATGGGCAGTGTCACCATGGGCACTGTCACCATAGGCAGTGTCACCATGATCACTATTACCATGAGCACTATCACCATGAGCACTATCACCATGGGCACTGTCACCGTGAGCAATATGACCATGCGTACTATCACCAAGGGCACTGTCAACGTGAGCACTCTCACCGTGAGCACTGTCACTGTGGGCATTGTCACCATGAGCACTGTCATCATGGGTACTGTCACCATAGAAACTGTCACAATGAGCACTGTCACTGTGGGCACTATCACCATGGACACTGTCACCATAGACACTGTCACCATGGATACTGTCACCATGAGCACTATCATCATGGGCAGTGCTACCATAAGGAATTTCACCATGGGAACTCCAACCATGGACACCGCCAGCATGAGCACAGCCACCATGGGCAGTGTCACCATGAGCACTGCCACCATGGGCACTATCAACATGGGCACTGTCACCATGCGAACTATCGCCATGAGCAGTATTACCATGAGCACTATCCCCAAGGGCACTGTCAACGTGAGCACTATCACCGTGAGCACTATCACCATGGGCAGTGTCACCGTGAACAATATCACCATGGGCAGTGTCACCGTGAGCCCTATTACCATGGGCACTATCACCAAGGGCACTGTCATTGTGAGCAGTGTCACCATGAGCACTGTCACCGTGGGCACTATCAACATGAGCACTGTCACCATGGGCACTGTCACCATGAGAACTGTCACCGTGGGCAATGTCACCATGAGCACTGTCACCGTGGGCACTGTCACCATGGGAACTGTCACCATGAGCACTATCACCATGAGGACTATAACCATGGGCACTGTCACAGTGAGCAATATCACCATGAACACTGTAACCATGGGAAATATCACCGTGGGCACTGTCACCATGGACACTGTCATCATGAGTTCTGTTACCATGGGAAATGTCACCATGAGCACTGTCACCATGGGAACTGTCACCATGAGCACTATCAACGTGAGCACTATAACCATGGGCACCGTCACCGTGAGCAATATCACCATTAACACTGTCACCGTGTGCACTGTCAACATGAGCACTGTCAACATGGGAAATGTCACCATGGGAACTCTCACCATGGGCAGGGTCACCATGAGCACTGTCACCATGGGCACTCTCACGATGGACACTGTCACCATGAGCACTATCATCATGGGCACTGCCAGCATAAGAAATTTCACCATGGGGACTCCAGCCATGTACACTGCCGGCATGAGCAAAGTCACGATGGTCAGTGTTACCATGAGCACTATCACCATGAGAACTTTAACCATGAGCACTATCATCAAGAGCACTGTCACTGCGAGCATTATCACCGTGAACACTCTCACTGTGAGCACTGTCACCATGAGCACTGTCTCCGTGGGCATTGTAACCATGAGCACTGTCGTCATGGGCACTGTCACCATGCGAAATGCCACCATGAGCTCTATCACCGAGGGCACTGTCACCGTGAGCACTGTCACCATGAGCATAGTCACCGTGGGCACTGTCACCATGAGCACTGTCACCATAGGTATTTTCAACATGGCCATTGTCACCATGGGCACTGTCACCATGGACACTGTCATCATGAGCTCTGTTACCATGGGAAATGTCACCATGTGGACTGTCACTTTGGGAACTGCCACCATGGACACTGCCACCATGAGCACTTTAACCATTGGCACTGCCACAGTGAGCACTGTCACCATGAGGAGTGTCGCCATGGGAACTGTCAACATGTGCACTGTCACCATGGGAACTCTCACCATGAGCACTGCGACAATGGGAAATGTCACTATGGTCAGTGTCACCATGGGCAATGTCACCATGGGCAGTGTCACTATGAGCACTATTACCATGAGCATTATCACCATGAGCACTATCACCATGGGCAGTGTCACCGTGAGCCCTATTACCATGGGCACTATCACCAAGGGTATTGTCACTGTGAGCACTGTCACCATGAGCACTGTCACCGTGGGCAATGTCAAAATGAGCACTGTCAACATGGGCACTGTATCCATGGGAACTGTCAACATGGGCACTGTCACCGTGGGCATTGTCACCATTAGCACTGTCATTATGGGCACTGACACCATGAGAACTGCCACCATGAGCACTATCACCGTGGGCTCTGTCACCATGAGCACTGTCACCATGGGCACTGTATCCATGGGAACTGTCACCATGGGCACTGTAACCGTGGGCATTGTCACCATTAGCACTGTCATAATGGGCACTGACACCATGAGAACTGCCACCATGAGCAGTATCACCGTGGGCTCTGTCACCATGAGCACTGTCACCATGGGCACTGTATCCATGGGAACTGTCACCATGGGCACTATCACGGAATGCACTATCACCATGGGAACTGTCACCATGGGAATGGTCACTATGGGCATTTTCAAGATGAGCACTGTCACAAAGGGAACTCTCACCATGAGCACTGTCACCGTGGGCACTGTCAACATGAACACTGTCACCATGGGAACTCTCACCATGAGCACTGTAACCATGGCAAATGTCACCATGAGCACTATCATCATGGGCGGTGCCACCATAACAATTTCGCCATGTGAACTCCAACCATGTATACCGCCAGGAGGAGCACAGTCACCATGGGCAGTGTCAACATGAGCACTGTCACACTGGGCACTTTCAACATGGGCAGAGTCACCATGCGAACTGGCACCATGAGCACTATCACCATGATCAGTATCACCAAGGGCACTGTCACCGTGAGCACTGTCACCGTGGGCACTGTCACCATGAGCACTGTCATCATGGGCACTGTAACCATGGGAACTGTCACCATGAGCACTATCACCGTGAGCACAATCACCATGGGTAGTTTCACCATGGGCAGTATCACCATGAGCACTATCACCATGAGCAGTATTACCATGAGCACTATCACCAAGGTCACTGTCAACGTAAGCACTATCACTGTGAGCACTATCACCATGAGCACTGTCACCATGAGCATTGTCACCGTGGGCAATGTCATCATGAGCACTGTCACCATGGGCATTGTAACAATGGGAACGGTCACCATGAGCACTATCACCGTGAGCACTATCACCATGGGCAGTGTCCCGTGAGAAATATCACCATGGGAACTGTCACAGTGAGCGCTATTACCATGGGTACTATCACCAAGGGCACAGTCACTGTGAGCACTATCACCGTGAGCACTGTCACCATGAGCACTGTCACCATGTGAACTGTCACCATGGGAATGGTCACCATGGGCACTGTCAAGATGAGCACTGTCACCATGGGAACTCTCACCATGAGCACTGTCACCATGGGAAATGTCACCATGGGCACTATCATCATGGGCAGTGCCACCATGAGGAATTTCACCATGAGAACTTCAACCGTGTACACCACCAGCTTTAGCACAGTCACCATGGGCTGTGTCACCATGAGCACTGTCACCATGGGCACTGTCACCATGCGAACTGTCACCGTGAGCACTGTCACCCTGGGCAATGTCACAATGAGCACTGTCACCATGGGAACTGTCACCATGGACCCTGTCGCCATGGGTACTGTCACCATGTGTACTGTCCTCATGGGAACTCTTAGCAAGAGCACAGTCACCATGGACACTGTCACCATGGACAATGTCACCATGGGCAATGTCAACATGAGCACTCTCACCATGGAAAATGTCACCATGAGCACTATCACCGTGGGCAGTGTCACCGTGAGCAATATCACCATGGGTAGTGTCACCATGAGCACTATCACCATGGACACTCTCACCATGGGCACTCTCACCATGGGCAATGTCATCATGGACACTCTCACCATGAGCACTATCACCATGGCAAAGGTGACCATGGGAATGGTCACCATGGGCAATGTCAACATGAGCACTGTCACCATGGGCACTGTCACCATGGGCACTGTCACCATGGGTATGTTGACCATGGGCACTTTCAACATGGGCACTGTCACCATGCAAAAAGTCACCATGAGCACTATCACCATGAGCACTATCACCAAGGGCACTGTCACCGTGTGCACTGTCACAGTGGGCACTATCAACATGAGCACTGTCATCATGAGCACTGTCACCATAGGAAATGTCACAGTGAGCACTGTCACTGTGGGCACTATCACCGTGGGCACTGTCACCATAGGCACTGTCACCATGGACACTGTCACCATGAGCACTATCATCATCGGCAGTGCTACCATGAGGAATTTCACCATCGGAACTCCAACCAAGTACAACGCCAGCATGAGCACAGTCATTATGGGCAGTGCCACTATGAGCACTGTCACCATGGGCACTTTCAACATGGGCCCTGTCACCATGCGAACTATCTCCATGAGCACTATCAGCGTGAGCAATTTCACCATGAGCACTGTCACCATGGGCACTGTCACAATGAGCACTGTCACCATGGGCACTGTAACCATGGGGACGTTCACCCTGAGCACTATCACCGTGAGCACTATCACCATGGGCAGGGTCACCGTGAGCAATATCACCAAGGGCACTGTGACTGTGAGCACTATTACCATGGGCAATATCACCATGAGCACTATCACCGTGAGCACTGTCACCGTGGGCACTGTCATCGTGTGCACTGTCACCATGAGCACTATCACCATGTGAACTGTCACCATGGGAATGGTCACCATGGGCACTGTCAAGATGAGCACTGTCACCATGAGCACTGTCACCATGGGAAATGTCACCATGGGCACTATCATCATGGGCAGTGCCACCATGAGGAATTTCACCATGAGAACTTCAACCGTGTACACCACCAGCTTTAGCACAGTCACCATGGGCTGTGTCACCATGAGCAGTGTCACCATGGGCACTGTCTCCATGCGAACTGTCACCATGAGCACTGTCACCATGGGCAATGTCACCATGAGCACTGTCACTGTGGGCACTGTCACCATGGGAACTGTCACCATGAGCACTATCACCGTGAGCACTATCACCATGGGCAGTGTCACTGTGAGCAATATCACCATCGCACTGTCACCGTGAGCACTATTAACAAGGGTACTATCACCAAGGGCACTGTCACCATGAGCACTGTCATCATGGGCACTGTCACCATAGGAACTGTCACCGTGAGCACTGTCACTGTGGGCACTATCACCCTGAGCACTATCAAAATGGGCACTGTCACCATAGGCACTGTCACCATGGACACTGTCACCATGAGCACTATCATCATGGGCAGTGCTACCATGAGCAATTTCACCATCGGAACTCCATCCATGTACACCGCCAGCGTGAGCACAGTCAACATGGGCAGTGTCACCATGAGCAGTGTCCCCATGGGCACTTTCAACATGGGCCCTATCACCATGCGAACTGTCACCATGAGCACTATCACCATGAGCACTGTCACCATGAGCATAGTCACCATCGGGTCTGTCACCATGAGCACTATGACCGTGTGCACTATCACCATAGGTAGTGTCACGGTGAGCAATATCACCATGGGCACTGTCACCATGAGCACTATTACCATGGGCACTATCACCATGAGCACTATCACAGTGAGCACTGTCACCGTGGGCAATGTCACCATGTGCACTGTCACCATGAGCACTGTCACCATGAGCACTATCACCATGGGAAGTGTCAACATGGGAACGGTCACCATGGGCACTGTCAACGTGAGCACTGTCAGCATGGGAACTCTCACCAGGAGCACTGTCTCCATGGGAAATGTCACCCTGGACACTGTTCACTATGGGAAGTGTCACCATGAGCACTGTCACCATGGGCACTGTCACTATGGACACTGTCTCCATGGGCACTCTCACCATGGACACTGTCACTGTGGAAAATGTCACCATGGGCACTGTAACCATCTACACTGTCCCCAGGAGCACTATCACCATGGACACTGTATCCATCAGCATTGTCCCCATGGGCACTGTCAATATGAGCACACTGTCACCATGGGAACTCTCACCATGAGCACTGTCACCATGGCCAGTGTCACCATGGCCACTGTCACCATAAGCACTGTCACAAAGGGAAATGTCACCATGGGCACTCTCACCATTTGCTCTGTCACCGTGGGCACTGTCACCATAAGCACTGTCACCATGAGCACTGTTCAACATGGGCACTGTCACCTAGAGCACTGCCACTGTGGGCACTATCACCGTGAGCACTGTCACCATGAGCACTGTCACCATGGACACTGTCACCATGAGCATTGTGACCTTGAGCACTGTCACCATGGGAACTTTCACCATGGGCACTGTAACCATGGGCACTGTCACCATGGACAATGTCACCTTGGGAACCGTCACCATGGAAAATGTCACCATGGGCACTGTTGGCCATGGACACTGTCACCATGGGCACTGTGAACATGAGCACTGTCACCATGTAAACTCTTACCATGAACACTGTCACCATGGGAAATGTCACCATGGGCACTGTCACCATGGACACTGTCACCATGAGCACTATCATCATGGGCTGTGCTACCATGAGGAATTTCACCATCGGAACTCCAACCATGTACACCGCCAGCATGAGCACAGTCACCATGGGCAGTGTCACCATGAGCACTATCACCATGAGCACTATCACCATGTGCACTATCACCACGGACACTGTCACCGTGAGAACTATCACCGTGAGCACTGTCACCATGAGAACTGTCACCATGGGCACTGTAACCATGGGAACTGTCACCATGAGCACTATCACCGTGACCACTATCAACATGGGCAGTGTCACCGTGAGCACTATCTCCGTGAACACTTTCACCATGACTACTATCACCGTGGGCACTATAAGCATGAGCACTATCACCATGAGCACTGTCACTGCGGGCACTGTCACCGTGTTCACTGTCACCATGAGCACTGTAACCATGAGCCCTATCACCATGGGAACTGTCACCATGGGAACAGTCACTATGGGCACTGCCATGATGAGCACTGTCACCATGGGAACTCTCACCATGAGCACTATCACCATGGGAAATGTCACCATGGGCACTGTCACCATGGGCACTGTCACCATGGGCGCTGTCACCATGGAAACTGTCACCATGAGCACTATAATCATGGGCAGTGCCACCATAAGGAATTTCACCATTGTAACACCAACCATATACACCGCCAGCATGAGCACAGTCACCATGGGGACTGTCAACATGAGCACTGTCACCATGGGCACTGTTACCATGGGCACTGTCACCATGGGTATGCTGACCATGGGCACTTTCAACATGGGCACTGTCACCATGCGAAAAGTCACCATGAGCACTATCACCATGAGCACTATCACCAAGGGCACTGTCACCAAGGGCACTGTCACCGTGAGCACTATCACCGTGAGCACTATCACCATGGGCAGTGTCACCATGAGCAATATCAACATGGGCAGTGTCACCATCAGCACTATTACCATGGGAACTATCACGTTGAGCACTATCACCTTGAACACTGTCACCGTGGGCACTGTCACCATGGGCACTGTCAACATGAGCACAGTCACCATAGGAACTCTCACCATGAGCATTGTCACCATGGCAAATATCACTATGGGCAGTGTCACCATGGGCACTGTCACCATAGGCAGTGTCACCATGATCACTATTACCATGAGCACTATCACCATGAGCACTATCACCATGGGCACTGTCACCGTGAGCAATATGACCATGCGTACTATCACCAAGGGCACTGTCAACGTGAGCACTCTCACCGTGAGCACTGTCACTGTGGGCATTGTCACCATGAGCACTGTCATCATGGGTACTGTCACCATAGAAACTGTCACAATGAGCACTGTCACTGTGGGCACTATCACCATGGACACTGTCACCATAGACACTGTCACCATGGATACTGTCACCATGAGCACTATCATCATGGGCAGTGCTACCATAAGGAATTTCACCATGGGAACTCCAACCATGGACACCGCCAGCATGAGCACAGCCACCATGGGCAGTGTCACCATGAGCACTGCCACCATGGGCACTATCAACATGGGCACTGTCACCATGCGAACTATCGCCATGAGCAGTATTACCATGAGCACTATCCCCAAGGGCACTGTCAACGTGAGCACTATCACCGTGAGCACTATCACCATGGGCAGTGTCACCGTGAACAATATCACCATGGGCAGTGTCACCGTGAGCCCTATTACCATGGGCACTATCACCAAGGGCACTGTCATTGTGAGCAGTGTCACCATGAGCACTGTCACCGTGGGCACTATCAACATGAGCACTGTCACCATGGGCACTGTCACCATGAGAACTGTCACCGTGGGCAATGTCACCATGAGCACTGTCACCGTGGGCACTGTCACCATGGGAACTGTCACCATGAGCACTATCACCATGAGGACTATAACCATGGGCACTGTCACAGTGAGCAATATCACCATGAACACTGTAACCATGGGAAATATCACCGTGGGCACTGTCACCATGGACACTGTCATCATGAGTTCTGTTACCATGGGAAATGTCACCATGAGCACTGTCACCATGGGAACTGTCACCATGAGCACTATCAACGTGAGCACTATAACCATGGGCACCGTCACCGTGAGCAATATCACCATTAACACTGTCACCGTGTGCACTGTCAACATGAGCACTGTCAACATGGGAAATGTCACCATGGGAACTCTCACCATGGGCAGGGTCACCATGAGCACTGTCACCATGGGCACTCTCACGATGGACACTGTCACCATGAGCACTATCATCATGGGCACTGCCAGCATAAGAAATTTCACCATGGGGACTCCAGCCATGTACACTGCCGGCATGAGCAAAGTCACGATGGTCAGTGTTACCATGAGCACTATCACCATGAGAACTTTAACCATGAGCACTATCATCAAGAGCACTGTCACTGCGAGCATTATCACCGTGAACACTCTCACTGTGAGCACTGTCACCATGAGCACTGTCTCCGTGGGCATTGTAACCATGAGCACTGTCGTCATGGGCACTGTCACCATGCGAAATGCCACCATGAGCTCTATCACCGAGGGCACTGTCACCGTGAGCACTGTCACCATGAGCATAGTCACCGTGGGCACTGTCACCATGAGCACTGTCACCATAGGTATTTTCAACATGGCCATTGTCACCATGGGCACTGTCACCATGGACACTGTCATCATGAGCTCTGTTACCATGGGAAATGTCACCATGTGGACTGTCACTTTGGGAACTGCCACCATGGACACTGCCACCATGAGCACTTTAACCATTGGCACTGCCACAGTGAGCACTGTCACCATGAGGAGTGTCGCCATGGGAACTGTCAACATGTGCACTGTCACCATGGGAACTCTCACCATGAGCACTGCGACAATGGGAAATGTCACTATGGTCAGTGTCACCATGGGCAATGTCACCATGGGCAGTGTCACTATGAGCACTATTACCATGAGCATTATCACCATGAGCACTATCACCATGGGCAGTGTCACCGTGAGCCCTATTACCATGGGCACTATCACCAAGGGTATTGTCACTGTGAGCACTGTCACCATGAGCACTGTCACCGTGGGCAATGTCAAAATGAGCACTGTCAACATGGGCACTGTATCCATGGGAACTGTCAACATGGGCACTGTCACCGTGGGCATTGTCACCATTAGCACTGTCATTATGGGCACTGACACCATGAGAACTGCCACCATGAGCACTATCACCGTGGGCTCTGTCACCATGAGCACTGTCACCATGGGCACTGTATCCATGGGAACTGTCACCATGGGCACTGTAACCGTGGGCATTGTCACCATTAGCACTGTCATAATGGGCACTGACACCATGAGAACTGCCACCATGAGCAGTATCACCGTGGGCTCTGTCACCATGAGCACTGTCACCATGGGCACTGTATCCATGGGAACTGTCACCATGGGCACTATCACGGAATGCACTATCACCATGGGAACTGTCACCATGGGAATGGTCACTATGGGCATTTTCAAGATGAGCACTGTCACAAAGGGAACTCTCACCATGAGCACTGTCACCGTGGGCACTGTCAACATGAACACTGTCACCATGGGAACTCTCACCATGAGCACTGTAACCATGGCAAATGTCACCATGAGCACTATCATCATGGGCGGTGCCACCATAACAATTTCGCCATGTGAACTCCAACCATGTATACCGCCAGGAGGAGCACAGTCACCATGGGCAGTGTCAACATGAGCACTGTCACACTGGGCACTTTCAACATGGGCAGAGTCACCATGCGAACTGGCACCATGAGCACTATCACCATGATCAGTATCACCAAGGGCACTGTCACCGTGAGCACTGTCACCGTGGGCACTGTCACCATGAGCACTGTCATCATGGGCACTGTAACCATGGGAACTGTCACCATGAGCACTATCACCGTGAGCACAATCACCATGGGTAGTTTCACCATGGGCAGTATCACCATGAGCACTATCACCATGAGCAGTATTACCATGAGCACTATCACCAAGGTCACTGTCAACGTAAGCACTATCACTGTGAGCACTATCACCATGAGCACTGTCACCATGAGCATTGTCACCGTGGGCAATGTCATCATGAGCACTGTCACCATGGGCATTGTAACAATGGGAACGGTCACCATGAGCACTATCACCGTGAGCACTATCACCATGGGCAGTGTCCCGTGAGAAATATCACCATGGGAACTGTCACAGTGAGCGCTATTACCATGGGTACTATCACCAAGGGCACAGTCACTGTGAGCACTATCACCGTGAGCACTGTCACCATGAGCACTGTCACCATGTGAACTGTCACCATGGGAATGGTCACCATGGGCACTGTCAAGATGAGCACTGTCACCATGGGAACTCTCACCATGAGCACTGTCACCATGGGAAATGTCACCATGGGCACTATCATCATGGGCAGTGCCACCATGAGGAATTTCACCATGAGAACTTCAACCGTGTACACCACCAGCTTTAGCACAGTCACCATGGGCTGTGTCACCATGAGCACTGTCACCATGGGCACTGTCACCATGCGAACTGTCACCGTGAGCACTGTCACCCTGGGCAATGTCACAATGAGCACTGTCACCATGGGAACTGTCACCATGGACCCTGTCGCCATGGGTACTGTCACCATGTGTACTGTCCTCATGGGAACTCTTAGCAAGAGCACAGTCACCATGGACACTGTCACCATGGACAATGTCACCATGGGCAATGTCAACATGAGCACTCTCACCATGGAAAATGTCACCATGAGCACTATCACCGTGGGCAGTGTCACCGTGAGCAATATCACCATGGGTAGTGTCACCATGAGCACTATCACCATGGACACTCTCACCATGGGCACTCTCACCATGGGCAATGTCATCATGGACACTCTCACCATGAGCACTATCACCATGGCAAAGGTGACCATGGGAATGGTCACCATGGGCAATGTCAACATGAGCACTGTCACCATGGGCACTGTCACCATGGGCACTGTCACCATGGGTATGTTGACCATGGGCACTTTCAACATGGGCACTGTCACCATGCAAAAAGTCACCATGAGCACTATCACCATGAGCACTATCACCAAGGGCACTGTCACCGTGTGCACTGTCACAGTGGGCACTATCAACATGAGCACTGTCATCATGAGCACTGTCACCATAGGAAATGTCACAGTGAGCACTGTCACTGTGGGCACTATCACCGTGGGCACTGTCACCATAGGCACTGTCACCATGGACACTGTCACCATGAGCACTATCATCATCGGCAGTGCTACCATGAGGAATTTCACCATCGGAACTCCAACCAAGTACAACGCCAGCATGAGCACAGTCATTATGGGCAGTGCCACTATGAGCACTGTCACCATGGGCACTTTCAACATGGGCCCTGTCACCATGCGAACTATCTCCATGAGCACTATCAGCGTGAGCAATTTCACCATGAGCACTGTCACCATGGGCACTGTCACAATGAGCACTGTCACCATGGGCACTGTAACCATGGGGACGTTCACCCTGAGCACTATCACCGTGAGCACTATCACCATGGGCAGGGTCACCGTGAGCAATATCACCAAGGGCACTGTGACTGTGAGCACTATTACCATGGGCAATATCACCATGAGCACTATCACCGTGAGCACTGTCACCGTGGGCACTGTCATCGTGTGCACTGTCACCATGAGCACTATCACCATGTGAACTGTCACCATGGGAATGGTCACCATGGGCACTGTCAAGATGAGCACTGTCACCATGAGCACTGTCACCATGGGAAATGTCACCATGGGCACTATCATCATGGGCAGTGCCACCATGAGGAATTTCACCATGAGAACTTCAACCGTGTACACCACCAGCTTTAGCACAGTCACCATGGGCTGTGTCACCATGAGCAGTGTCACCATGGGCACTGTCTCCATGCGAACTGTCACCATGAGCACTGTCACCATGGGCAATGTCACCATGAGCACTGTCACTGTGGGCACTGTCACCATGGGAACTGTCACCATGAGCACTATCACCGTGAGCACTATCACCATGGGCAGTGTCACTGTGAGCAATATCACCATCGCACTGTCACCGTGAGCACTATTAACAAGGGTACTATCACCAAGGGCACTGTCACCATGAGCACTGTCATCATGGGCACTGTCACCATAGGAACTGTCACCGTGAGCACTGTCACTGTGGGCACTATCACCCTGAGCACTATCAAAATGGGCACTGTCACCATAGGCACTGTCACCATGGACACTGTCACCATGAGCACTATCATCATGGGCAGTGCTACCATGAGCAATTTCACCATCGGAACTCCATCCATGTACACCGCCAGCGTGAGCACAGTCAACATGGGCAGTGTCACCATGAGCAGTGTCCCCATGGGCACTTTCAACATGGGCCCTATCACCATGCGAACTGTCACCATGAGCACTATCACCATGAGCACTGTCACCATGAGCATAGTCACCATCGGGTCTGTCACCATGAGCACTATGACCGTGTGCACTATCACCATAGGTAGTGTCACGGTGAGCAATATCACCATGGGCACTGTCACCATGAGCACTATTACCATGGGCACTATCACCATGAGCACTATCACAGTGAGCACTGTCACCGTGGGCAATGTCACCATGTGCACTGTCACCATGAGCACTGTCACCATGAGCACTATCACCATGGGAAGTGTCAACATGGGAACGGTCACCATGGGCACTGTCAACGTGAGCACTGTCAGCATGGGAACTCTCACCAGGAGCACTGTCTCCATGGGAAATGTCACCCTGGACACTGTTCACTATGGGAAGTGTCACCATGAGCACTGTCACCATGGGCACTGTCACTATGGACACTGTCTCCATGGGCACTCTCACCATGGACACTGTCACTGTGGAAAATGTCACCATGGGCACTGTAACCATCTACACTGTCCCCAGGAGCACTATCACCATGGACACTGTATCCATCAGCATTGTCCCCATGGGCACTGTCAATATGAGCACACTGTCACCATGGGAACTCTCACCATGAGCACTGTCACCATGGCCAGTGTCACCATGGCCACTGTCACCATAAGCACTGTCACAAAGGGAAATGTCACCATGGGCACTCTCACCATTTGCTCTGTCACCGTGGGCACTGTCACCATGAGCACTGTTCAACATGGGCACTGTCACCTAGAGCACTGCCACTGTGGGCACTATCACCGTGAGCACTGTCACCATGAGCACTGTCACCATGGACACTGTCACCATGAGCATTGTGACCTTGAGCACTGTCACCATGGGAACTTTCACCATGGGCACTGTAACCATGGGCACTGTCACCATGGACAATGTCACCTTGGGAACCATCACCATGGAAAATGTCACCATGGGCACTGTTGGCCATGGACACTGTCACCATGGGCACTGTGAACATGAGCACTGTCACCATGTAAACTCTTACCATGAACACTGTCACCATGGGAAATGTCACCATGGGCACTGTCACCATGGACACTGTCACCATGAGCACTATCATCATGGGCTGTGCTACCATGAGGAATTTCACCATCGGAACTCCAACCATGTACACCGCCAGCATGAGCACAGTCACCATGGGCAGTGTCACCATGAGCACTATCACCATGAGCACTATCACCATGTGCACTATCACCACGGACACTGTCACCGTGAGAACTATCACCGTGAGCACTGTCACCATGAGAACTGTCACCATGGGCACTGTAACCATGGGAACTGTCACCATGAGCACTATCACCGTGACCACTATCAACATGGGCAGTGTCACCGTGAGCACTATCTCCGTGAACACTTTCACCATGACTACTATCACCGTGGGCACTATAAGCATGAGCACTATCACCATGAGCACTGTCACTGCGGGCACTGTCACCGTGTTCACTGTCACCATGAGCACTGTAACCATGAGCCCTATCACCATGGGAACTGTCACCATGGGAACAGTCACTATGGGCACTGCCATGATGAGCACTGTCACCATGGGAACTCTCACCATGAGCACTATCACCATGGGAAATGTCACCATGGGCACTGTCACCATGGGCACTGTCACCATGGGCGCTGTCACCATGGAAACTGTCACCATGAGCACTATAATCATGGGCAGTGCCACCATAAGGAATTTCACCATTGTAACACCAACCATATACACTGCCAGCATGAGCACAGTCACCATGGGGACTGTCAACATGAGCACTGTCACCATGGGAAATGTCTACATGAGCACTATCACCATGATCACTATCACCAAGGGCACTGTCACCATGAGCACTATCACCGTGGACAATGTCACCATGAGAACTATCACCGTGAGCACTATCACCATGGGAAGTGTCACCGTGAGAACTGTCACCATGGACATTGTCACCGTGGGCACTGTCACCATGAGCACTGTCACCATGAGCACTGTCACTGTTGGTACTGTCACCATGAGCAATGTCACCATTGGCACTGTCACCATGTGCCCTGTCACCATAGGCACTGTCACCGTGGACACTGTCACCATGAACAATATCATCATAGGCAGTGCCACCATAAGGAATTTCACCATGGGAACTCCAACCATGTATAGCACCAGCATGAGCATAGTCATCATGGTCAGTGTCACCATGAACACTGCCACCATGGGCACTTTCAACATGGGCACAGTCACCATGCGAACTATCACCATAAGGACTACCACCATGAGCAATATTACTATGAACACTATCACCAAGGACACTGTCAACGTGAGCACTATCACCGTAAGCACTATCACCATGAGCACTGTCACCGTGAGCACTGTCACCATGGGCAATTTCAACATGGCCACTGTCACCATGGGCACTGTCACCATGGGAACTCTCACCATGAACACTGTCACCATGGGAAATGTCATTATGGGCAGTGTCACCTTGGGCACTGTCACCATGGGCAGTGTCACCATGAGCACTATTACCATGAGCAGTATCACCATGAGCACTATCACCATGGGCACTGTCACAGTGAGCACTATTACCATGGGTACTATCACCAAGGGCACTGTCATCGTGAACACTGTCACCATGAGCACTGTTACCGTGGGCCTTGCCACCATGAGCACTGTCATCATGGCCACTGTCACCATGTGGACTGCCACCATGAGCACTATCACAGTGGGCACTGTCACCATGAGAACTGTCACCATGGGCAGTGTATCCATGGGAACTGTCACCATGGGCACTATCATGGTGAGCACTATCACCATGGGAACTGTCACCATCGGAACAGTCACCATGCGCACTGTAACCATTGGCACTGCCACAGTGAGCACTGTCACAGTGAGCACTGTCACCATGGGAACTGTCACCATGTGCAGTGTCACCATGGGAACTCTCACTATGAGCACTGTCACCATGGGAAATGTCACTATGGGCAGTGTCACCATGGGCACTGTCACCATGGGTAGTGTCACCATGAGCACTATTACCATGAGCACTATCACCATGAGCACTATCATCACGGGCAGTGCCACCATGAGCACTATCACCGTGAGCACTATCACCATGGGTAGTGTCACCATGAGCAATATCACCATGGGCACTGTCACCATGAGCACTATTACAATGGGCATTATCACCATGAGCACTATCACCGTGAGCACTTTCAGTGTGGGCATTGTCACCATGTGCACTGTCACCATGAGCACTGTCACCATGAGCACTATCACCATGGCAAAGTTGACCATGGGAATGGTCACCATGGGCAATGTCAACATGAGCACTGTCACCATGGGCACTGTCACCATGGGCACTGTCACCATGGGTATGCTGACCATGGGCACTTTCAACATGGGCACTGTCACCATGCGAAAAGTCACCATGAGCACTATCACCATGAGCACTATCACCAAGGGCACTGTCACCATGAGCACTGTCACCGTGTGCACTGTCACAGTGGGCACTATCAACATGAGCACTGTCATCCTGAGCACTGTCACCATAGGAAATGTCACAGTGAGCACTGTCACTGTGGGCACTATCACCGTGGGCACTGTCACCATAGGCACTGTCACCATGGACACTGTCACCATGAGCACTATCATCATCGGCAGTGCTACCATGAGGAATTTCACCATCGGAACTCCAACCAAGTACAACGCCAGCATGAGCACAGTCATTATGGGCAGTGCCACTATGAGCACTGTCACCATGGGCACTTTCAACATGGGCCCTGTCACCATGCGAACTATCTCCATGAGCACTATCAGCGTGAGCAATTTCACCATGAGCACTGTCACCATGGGCACTGTCACAATGAGCACTGTCACCATGGGCACTGTAACCATGGGGACTTTCACCCTGAGCACTATCACCGTGAGCACTATCACCATGGGCAGGGTCACCGTGAGCAATATCACCAAGGGCACTGTGACTGTGAGCACTATTACCATGGGCAATATCACCATGAGCACTATCACCGTGAGCACTGTCACCGTGGGCACTGTCATCGTGTGCACTGTCACCATGAGCACTATCACCATGTGAACTGTCACCATGGGAATGGTCACCATGGGCACTGTCAAGATGAGCACTGTCACCATGGGAACTCTCACCATGAGCACTGTCACCATGGGAAATGTCACCATGGGCACTATCATCATGGGCAGTGCCACCATGAGGAATTTCACCATGAGAACTTCAACCGTGTACACCACCAGCTTTAGCACAGTCACCATGGGCTGTGTCACCATGAGCAGTGTCACCATGGGCACTGTCTCCATGCGAACTGTCACCATGAGCACTGTCACCATGGGCAATGTCACCATGAGCACTGTCACTGTGGGCACTGTCACCATGGGAACTGTCACCATGAGCACTATCACCGTGAGCACTATCACCGTGGGCAGTGTCACTGTGAGCAATATCACCATCGCACTGTCACCATGAGCACTATTAACAAGGGTACTATCACCAAGGGCACTGTC
The DNA here is from genome assembly GCF_028023285.1 of Balaenoptera ricei. NCBI lineage: Eukaryota > Metazoa > Chordata > Mammalia > Artiodactyla > Balaenopteridae > Balaenoptera > Balaenoptera ricei. The sequence continues at coordinate 97,262,791 of NC_082654.1, forward strand.
ACCATGAGCACTGTCATCATGGGCACTGTCACCATAGGAACTGTCACCATGAGCACTGTCACTGTGGGCACTATCACCCTGAGCACTATCAAAATGGGCACTGTCACCATAGGCACTGTCACCATGGACACTGTCACCATGAGCACTATCATCATGGGCAGTGCTACCATGAGCAATTTCACCATCGGAACTCCATCCATGTACACCGCCAGCGTGAGCACAGTCAACATGGGCAGTGTCACCATGAGCAGTGTCCCCATGGGCACTTTCAACATGGGCCCTATCACCATGCGAACTGTCACCATGAGCACTATCACCATGAGCACTGTCACCATGAGCATAGTCACCATCGGGTCTGTCACCATGAGCACTATGACCGTGTGCACTATCACCATAGGTAGTGTCACGGTGAGCAATATCACCATGGGCACTGTCACCATGAGCACTATTACCATGGGCACTATCACCATGAGCACTATCACAGTGAGCACTGTCACCGTGGGCAATGTCACCATGTGCACTGTCACCATGAGCACTGTCACCATGAGCACTATCACCATGGGAAGTGTCAACATGGGAACGGTCACCATGGGCACTGTCAACGTGAGCACTGTCAGCATGGGAACTCTCACCAGGAGCACTGTCTCCATGGGAAATGTCACCCTGGACACTGTTCACTATGGGAAGTGTCACCATGAGCACTGTCACCATGGGCACTGTCACTATGGACACTGTCTCCATGGGCACTCTCACCATGGACACTGTCACTGTGGAAAATGTCACCATGGGCACTGTAACCATCTACACTGTCCCCAGGAGCACTATCACCATGGACACTGTATCCATCAGCATTGTCCCCATGGGCACTGTCAATATGAGCACTGTCACCATGGGAACTCTCACCATGAGCACTGTCACCATGGCCAGTGTCACCATGGCCACTGTCACCATAAGCACTGTCACAAAGGGAAATGTCACCATGGGCACTCTCACCATTTGCTCTGTCACCGTGGGCACTGTCACCATAAGCACTGTCACCATGAGCACTGTTCAACATGGGCACTGTCACCTAGAGCACTGCCACTGTGGGCACTATCACCGTGAGCACTGTCACCATGAGCACTGTCACCATGGACACTGTCACCATGAGCATTGTGACCTTGAGCACTGTCACCATGGGAACTTTCACCATGGGCACTGTAACCATGGGCACTGTCACCATGGACAATGTCACCTTGGGAACCGTCACCATGGAAAATGTCACCATGGGCACTGTTGGCCATGGACACTGTCACCATGGGCACTGTGAACATGAGCACTGTCACCATGTAAACTCTTACCATGAACACTGTCACCATGGGAAATGTCACCATGGGCACTGTCACCATGGACACTGTCACCATGAGCACTATCATCATGGGCTGTGCTACCATGAGGAATTTCACCATCGGAACTCCAACCATGTACACCGCCAGCATGAGCACAGTCACCATGGGCAGTGTCACCATGAGCACTATCACCATGAGCACTATCACCATGTGCACTATCACCACGGACACTGTCACCGTGAGAACTATCACCGTGAGCACTGTCACCATGAGAACTGTCACCATGGGCACTGTAACCATGGGAACTGTCACCATGAGCACTATCACCGTGACCACTATCAACATGGGCAGTGTCACCGTGAGCACTATCTCCGTGAACACTTTCACCATGACTACTATCACCGTGGGCACTATAAGCATGAGCACTATCACCATGAGCACTGTCACTGCGGGCACTGTCACCGTGTTCACTGTCACCATGAGCACTGTAACCATGAGCCCTATCACCATGGGAACTGTCACCATGGGAACAGTCACTATGGGCACTGCCATGATGAGCACTGTCACCATGGGAACTCTCACCATGAGCACTATCACCATGGGAAATGTCACCATGGGCACTGTCACCATGGGCACTGTCACCATGGGCGCTGTCACCATGGAAACTGTCACCATGAGCACTATAATCATGGGCAGTGCCACCATAAGGAATTTCACCATTGTAACACCAACCATATACACCGCCAGCATGAGCACAGTCACCATGGGGACTGTCAACATGAGCACTGTCACCATGGGAAATGTCTACATGAGCACTATCACCATGATCACTATCACCAAGGGCACTGTCACCATGAGCACTATCACCGTGGACAATGTCACCATGAGAACTATCACCGTGAGCACTATCACCATGGGAAGTGTCACCGTGAGAACTGTCACCATGGACATTGTCACCGTGGGCACTGTCACCATGAGCACTGTCACCATGAGCACTGTCACTGTTGGTACTGTCACCATGAGCAATGTCACCATTGGCACTGTCACCATGTGCCCTGTCACCATAGGCACTGTCACCGTGGACACTGTCACCATGAACAATATCATCATAGGCAGTGCCACCATAAGGAATTTCACCATGGGAACTCCAACCATGTATAGCACCAGCATGAGCATAGTCATCATGGTCAGTGTCACCATGAACACTGCCACCATGGGCACTTTCAACATGGGCACAGTCACCATGCGAACTATCACCATAAGGACTACCACCATGAGCAATATTACTATGAACACTATCACCAAGGACACTGTCAACGTGAGCACTATCACCGTAAGCACTATCACCATGAGCACTGTCACCGTGAGCACTGTCACCATGGGCAATTTCAACATGGCCACTGTCACCATGGGCACTGTCACCATGGGAACTCTCACCATGAACACTGTCACCATGGGAAATGTCATTATGGGCAGTGTCACCTTGGGCACTGTCACCATGGGCAGTGTCACCATGAGCACTATTACCATGAGCAGTATCACCATGAGCACTATCACCATGGGCACTGTCACAGTGAGCACTATTACCATGGGTACTATCACCAAGGGCACTGTCATCGTGAACACTGTCACCATGAGCACTGTTACTGTGGGCCTTGCCACCATGAGCACTGTCATCATGGCCACTGTCACCATGCGGACTGCCACCATGAGCACTATCACAGTGGGCACTGTCACCATGAGAACTGTCACCATGGGCAGTGTATCCATGGGAACTGTCACCATGGGCACTATCATGGTGAGCACTATCACCATGGGAACTGTCACCATCGGAACAGTCACCATGCGCACTGTAACCATTGGCACTGCCACAGTGAGCACTGTCACAGTGAGCACTGTCACCATGGGAACTGTCACCATGTGCAGTGTCACCATGGGAACTCTCACTATGAGCACTGTCACCATGGGAAATGTCACTATGGGCAGTGTCACCATGGGCACTGTCACCATGGGTAGTGTCACCATGAGCACTATTACCATGAGCACTATCACCATGAGCACTATCATCACGGGCAGTGCCACCATGAGCACTATCACCGTGAGCACTATCACCATGGGTAGTGTCACCATGAGCAATATCACCATGGGCACTGTCACCATGAGCACTATTACAATGGGCATTATCACCATGAGCACTATCACCGTGAGCACTTTCAGTGTGGGCATTGTCACCATGTGCACTGTCACCATGAGCACTGTCACCATGAGCACTATCACCATGGCAAAGTTGACCATGGGAATGGTCACCATGGGCAATGTCAACATGAGCACTGTCACCATGGGCACTGTCACCATGGGCACTGTCACCATGGGTATGCTGACCATGGGCACTTTCAACATGGGCACTGTCACCATGCGAAAAGTCACCATGAGCACTATCACCATGAGCACTATCACCAAGGGCACTGTCACCATGAGCACTGTCACCGTGTGCACTGTCACAGTGGGCACTATCAACATGAGCACTGTCATCCTGAGCACTGTCACCATAGGAAATGTCACAGTGAGCACTGTCACTGTGGGCACTATCACCGTGGGCACTGTCACCATAGGCACTGTCACCATGGACACTGTCACCATGAGCACTATCATCATCGGCAGTGCTACCATGAGGAATTTCACCATCGGAACTCCAACCAAGTACAACGCCAGCATGAGCACAGTCATTATGGGCAGTGCCACTATGAGCACTGTCACCATGGGCACTTTCAACATGGGCCCTGTCACCATGCGAACTATCTCCATGAGCACTATCAGCGTGAGCAATTTCACCATGAGCACTGTCACCATGCGCACTGTCACAATGAGCACTGTCACCATGGGCACTGTAACCATGGGGACTTTCACCCTGAGCACTATCACCGTGAGCACTATCACCATGGGCAGGGTCACCGTGAGCAATATCACCAAGGGCACTGTGACTGTGAGCACTATTACCATGGGCAATATCACCATGAGCACTATCACCGTGAGCACTGTCACCGTGGGCACTGTCATCGTGTGCACTGTCACCATGAGCACTATCACCATGTGAACTGTCTCCATGGGAATGGTCACCATGGGCACTGTCAAGATGAGCACTGTCACCATGGGAACTCTCACCATGAGCACTGTCACCATGGGAAATGTCACCATGGGCACTATCATCATGGGCAGTGCCACCATGAGGAATTTCACCATGAGAACTTCAACCGTGTACACCACCAGCTTTAGCACAGTCACCATGGGCTGTGTCACCATGAGCAGTGTCACCATGGGCACTGTCTCCATGCGAACTGTCACCATGAGCACTGTCACCATGGGCAATGTCACCATGAGCACTGTCACTGTGGGCACTGTCACCATGGGAACTGTCACCATGAGCACTATCACCGTGAGCACTATCACCATGGGCAGTGTCACTGTGAGCAATATCACCATCGCACTGTCACCATGAGCACTATTAACAAGGGTACTATCACCAAGGGCACTGTCACCATGAGCACTGTCTTCATGGGCACTGTCACCATAGGAACTGTCACCATGAGCACTGTCACTGTGGGCACTATCACCCTGAGCACTATCAAAATGGGCACTGTCACCATAGGCACTGTCACCATGGACACTGTCACCATGAGCACTATCATCATGGGCAGTGCTACCATGAGCAATTTCACCATCGGAACTCCATCCATGTACACCGCCAGCGTGAGCACAGTCAACATGGGCAGTGTCACCATGAGCAGTGTCCCCATGGGCACTTTCAACATGGGCCCTATCACCATGCGAACTGTCACCATGAGCACTATCACCATGAGCACTGTCACCATGAGCATAGTCACCATCGGGTCTGTCACCATGAGCACTATGACCGTGTGCACTATCACCATAGGTAGTGTCACGGTGAGCAATATCACCATGGGCACTGTCACCATGAGCACTATTACCATGGGCACTATCACCATGAGCACTATCACAGTGAGCACTGTCACCGTGGGCAATGTCACCATGTGCACTGTCACCATGAGCACTGTCACCATGAGCACTATCACCATGGGAAGTGTCAACATGGGAACGGTCACCATGGGCACTGTCAACGTGAGCACTGTCAGCATGGGAACTCTCACCAGGAGCACTGTCTCCATGGGAAATGTCACCCTGGACACTGTTCACTATGGGAATTGTCACCATGAGCACTGTCACCATGGGCACTGTCACTATGGACACTGTCTCCATGGGCACTCTCACCATGGACACTGTCACTGTGGAAAATGTCACCATGGGCACTGTAACCATCTACACTGTCCCCAGGAGCACTATCACCATGGACACTGTATCCATCAGCATTGTCCCCATGGGCACTGTCAATATGAGCACTGTCACCATGGGAACTCTCACCATGAGCACTGTCACCATGGCCAGTGTCACCATGGCCACTGTCACCATAAGCACTGTCACAAAGGGAAATGTCACCATGGGCACTCTCACCATTTGCTCTGTCACCGTGGGCACTGTCACCATGAGCACTGTTCAACATGGGCACTGTCACCTAGAGCACTGCCACTGTGGGCACTATCACCGTGAGCACTGTCACCATGAGCACTGTCAACATGGACACTGTCACCATGAGCATTGTGACCTTGAGCACTGTCACCATGGGAACTTTCACCATGGGCACTGTAACCATGGGCACTGTCACCATGGACAATGTCACCTTGGGAACCGTCACCATGGAAAATGTCACCATGGGCACTGTTGGCCATGGACACTGTCACCATGGGCACTGTGAACATGAGCACTGTCACCATGTAAACTCTTACCATGAACACTGTCACCATGGGAAATGTCACCATGGGCACTGTCACCATGGACACTGTCACCATGAGCACTATCATCATGGGCTGTGCTACCATGAGGAATTTCACCATCGGAACTCCAACCATGTACACCGCCAGCATGAGCACAGTCACCATGGGCAGTGTCACCATGAGCACTATCACCATGAGCACTATCACCATGTGCACTATCACCACGGACACTGTCACCGTGAGAACTATCACCGTGAGCACTGTCACCATGAGAACTGTCACCATGGGCACTGTAACCATGGGAACTGTCACCATGAGCACTATCACCGTGACCACTATCAACATGGGCAGTGTCACCGTGAGCACTATCTCCGTGAACACTTTCACCATGACTACTATCACCGTGGGCACTATAAGCATGAGCACTATCACCATGAGCACTGTCACTGCGGGCACTGTCACCGTGTTCACTGTCACCATGAGCACTGTAACCATGAGCCCTATCACCATGGGAACTGTCACCATGGGAACAGTCACTATGGGCACTGCCATGATGAGCACTGTCACCATGGGAACTCTCACCATGAGCACTTTCACCATGGGAAATGTCACCATGGGCACTGTCACCATGGGCACTGTCACCATGGGCGCTGTCACCATGGAAACTGTCACCATGAGCACTATAATCATGGGCAGTGCCACCATAAGGAATTTCACCATTGTAACACCAACCATATACACCGCCAGCATGAGCACAGTCACCATGGGGACTGTCAACATGAGCACTGTCACCATGGGAAATGTCTACATGAGCACTATCACCATGATCACTATCACCAAGGGCACTGTCACCATGAGCACTATCACCGTGGACAATGTCACCATGAGAACTATCACCGTGAGCACTATCACCATGGGAAGTGTCACCGTGAGAACTGTCACCATGGACATTGTCACCGTGGGCACTGTCACCATGAGCACTGTCACCATGAGCACTGTCACTGTTGGTACTGTCACCATGAGCAATGTCACCATTGGCACTGTCACCATGTGCCCTGTCACCATAGGCACTGTCACCGTGGACACTGTCACCATGAACAATATCATCATAGGCAGTGCCACCATAAGGAATTTCACCATGGGAACTCCAACCATGTATAGCACCAGCATGAGCATAGTCATCATGGTCAGTGTCACCATGAACACTGCCACCATGGGCACTTTCAACATGGGCACAGTCACCATGCGAACTATCACCATAAGGACTACCACCATGAGCAATATTACTATGAACACTATCACCAAGGACTCTGTCAACGTGAGCACTATCACCGTAAGCACTATCACCATGAGCACTGTCACCGTGAGCACTGTCACCATGGGCAATTTCAACATGGCCACTGTCACCATGGGCACTGTCACCATGGGAACTCTCACCATGAACACTGTCACCATGGGAAATGTCATTATGGGCAGTGTCACCTTGGGCACTGTCACCATGGGCAGTGTCACCATGAGCACTATTACCATGAGCAGTATCACCCTGAGCACTATCACCATGGGCACTGTCACAGTGAGCACTATTACCATGGGTACTATCACCAAGGGCACTGTCATCGTGAACACTGTCACCATGAGCACTGTTACCATGGGCCTTGCCACCATGAGCACTGTCATCATGGCCACTGTCACCATGCGGACTGCCACCATGAGCACTATCACAGTGGGCACTGTCACCATGAGAACTGTCACCATGGGCAGTGTATCCATGGGAACTGTCACCATGGGCACTATCATGGTGAGCACTATCACCATGGGAACTGTCACCATCGGAACAGTCACCATGCGCACTGTAACCATTGGCACTGCCACAGTGAGCACTGTCACAGTGAGCACTGTCACCATGGGAACTGTCACCATGTGCAGTGTCACCATGGGAACTCTCACTATGAGCACTGTCACCATGGGAAATGTCACTATGGGCAGTGTCACCATGGGCACTGTCACCATGGGTAGTGTCACCATGAGCACTATTACCATGAGCACTATCACCATGAGCACTATCATCACGGGCAGTGCCACCATGAGCACTATCACCGTGAGCACTATCACCATGGGTAGTGTCACCATGAGCAATATCACCATGGGCACTGTCACCATGAGCACTATTACAATGGGCATTATCACCATGAGCACTATCACCGTGAGCACTTTCAGTGTGGGCATTGTCACCATGTGCACTGTCACCATGAGCACTGTCACCATGAGCACTATCACCATGGCAAAGTTGACCATGGGAATGGTCACCATGGGCAATGTCAACATGAGCACTGTCACCATGGGCACTGTCACCATGGGCACTGTCACCATGGGTATGCTGACCATGGGCACTTTCAACATGGGCACTGTCACCATGCGAAAAGTCACCATGAGCACTATCACCATGAGCACTATCACCAAGGGCACTGTCACCATGAGCACTGTCACCGTGTGCACTGTCACAGTGGGCACTATCAACATGAGCACTGTCATCATGAGCACTGTCACCATAGGAAATGTCACAGTGAGCACTGTCACTGTGGGCACTATCACCGTGGGCACTGTCACCATAGGCACTGTCACCATGGACACTGTCACCATGAGCACTATCATCATCGGCAGTGCTACCATGAGGAATTTCACCATCGGAACTCCAACCAAGTACAACGCCAGCATGAGCACAGTCATTATGGGCAGTGCCACTATGAGCACTGTCACCATGGGCACTTTCAACATGGGCCCTGTCACCATGCGAACTATCTCCATGAGCACTATCAGCGTGAGCAATTTCACCATGAGCACTGTCACCATGGGCACTGTCACAATGAGCACTGTCACCATGGGCACTGTAACCATGGGGACTTTCACCCTGAGCACTATCACCGTGAGCACTATCACCATGGGCAGGGTCACCGTGAGCAATATCACCAAGGGCACTGTGACTGTGAGCACTATTACCATGGGCAATATCACCATGAGCACTATCACCGTGAGCACTGTCACCGTGGGCACTGTCATCGTGTGCACTGTCACCATGAGCACTATCACCATGTGAACTGTCTCCATAGGAATGGTCACCATGGGCACTGTCAAGATGAGCACTGTCACCATGGGAACTCTCACCATGAGCACTGTCACCATGGGAAATGTCACCATGGGCACTATCATCATGGGCAGTGCCACCATGAGGAATTTCACCATGAGAACTTCAACCGTGTACACCACCAGCTTTAGCACAGTCACCATGGGCTGTGTCACCATGAGCAGTGTCACCATGGGCACTGTCTCCATGCGAACTGTCACCATGAGCACTGTCACCATGGGCAATGTCACCATGAGCACTGTCACTGTGGGCACTGTCACCATGGGAACTGTCACCATGAGCACTATCACCGTGAGCACTATCACCATGGGCAGTGTCACTGTGAGCAATATCACCATCGCACTGTCACCATGAGCACTATTAACAAGGGTACTATCACCAAGGGCACTGTCACCATGAGCACTGTCATCATGGGCACTGTCACCATAGGAACTGTCACCATGAGCACTGTCACTGTGGGCACTATCACCCTGAGCACTATCAAAATGGGCACTGTCACCATAGGCACTGTCACCATGGACACTGTCACCATGAGCACTATCATCATGGGCAGTGCTACCATGAGCAATTTCACCATCGGAACTCCATCCATGTACACCGCCAGCGTGAGCACAGTCAACATGGGCAGTGTCACCATGAGCAGTGTCCCCATGGGCACTTTCAACATGGGCCCTATCACCATGCGAACTGTCACCATGAGCACTATCACCATGAGCTCTGTCACCATGAGCATAGTCACCATCGGGTCTGTCACCATGAGCACTATGACCGTGTGCACTATCACCATAGGTAGTGTCACGGTGAGCAATATCACCATGGGCACTGTCACCATGAGCACTATTACCATGGGCACTATCACCATGAGCACTATCACAGTGAGCACTGTCACCGTGGGCAATGTCACCATGTGCACTGTCACCATGAGCACTGTCACCATGAGCACTATCACCATGGGAAGTGTCAACATGGGAACGGTCACCATGGGCACTGTCAACGTGAGCACTGTCAGCATGGGAACTCTCACCAGGAGCACTGTCTCCATGGGAAATGTCACCCTGGACACTGTTCACTATGGGAAGTGTCACCATGAGCACTGTCACCATGGGCACTGTCACTATGGACACTGTCTCCATGGGCACTCTCACCATGGACACTGTCACTGTGGAAAATGTCACCATGGGCACTGTAACCATCTACACTGTCCCCAGGAGCACTATCACCATGGACACTGTATCCATCAGCATTGTCCCCATGGGCACTGTCAATATGAGCACTGTCACCATGGGAACTCTCACCATGAGCACTGTCACCATGGCCAGTGTCACCATGGCCACTGTCACCATAAGCACTGTCACAAAGGGAAATGTCACCATGGGCACTCTCACCATTTGCTCTGTCACCGTGGGCACTGTCACCATAAGCACTGTCACCATGAGCACTGTTCAACATGGGCACTGTCACCTAGAGCACTGCCACTGTGGGCACTATCACCGTGAGCACTGTCACCATGAGCACTGTCACCATGGACACTGTCACCATGAGCATTGTGACCTTGAGCACTGTCACCATGGGAACTTTCACCATGGGCACTGTAACCATGGGCACTGTCACCATGGACAATGTCACCTTGGGAACCGTCACCATGGAAAATGTCACCATGGGCACTGTAACCATGGACACTGTCACCAGGAGCACTATGACCATGGACACTCTTTCCATGAGCATTGTCCCCATGTACACTGTCAACATTGGAACTGTCATCATGGGCACTGTCACCATGAGAACTATCACCATGAGCACCGTCAATATGGGAACTGCCACCATGAGCACTGTCACGGTGAGCACTGTCACCATGATCATTGTCACCAGGAGCATTGTCATCATGGGAAGTGTCACCATGAGTACTGTCACCATGGGCACTGTCACCATGGGCACTGTCAGCATGGGCACTCTCACCATGGGCACTGTTGACCATGGAAACTGTCACCATGGGCACTGTGAACATGAGCACTCTCACCATGGTAACTCTTACCATGAACACTGTCACCATGGGAAATGTCACCATGGGCACTGTCACCATGGGCACTGTCACCATGGATATTTTCACCATGTGCACTGTCACCATGGGAATTCTCACCATGAGCACTGTCACCATGGTAAATGTCACTATTGGCAGTGTCACCATGGGCACTGTCACCAAGGGCAGTGTCACCATGAGCACTATTACCATCAGCACTATCACCATGAGCACTATCACCATGGGTACTGTCACCATGAGAATTCTTACCATGGGTACTATCACCAAGGGCACTGTCACCGTGAGCATTGTCACCATGAGCACTATCACCGTGGGCACTGTCACCATGAGCACTGTCATCATGGTCACTGTCACCATGCGAACTGCCTCCATGAGCACTATCACAGTGGGCACTGTCACCATGAGCACTGTCACCATTGGCAGTGTATCCATGGGAACTGTCAAGATGAGCCCTGTCACCATGGGAATTCTCACCATGAGCACTGGCACCGTGGGCACTGTCAACATGAGCACTGTCACCATGGAAACTCTCACCATGAGCACTGTCACCATGGGAAATGTCAGCATGGGCACTGTCACCATGGGAAATGACACTATGGGCACTGTCACAATGGGCACTGTCACCATGGACACTGTCACCATGAGCCCTATCATCATGGGCAGGGCCACCATAAAGAATTTCACCATTGGAACTCCAACCGTGTACACCGCCAGCATGAGCACAGTCACCATGAGCACTGTCACCATGGGCTCTGTCACCATGCGTACTGTCATCATGAGCACTATCACTATGAGCATTATCACCATGAACACTATCACAAAGGGCACTGTCACCATGAGCACTATCACTGTGAGCACAATCACCGTGAGCACTGTCACCATGAGCACTGTCACCATGGGCAATATCACCATGAGCCCTGTCACCGTGGGTACTGTCACCATGGGAACTTTCACCATGGGCACTGTCACCATGGGCACTGTCACCAGGAGCACTATCACCATGGACACTCTTTCCATGAGCATTGTCCCCATGTACACTGTCAACATTGGAAGTGTCATCATGGGCAATGTCACCATGAGCACTGTCAACATGAGCACCATCAATATGGGAACTGCCACCATGAGCACTGTCACCATGGACACTGCCACCATGAGCACTGTCACTGTGAGCACTCTCACCATGATCATTGTCACCAGGAGCATTGTCATCATGGGATGTGTCACCATGAGTACTATCATCTCCAGGACTGTCACAGTGAGCACTGATACCGTGAGCACTCTCACCATGAGCACTTTCATCATGAGCACTCTCACAGTGAGAAATATCACCTCGAGCACTCTCACCGTGAGAACAGTCACTATGAGCACTGTCACCGTAAGCACTGTCATCATGGGAACTGCCACCATGAGAACTTTCAAGATGGTAACTGCAACCATGGAAACTGCCACCATGAGCACTGTGACCATTGGCAGTGCCATCATGAGCACTATCACCATGAGCACTATCACCATGAGCACTATTACAAAAGGCACTTTCACCATGAGTAGTATCACTGTGAGCACCATCACCGTGAGCACTGTCACCGTGGGCACTGTCACCATGAGCTCTGTCACCATGGGCTCTGTCACCATGAGAACTGTCACCATTGAGCACTATCACCGTGAGCACTAACAGCATTGGCAGTGTCACCGTGAGCAATAGCACCATGGGAACTTTCATGGTGAGCACTATTACCATGGGCACTATCAACATTAGCACTATCACCGTGAGCACTGTCACCGTGGGCACTGTCACCGTGTGCACTGTCACCATGGGCAGTGTCACCATGAGCACTGTAACTGTGGACACTGTCATCATGGACACTGTCACCATGAGCACTATCATCATGAGCAGTACCACCATGAGTAATTTCACCATGGAAACTCCAACCATGTACACTGCCAGCATGAGCACAGTCACCAAGGGCTGTGTCACCATGGGCACTGTCACCATGGGCACTATTACAAAGGACACTGTCATCATGAGCTCTATTACCATGGGAACTGTCACCATGAGCACTGTCCACTTACGAACTGCCAGCACGGACACTGCCACCATGACCACTGTAACCATTGGCACTGCCAACGTGGGCACTGTCATCATGAGCACTGTCACCATGAGAACGGTCACCAGGGACACTGTCACCATGGGCACTATCAGCCAGAGCACTGTCACCGTGAGCACTATCACTGTGAGCACTATCACCCTGAGCACTGTCACCGTGGGCACTGTCACCATGCGCACTGTCACCATGGGCACTGTCACCATGGGAACTGTCACCATGAGCAGCATCACCGTGAGTACTATCACCATGGACAGGGTCACCGTGAGCAATATCACCATGGGCACTGTCACCGTGAGCACTATTACCATGGGCACAATCACCATGAGCACTATCACCATGATCACTGTCACCGAGGGCACTGTCACCATGAGCACTATCTCCATGAGCACTATCACCAGGGGCACTGTCACCGGGAGCACTATCATAATGGGCACTGTCACCATGGGCACTGTCACCATGGGCACTGTCAACATGGGAACTCTCATCATGAGCACTGTCACCATGGGCCCTCTCACCATGGGCACTGTTCACAATGGACACTGTCACCATGGGCACTGTGAACATGAGCACTGTCACCATGGTAACTCTTACCATGAACACTGTCACCATAGGAAATGTCACCATGAGCACTATCATCATGGGCAGGGCCACCATGAGGAATTTCACCATGGGAACTCCAACCATGTACACTGCCAGCATGAGCACAGTCACCATGGGCATTGTCACCATGAACACTGTCACCATGGGCAATTTCAACATGGGCACTGTCACCATGCGGACTGTCACCATGAGCACTATCACTACGAGCACTATCACCATGAGCACTATCACAAAAGGCACTTTCACCATGAGCAGTATCACTGTGAGCACAATCACCGTGAGCACTGTCACCATGAGCACTGTCACCGTGGGCACTGTCACCATGAGCTCCGTCACCATGGGCTCTGTCACCATGGGAACTGTCACCATGAGCACTATCACCGTGAGCACTAACAGCATTGGCATTGTCACCATGAGCAATAGCACCATGGGAACTTTCATGGTGAGCACTATTACCATGGGCACTATCACCATTAGCACTATCACCGTGAGCACTGTCACCGTGGGCACTGTCACCATGTGCACTGTCACCATGGGCAGTGTCACCATGAGCACTGTAACCGTGGACACTGTCATCATGGACACTATCACCATGAGCACTATCATTATGAGCAGTACCACCATGAGTAATTTCACCATGGAAACTCCAACCATGTACACCGCCAGCATGAGCACAGTCACCAGGGGCTGTGTCACCATGGGCACTGTCTCCATGGGCACTATCACAAAGAACACTGTCATCATGAGCTTTATTACCATGGGAACTGTCACCATGAGCACTGTCCTCTTACGAACTGCCAGCACGGATACTGCCACCATGAGCACTGCAACCATTGGCACTGCCACCGTGGGCACTGTCATCATGAGCACTGTCACCATGAGAACGGTCACCAGGGACACTGTTAACATGGGCACTCTCACCCAGGGCACTGTCACCGTGAGCACTATCACTGTGAGCACTATCACCCTGAGAATTGTCACCGTGGGCACTGTCACCATGCGCACTGTCACCATGGGCACTGTCACGATGGGAACTGTCACCACGAGCACTATCACCGTGAGCACTATCATTAAGGGCATTGTCACCCTGAGCACTATCACCGTGAGCACTATCTCCGTGAACACTTTCACCATGACTACTATCACCGTGGGCACTATAAGCATGAGCACTATCACCATGAGCACTGTCACTACGGGCACTGTCACCGTGTTCACTGTCACCATGAGCACTGTAACCATGAGCCCTATCACCATGGGAACTCTCACCATGGGAACGGTCACTATGGGCACTGCCATGATGAGCACTGTCACCATGGGAACTCTCACCATGAGCACTATCACCATGGGAAATG
Organism: Balaenoptera ricei; assembly: GCF_028023285.1. NCBI lineage: Eukaryota > Metazoa > Chordata > Mammalia > Artiodactyla > Balaenopteridae > Balaenoptera > Balaenoptera ricei. Next base: position 97,278,203 of record NC_082654.1, read on the forward strand.
TCACCATGGGCACTGTCACCATGGGCGCTGTCACCATGGAAACTGTCACCATGAGCACTATAATCATGGGCAGTGCCACCATAAGGAATTTCACCATTGTAACTCCAACCATATACACCGCCAGCATGAGCACAGTCACCATGGGGACTGTCAACATGAGCACTGTCACCATGGGAAATGTCTACATGAGCACTATCACCATGATCACTATCACCAAGGGCACTGTCACCATGAGCACTATCACCGTGGACAATGTCACCATGAGAACTATCACCGTGAGCACTATCACCATGGGAAGTGTCACCGTGAGCACTGTCACCATGGACATTGTCACCGTGGGCACTGTCACCATGAGCACTGTCACTGTTGGCACTGTCACCATGAGCAATGTCACCATTGGCACTGTCACCATGTGCCCTGTCACCATAGGCACTGTCACCGTGGACACTGTCACCATGAACAATATCATCATAGGTAGTGCCACCATAAGGAATTTCACCATGGGAACTCCAACCATGTATAGCACCAGCATGAGCATAGTCACCATGGTCAGTGTCACCATGAACACTGCCACCATGGGCACTTTCAACATGGGCACAGTCACCATGCGAACTATCACCATAAGGACTACCACCATGAGCAATATTACTATGAACACTATCACCAAGGACACTGTCAACGTGAGCACTATCGCCGTAAGCACTATCACCATGAGCGCTGTCACCGTGAGCACTGTCACCATGGGCACTGTCACGGTGTGCACTGTCACCATGGGCAATTTCAACATGGCCACTGTCACCATGGGCACTGTCACCATGGGAACTCTCACCATGAACACTGTCACCATGGGAAATGTTATTATGGGCAGTGTCACCATGGGCACTATCACCGTGAGCACTGTCACCATGGGCACTGTCATCGTGTGCACTGTCACCATGGGCTGTGTCACCATGAGCACTGTCAACATGGGCACTGTCACCGTGAGCAATATGACCATGCGTACTATCACCAAGGGCACTGTCAACGTGAGCACTCTCACCGTGAGCACTGTCACTGTGGGCATTGTCACCATGAGCACTGTCATCATGGCTACTGTCACCATAGAAACTGTCACAATGAGCACTGTCACTGTGGGCACTATCACCATGGACACTGTCACCATGGATACTGTCACCATGAGCACTATCATCATGGGCAGTACTACCATAAGGAATTTCACCATGGGAACTCCAACCATGGACACCGCCAGCATGAGCACAGCCACCATGGGCAGTGTCACCATGAGCACTGCCACCATGGGCACTTTCAACATGGGCACTGTCACCATGCGAACTATCGCCATGAGCACTATCACCATGAGCAGTATTACCATGAGCACTATCCCCAAGGGCACTGTCAACGTGAGCACTATCACCGTGAGCACTATCACCATGGGCAGTGTCACCGTGAACAATATCACCATGGGCAGTGTCACCGTGAGCCCTATTACCATGGGCACTATCACCAAGGGCACTGTCATTGTGAGCAGTGTCACCATGAGCACTGTCACCGTGGGCACTATCAACATGAGCACTGTCACCATGGGCACTGTCACCATGAGAACTGTCACCGTGGGCAATGTCACCATGAGCACTGTCACCGTGGGCACTGTCACCATGGGAACTGTCACCATGAGCACTATCACCATGAGGACTATAACCATGGGCACTGTCACAGTGAGCAATATCACCATGAACACTGTAACCATGGGAAATATCACCGTGGGCACTGTCACCATGGACACTGTCATCATGAGTTCTGTTACCATGGGAAATGTCACCATGAGCACTGTCACCATGGGATCTGTCACCATGAGCACTATCAACGTGAGCACTATAACCATGGGCACCATCACCGTGAGCAATATCACCATTAACACTGTCACCGTGTGCACTGTCAACATGAGCACAGTCAACATGGGAAATGTCACCATGGGAACTCTCACTATGGGCAGGGTCACCATGAGCACTGTCACCATGGGCACTCTCACGATGGACACTGTCACCATGAGCACTATCATCATGGGCACTGCCAGCATAAGAAATTTCACCATGGGGACTCCAGCCATGTACACTGCCGGCATGAGCAAAGTCACGATGGTCAGTGTTACCATGAGCACTATCACCATGAGAACTTTAACCATGAGCACTATCATCAAGAGCACTGTCACTGCGAGCATTATCACCGTGAACACTCTCACCGTGAGCACTGTCACCATGAGCACTGTCTCCGTGGGCATTGTAACCATGAGCACTGTCGTCATGGGCACTGTCACCATGCGAAATGCCACCATGAGCTCTATCACCGAGGGCACTGTCACCGTGAGCACTGTCACCATGAGCATAGTCACCGTGGGCACTGTCACCATGAGCACTGTCACCGTAGGTATTTTCAACATGGCCATTGTCACCATGGGCACTGTCACCATGGACACTGTCATCATGAGCTCTGTTACCATGGGAAATGTCACCATGTGGACTGTCACTTTGGGAACTGCCACCATGGACACTGCCACCATGAGCACTTTAACCATTGGCACTGCCACAGTGAGCACTGTCACCATGAGGAGTGTCGCCATGGGAACTGTCAACATGTGCACTGTCACCATGGGAACTCTCACCATGAGCACTGCGACAATGGGAAATGTCACTATGGTCAGTGTCACCATGGGCAATGTCACCATGGGCAGTGTCACTATGAGCACTATTACCATGAGCATTATCACCATGAGCACTATCACCATGGGCAGTGTCACCGTGAGCCCTATTACCATGGGCACTATCACCAAGGGTATTGTCACTGTGAGCACTGTCACCATGAGCACTGTCACCGTGGGCAATGTCAAAATGAGCACTGTCAACATGGGCACTGTATCCATGGGAACTGTCAACATGGGCACTGTCACCGTGGGCATTGTCACCATTAGCACTGTCATTATGGGCACTGACACCATGAGAACTGCCACCATGAGCACTATCACCGTGGGCTCTGTCACCATGAGCACTGTCACCATGGGCACTGTATCCATGGGAACTGTCACCATGGGCACTGTAACCGTGGGCATTGTCACCATTAGCACTGTCATAATGGGCACTGACACCATGAGAACTGCCACCATGAGCAGTATCACCGTGGGCTCTGTCACCATGAGCACTGTCACCATGGGCACTGTATCCATGGGAACTGTCACCATGGGCACTATCACGGAATGCACTATCACCATGGGAACTGTCACCATGGGAATGGTCACTATGGGCATTTTCAAGATGAGCACTGTCACAAAGGGAACTCTCACCATGAGCACTGTCACCGTGGGCACTGTCAACATGAACACTGTCACCATGGGAACTCTCACCATGAGCACTGTAACCATGGCAAATGTCACCATGAGCACTATCATCATGGGCGGTGCCACCATAACAATTTCGCCATGTGAACTCCAACCATGTATACCGCCAGGAGGAGCACAGTCACCATGGGCAGTGTCAACATGAGCACTGTCACACTGGGCACTTTCAACATGGGCAGAGTCACCATGCGAACTGGCACCATGAGCACTATCACCATGATCAGTATCACCAAGGGCACTGTCACCGTGAGCACTGTCACCGTGGGCACTGTCACCATGAGCACTGTCATCATGGGCACTGTAACCATGGGAACTGTCACCATGAGCACTATCACCGTGAGCACAATCACCATGGGTAGTTTCACCATGGGCAGTATCACCATGAGCACTATCACCATGAGCAGTATTACCATGAGCACTATCACCAAGGTCACTGTCAACGTAAGCACTATCACTGTGAGCACTATCACCATGAGCACTGTCACCATGAGCATTGTCACCGTGGGCAATGTCATCATGAGCACTGTCACCATGGGCATTGTAACAATGGGAACGGTCACCATGAGCACTATCACCGTGAGCACTATCACCATGGGCAGTGTCCCGTGAGAAATATCACCATGGGAACTGTCACAGTGAGCGCTATTACCATGGGTACTATCACCAAGGGCACAGTCACTGTGAGCACTATCACCGTGAGCACTGTCACCATGAGCACTGTCACCATGAGCACTATCACCATGGCAAAGGTGACCATGGGAATGGTCACCATGGGCAATGTCAACATGAGCACTGTCACCATGGGCACTGTCACCATGGGCACTGTCACCATGGGTATGTTGACCATGGGCACTTTCAACATGGGCACTGTCACCATGCAAAAAGTCACCATGAGCACTATCACCATGAGCACTATCACCAAGGGCACTGTCACCGTGTGCACTGTCACAGTGGGCACTATCAACATGAGCACTGTCATCATGAGCACTGTCACCATAGGAAATGTCACAGTGAGCACTGTCACTGTGGGCACTATCACCGTGGGCACTGTCACCATAGGCACTGTCACCATGGACACTGTCACCATGAGCACTATCATCATCGGCAGTGCTACCATGAGGAATTTCACCATCGGAACTCCAACCAAGTACAACGCCAGCATGAGCACAGTCATTATGGGCAGTGCCACTATGAGCACTGTCACCATGGGCACTTTCAACATGGGCCCTGTCACCATGCGAACTATCTCCATGAGCACTATCAGCGTGAGCAATTTCACCATGAGCACTGTCACCATGGGCACTGTCACAATGAGCACTGTCACCATGGGCACTGTAACCATGGGGACGTTCACCCTGAGCACTATCACCGTGAGCACTATCACCATGGGCAGGGTCACCGTGAGCAATATCACCAAGGGCACTGTGACTGTGAGCACTATTACCATGGGCAATATCACCATGAGCACTATCACCGTGAGCACTGTCACCGTGGGCACTGTCATCGTGTGCACTGTCACCATGAGCACTATCACCATGTGAACTGTCACCATGGGAATGGTCACCATGGGCACTGTCAAGATGAGCACTGTCACCATGAGCACTGTCACCATGGGAAATGTCACCATGGGCACTATCATCATGGGCAGTGCCACCATGAGGAATTTCACCATGAGAACTTCAACCGTGTACACCACCAGCTTTAGCACAGTCACCATGGGCTGTGTCACCATGAGCAGTGTCACCATGGGCACTGTCTCCATGCGAACTGTCACCATGAGCACTGTCACCATGGGCAATGTCACCATGAGCACTGTCACTGTGGGCACTGTCACCATGGGAACTGTCACCATGAGCACTATCACCGTGAGCACTATCACCATGGGCAGTGTCACTGTGAGCAATATCACCATCGCACTGTCACCGTGAGCACTATTAACAAGGGTACTATCACCAAGGGCACTGTCACCATGAGCACTGTCATCATGGGCACTGTCACCATAGGAACTGTCACCGTGAGCACTGTCACTGTGGGCACTATCACCCTGAGCACTATCAAAATGGGCACTGTCACCATAGGCACTGTCACCATGGACACTGTCACCATGAGCACTATCATCATGGGCAGTGCTACCATGAGCAATTTCACCATCGGAACTCCATCCATGTACACCGCCAGCGTGAGCACAGTCAACATGGGCAGTGTCACCATGAGCAGTGTCCCCATGGGCACTTTCAACATGGGCCCTATCACCATGCGAACTGTCACCATGAGCACTATCACCATGAGCACTGTCACCATGAGCATAGTCACCATCGGGTCTGTCACCATGAGCACTATGACCGTGTGCACTATCACCATAGGTAGTGTCACGGTGAGCAATATCACCATGGGCACTGTCACCATGAGCACTATTACCATGGGCACTATCACCATGAGCACTATCACAGTGAGCACTGTCACCGTGGGCAATGTCACCATGTGCACTGTCACCATGAGCACTGTCACCATGAGCACTATCACCATGGGAAGTGTCAACATGGGAACGGTCACCATGGGCACTGTCAACGTGAGCACTGTCACCGTGGGCACTGTCACCATGGGAACTGTCACCATGAGCACTATCACCATGAGGACTATAACCATGGGCACTGTCACAGTGAGCAATATCACCATGAACACTGTAACCATGGGAAATATCACCGTGGGCACTGTCACCATGGACACTGTCATCATGAGTTCTGTTACCATGGGAAATGTCACCATGAGCACTGTCACCATGGGAACTGTCACCATGAGCACTATCAACGTGAGCACTATAACCATGGGCACCGTCACCGTGAGCAATATCACCATTAACACTGTCACCGTGTGCACTGTCAACATGAGCACTGTCAACATGGGAAATGTCACCATGGGAACTCTCACCATGGGCAGGGTCACCATGAGCACTGTCACCATGGGCACTCTCACGATGGACACTGTCACCATGAGCACTATCATCATGGGCACTGCCAGCATAAGAAATTTCACCATGGGGACTCCAGCCATGTACACTGCCGGCATGAGCAAAGTCACGATGGTCAGTGTTACCATGAGCACTATCACCATGAGAACTTTAAGCATGAGCACTATCATCAAGAGCACTGTCACTGCGAGCATTATCACCGTGAACACTCTCACTGTGAGCACTGTCACCATGAGCACTGTCTCCGTGGGCATTGTAACCATGAGCACTGTCGTCATGGGCACTGTCACCATGCGAAATGCCACCATGAGCTCTATCACCGAGGGCACTGTCACCGTGAGCACTGTCACCATGAGCATAGTCACCGTGGGCACTGTCACCATGAGCACTGTCACCATAGGTATTTTCAACATGGCCATTGTCACCATGGGCACTGTCACCATGGACACTGTCATCATGAGCTCTGTTACCATGGGAAATGTCACCATGTGGACTGTCACTTTGGGAACTGCCACCATGGACACTGCCACCATGAGCACTTTAACCATTGGCACTGCCACAGTGAGCACTGTCACCATGAGGAGTGTCGCCATGGGAACTGTCAACATGTGCACTGTCACCATGGGAACTCTCACCATGAGCACTGCGACAATGGGAAATGTCACTATGGTCAGTGTCACCATGGGCAATGTCACCATGGGCAGTGTCACTATGAGCACTATTACCATGAGCATTATCACCATGAGCACTATCACCATGGGCAGTGTCACCGTGAGCCCTATTACCATGGGCACTATCACCAAGGGTATTGTCACTGTGAGCACTGTCACCATGAGCACTGTCACCGTGGGCAATGTCAAAATGAGCACTGTCAACATGGGCACTGTATCCATGGGAACTGTCAACATGGGCACTGTCACCGTGGGCATTGTCACCATTAGCACTGTCATTATGGGCACTGACACCATGAGAACTGCCACCATGAGCACTATCACCGTGGGCTCTGTCACCATGAGCACTGTCACCATGGGCACTGTATCCATGGGAACTGTCACCATGGGCACTGTAACCGTGGGCATTGTCACCATTAGCACTGTCATAATGGGCACTGACACCATGAGAACTGCCACCATGAGCAGTATCACCGTGGGCTCTGTCACCATGAGCACTGTCACCATGGGCACTGTATCCATGGGAACTGTCACCATGGGCAATATCACGGAATGCACTATCACCATGGGAACTGTCACCATGGGAATGGTCACTATGGGCATTTTCAAGATGAGCACTGTCACAAAGGGAACTCTCACCATGAGCACTGTCACCGTGGGCACTGTCAACATGAACACTGTCACCATGGGAACTCTCACCATGAGCACTGTAACCATGGCAAATGTCACCATGAGCACTATCATCATGGGCGGTGCCACCATAACAATTTCGCCATGTGAACTCCAACCATGTATACCGCCAGGAGGAGCACAGTCACCATGGGCAGTGTCAACATGAGCACTGTCACACTGGGCACTTTCAACATGGGCAGAGTCACCATGCGAACTGGCACCATGAGCACTATCACCATGATCAGTATCACCAAGGGCACTGTCACCGTGAGCACTGTCACCGTGGGCACTGTCACCATGAGCACTGTCATCATGGGCACTGTAACCATGGGAACTGTCACCATGAGCACTATCACCGTGAGCACAATCACCATGGGTAGTTTCACCATGGGCAGTATCACCATGAGCACTATCACCATGAGCAGTATTACCATGAGCACTATCACCAAGGTCACTGTCAACGTAAGCACTATCACTGTGAGCACTATCACCATGAGCACTGTCACCATGAGCATTGTCACCGTGGGCAATGTCATCATGAGCACTGTCACCATGGGCATTGTAACAATGGGAACGGTCACCATGAGCACTATCACCGTGAGCACTATCACCATGGGCAGTGTCCCGTGAGAAATATCACCATGGGAACTGTCACAGTGAGCGCTATTACCATGGGTACTATCACCAAGGGCACAGTCACTGTGAGCACTATCACCGTGAGCACTGTCACCATGAGCACTGTCACCATGAGCAATATCACCATGGCAAAGGTGACCATGGGAATGGTCACCATGGGCAATGTCAACATGAGCACTGTCACCATGGGCACTGTCACCATGGGCACTGTCACCATGGGTATGTTGACCATGGGCACTTTCAACATGGGCACTGTCACCATGCAAAAAGTCACCATGAGCACTATCACCATGAGCACTATCACCAAGGGCACTGTCACCATGAGCACTGTCACCGTGTGCACTGTCACAGTGGGCACTATCAACATGAGCACTGTCATCATGAGCACTGTCACCATAGGAAATGTCACAGTGAGCACTGTCACTGTGGGCACTATCACCGTGGGCACTGTCACCATAGGCACTGTCACCATGGACACTGTCACCATGAGCACTATCATCATCGGCAGTGCTACCATGAGGAATTTCACCATCGGAACTCCAACCAAGTACAACGCCAGCATGAGCACAGTCATTATGGGCAGTGCCACTATGAGCACTGTCACCATGGGCACTTTCAACATGGGCCCTGTCACCATGCGAACTATCTCCATGAGCACTATCAGCGTGAGCAATTTCACCATGAGCACTGTCACCATGGGCACTGTCACAATGAGCACTGTCACCATGGGCACTGTAACCATGGGGACGTTCACCCTGAGCACTATCACCGTGAGCACTATCACCATGGGCAGGGTCACCGTGAGCAATATCACCAAGGGCACTGTGACTGTGAGCACTATTACCATGGGCAATATCACCATGAGCACTATCACCGTGAGCACTGTCACCGTGGGCACTGTCATCGTGTGCACTGTCACCATGAGCACTATCACCATGTGAACTGTCACCATGGGAATGGTCACCATGGGCACTGTCAAGATGAGCACTGTCACCATGAGCACTGTCACCATGGGAAATGTCACCATGGGCACTATCATCATGGGCAGTGCCACCATGAGGAATTTCACCATGAGAACTTCAACCGTGTACACCACCAGCTTTAGCACAGTCACCATGGGCTGTGTCACCATGAGCAGTGTCACCATGGGCACTGTCTCCATGCGAACTGTCACCATGAGCACTGTCACCATGGGCAATGTCACCATGAGCACTGTCACTGTGGGCACTGTCACCATGGGAACTGTCACCATGAGCACTATCACCGTGAGCACTATCACCATGGGCAGTGTCACTGTGAGCAATATCACCATCGCACTGTCACCGTGAGCACTATTAACAAGGGTACTATCACCAAGGGCACTGTCACCATGAGCACTGTCATCATGGGCACTGTCACCATAGGAACTGTCACCGTGAGCACTGTCACTGTGGGCACTATCACCCTGAGCACTATCAAAATGGGCACTGTCACCATAGGCACTGTCACCATGGACACTGTCACCATGAGCACTATCATCATGGGCAGTGCTACCATGAGCAATTTCACCATCGGAACTCCATCCATGTACACCGCCAGCGTGAGCACAGTCAACATGGGCAGTGTCACCATGAGCAGTGTCCCCATGGGCACTTTCAACATGGGCCCTATCACCATGCGAACTGTCACCATGAGCACTATCACCATGAGCACTGTCACCATGAGCATAGTCACCATCGGGTCTGTCACCATGAGCACTATGACCGTGTGCACTATCACCATAGGTAGTGTCACGGTGAGCAATATCACCATGGGCACTGTCACCATGAGCACTATTACCATGGGCACTATCACCATGAGCACTATCACAGTGAGCACTGTCACCGTGGGCAATGTCACCATGTGCACTGTCACCATGAGCACTGTCACCATGAGCACTATCACCATGGGAAGTGTCAACATGGGAACGGTCACCATGGGCACTGTCAACGTGAGCACTGTCAGCATGGGAACTCTCACCAGGAGCACTGTCTCCATGGGAAATGTCACCCTGGACACTGTTCACTATGGGAAGTGTCACCATGAGCACTGTCACCATGGGCACTGTCACTATGGACACTGTCTCCATGGGCACTCTCACCATGGACACTGTCACTGTGGAAAATGTCACCATGGGCACTGTAACCATCTACACTGTCCCCAGGAGCACTATCACCATGGACACTGTATCCATCAGCATTGTCCCCATGGGCACTGTCAATATGAGCACACTGTCACCATGGGAACTCTCACCATGAGCACTGTCACCATGGCCAGTGTCACCATGGCCACTGTCACCATAAGCACTGTCACAAAGGGAAATGTCACCATGGGCACTCTCACCATTTGCTCTGTCACCGTGGGCACTGTCACCATGAGCACTGTTCAACATGGGCACTGTCACCTAGAGCACTGCCACTGTGGGCACTATCACCGTGAGCACTGTCACCATGAGCACTGTCACCATGGACACTGTCACCATGAGCATTGTGACCTTGAGCACTGTCACCATGGGAACTTTCACCATGGGCACTGTAACCATGGGCACTGTCACCATGGACAATGTCACCTTGGGAACCGTCACCATGGAAAATGTCACCATGGGCACTGTTGGCCATGGACACTGTCACCATGGGCACTGTGAACATGAGCACTGTCACCATGTAAACTCTTACCATGAACACTGTCACCATGGGAAATGTCACCATGGGCACTGTCACCATGGACACTGTCACCATGAGCACTATCATCATGGGCTGTGCTACCATGAGGAATTTCACCATCGGAACTCCAACCATGTACACCGCCAGCATGAGCACAGTCACCATGGGCAGTGTCACCATGAGCACTATCACCATGAGCACTATCACCATGTGCACTATCACCACGGACACTGTCACCGTGAGAACTATCACCGTGAGCACTGTCACCATGAGAACTGTCACCATGGGCACTGTAACCATGGGAACTGTCACCATGAGCACTATCACCGTGACCACTATCAACATGGGCAGTGTCACCGTGAGCACTATCTCCGTGAACACTTTCACCATGACTACTATCACCGTGGGCACTATAAGCATGAGCACTATCACCATGAGCACTGTCACTGCGGGCACTGTCACCGTGTTCACTGTCACCATGAGCACTGTAACCATGAGCCCTATCACCATGGGAACTGTCACCATGGGAACAGTCACTATGGGCACTGCCATGATGAGCACTGTCACCATGGGAACTCTCACCATGAGCACTATCACCATGGGAAATGTCACCATGGGCACTGTCACCATGGGCACTGTCACCATGGGCGCTGTCACCATGGAAACTGTCACCATGAGCACTATAATCATGGGCAGTGCCACCATAAGGAATTTCACCATTGTAACACCAACCATATACACCGCCAGCATGAGCACAGTCACCATGGGGACTGTCAACATGAGCACTGTCACCATGGGAAATGTCTACATGAGCACTATCACCATGATCACTATCACCAAGGGCACTGTCACCATGAGCACTATCACCGTGGACAATGTCACCATGAGAACTATCACCGTGAGCACTATCACCATGGGAAGTGTCACCGTGAGAACTGTCACCATGGACATTGTCACCGTGGGCACTGTCACCATGAGCACTGTCACCATGAGCACTGTCACTGTTGGTACTGTCACCATTGGCACTGTCACCATGTGCCCTGTCACCATAGGCACTGTCACCGTGGACACTGTCACCATGAACAATATCATCATAGGCAGTGCCACCATAAGGAATTTCACCATGGGAACTCCAACCATGTATAGCACCAGCATGAGCATAGTCATCATGGTCAGTGTCACCATGAACACTGCCACCATGGGCACTTTCAACATGGGCACAGTCACCATGCGAACTATCACCATAAGGACTACCACCATGAGCAATATTACTATGAACACTATCACCAAGGACACTGTCAACGTGAGCACTATCACCGTAAGCACTATCACCATGAGCACTGTCACCGTGAGCACTGTCACCATGGGCAATTTCAACATGGCCACTGTCACCATGGGCACTGTCACCATGGGAACTCTCACCATGAACACTGTCACCATGGGAAATGTCATTATGGGCAGTGTCACCTTGGGCACTGTCACCATGGGCAGTGTCACCATGAGCACTATTACCATGAGCAGTATCACCATGAGCACTATCACCATGGGCACTGTCACAGTGAGCACTATTACCATGGGTACTATCACCAAGGGCACTGTCATCGTGAACACTGTCACCATGAGCACTGTTACCGTGGGCCTTGCCACCATGAGCACTGTCATCATGGCCACTGTCACCATGTGGACTGCCACCATGAGCACTATCACAGTGGGCACTGTCACCATGAGAACTGTCACCATGGGCAGTGTATCCATGGGAACTGTCACCATGGGCACTATCATGGTGAGCACTATCACCATGGGAACTGTCACCATCGGAACAGTCACCATGCGCACTGTAACCATTGGCACTGCCACAGTGAGCACTGTCACAGTGAGCACTGTCACCATGGGAACTGTCACCATGTGCAGTGTCACCATGGGAACTCTCACTATGAGCACTGTCACCATGGGAAATGTCACTATGGGCAGTGTCACCATGGGCACTGTCACCATGGGTAGTGTCACCATGAGCACTATTACCATGAGCACTATCACCATGAGCACTATCATCACGGGCAGTGCCACCATGAGCACTATCACCGTGAGCACTATCACCATGGGTAGTGTCACCATGAGCAATATCACCATGGGCACTGTCACCATGAGCACTATTACAATGGGCATTATCACCATGAGCACTATCACCGTGAGCACTTTCAGTGTGGGCATTGTCACCATGTGCACTGTCACCATGAGCACTGTCACCATGAGCACTATCACCATGGCAAAGTTGACCATGGGAATGGTCACCATGGGCAATGTCAACATGAGCACTGTCACCATGGGCACTGTCACCATGGGCACTGTCACCATGGGTATGCTGACCATGGGCACTTTCAACATGGGCACTGTCACCATGCGAAAAGTCACCATGAGCACTATCACCATGAGCACTATCACCAAGGGCACTGTCACCATGAGCACTGTCACCGTGTGCACTGTCACAGTGGGCACTATCAACATGAGCACTGTCATCCTGAGCACTGTCACCATAGGAAATGTCACAGTGAGCACTGTCACTGTGGGCACTATCACCGTGGGCACTGTCACCATAGGCACTGTCACCATGGACACTGTCACCATGAGCACTATCATCATCGGCAGTGCTACCATGAGGAATTTCACCATCGGAACTCCAACCAAGTACAACGCCAGCATGAGCACAGTCATTATGGGCAGTGCCACTATGAGCACTGTCACCATGGGCACTTTCAACATGGGCCCTGTCACCATGCGAACTATCTCCATGAGCACTATCAGCGTGAGCAATTTCACCATGAGCACTGTCACCATGGGCACTGTCACAATGAGCACTGTCACCATGGGCACTGTAACCATGGGGACTTTCACCCTGAGCACTATCACCGTGAGCACTATCACCATGGGCAGGGTCACCGTGAGCAATATCACCAAGGGCACTGTGACTGTGAGCACTATTACCATGGGCAATATCACCATGAGCACTATCACCGTGAGCACTGTCACCGTGGGCACTGTCATCGTGTGCACTGTCACCATGAGCACTATCACCATGTGAACTGTCACCATGGGAATGGTCACCATGGGCACTGTCAAGATGAGCACTGTCACCATGGGAACTCTCACCATGAGCACTGTCACCATGGGAAATGTCACCATGGGCACTATCATCATGGGCAGTGCCACCATGAGGAATTTCACCATGAGAACTTCAACCGTGTACACCACCAGCTTTAGCACAGTCACCATGGGCTGTGTCACCATGAGCAGTGTCACCATGGGCACTGTCTCCATGCGAACTGTCACCATGAGCACTGTCACTGTGGGCACTGTCACCATGGGAACTGTCACCATGAGCACTATCACCGTGAGCACTATCACCATGGGCAGTGTCACTGTGAGCAATATCACCATCGCACTGTCACCATGAGCACTATTAACAAGGGTACTATCACCAAGGGCACTGTCACCATGAGCACTGTCATCATGGGCACTGTCACCATAGGAACTGTCACCATGAGCACTGTCACTGTGGGCACTATCACCCTGAGCACTATCAAAATGGGCACTGTCACCATAGGCACTGTCACCATGGACACTGTCACCATGAGCACTATCATCATGGGCAGTGCTACCATGAGCAATTTCACCATCGGAACTCCATCCATGTACACCGCCAGCGTGAGCACAGTCAACATGGGCAGTGTCACCATGAGCAGTGTCCCCATGGGCACTTTCAACATGGGCCCTATCACCATGCGAACTGTCACCATGAGCACTATCACCATGTGCACTATCACCACGGACACTGTCACCATGAGAACTATCACCGTGAGCACTGTCACCATGAGAACTGTCACCATGGGCACTGTAACCATGGGAACTGTCACCATGAGCACTATCACCGTGACCACTATCAACATGGGCAGTGTCACCGTGAGCACTATCTCCGTGAACACTTTCACCATGACTACTATCACCGTGGGCACTATAAGCATGAGCACTATCACCATGAGCACTGTCACTGCGGGCACTGTCACCGTGTTCACTGTCACCATGAGCACTGTAACCATGAGCCCTATCACCATGGGAACTGTCACCATGGGAACAGTCACTATGGGCACTGCCATGATGAGCACTGTCACCATGGGAACTCTCACCATGAGCACTATCACCATGGGAAATGTCACCATGGGCACTGTCACCATGGGCACTGTCACCATGGGCGCTGTCACCATGGAAACTGTCACCATGAGCACTATAATCATGGGCAGTGCCACCATAAGGAATTTCACCATTGTAACACCAACCATATACACCGCCAGCATGAGCACAGTCACCATGGGGACTGTCAACATGAGCACTGTCACCATGGGAAATGTCTACATGAGCACTATCACCATGATCACTATCACCAAGGGCACTGTCACCATGAGCACTATCACCGTGGACAATGTCACCATGAGAACTATCACCGTGAGCACTATCACCATGGGAAGTGTCACCGTGAGAACTGTCACCATGGACATTGTCACCGTGGGCACTGTCACCATGAGCACTGTCACCATGAGCACTGTCACTGTTGGTACTGTCACCATGAGCAATGTCACCATTGGCACTGTCACCATGTGCCCTGTCACCATAGGCACTGTCACCGTGGACACTGTCACCATGAACAATATCATCATAGGCAGTGCCACCATAAGGAATTTCACCATGGGAACTCCAACCATGTATAGCACCAGCATGAGCATAGTCATCATGGTCAGTGTCACCATGAACACTGCCACCATGGGCACTTTCAACATGGGCACAGTCACCATGCGAACTATCACCATAAGGACTACCACCATGAGCAATATTACTATGAACACTATCACCAAGGACACTGTCAACGTGAGCACTATCACCGTAAGCACTATCACCATGAGCACTGTCACCGTGAGCACTGTCACCATGGGCAATTTCAACATGGCCACTGTCACCATGGGCACTGTCACCATGGGAACTCTCACCATGAACACTGTCACCATGGGAAATGTCATTATGGGCAGTGTCACCTTGGGCACTGTCACCATGGGCAGTGTCACCATGAGCACTATTACCATGAGCAGTATCACCATGAGCACTATCACCATGGGCACTGTCACAGTGAGCACTATTACCATGGGTACTATCACCAAGGGCACTGTCATCGTGAACACTGTCACCATGAGCACTGTTACCGTGGGCCTTGCCACCATGAGCACTGTCATCATGGCCACTGTCACCATGCGGACTGCCACCATGAGCACTATCACAGTGGGCACTGTCACCATGAGAACTGTCACCATGGGCAGTGTATCCATGGGAACTGTCACCATGGGCACTATCATGGTGAGCACTATCACCATGGGAACTGTCACCATCGGAACAGTCACCATGCGCACTGTAACCATTGGCACTGCCACAGTGAGCACTGTCACAGTGAGCACTGTCACCATGGGAACTGTCACCATGTGCAGTGTCACCATGGGAACTCTCACTATGAGCACTGTCACCATGGGAAATGTCACTATGGGCAGTGTCACCATGGGCACTGTCACCATGGGTAGTGTCACCATGAGCACTATTACCATGAGCACTATCACCATGAGCACTATCATCACGGGCAGTGCCACCATGAGCACTATCACCGTGAGCACTATCACCATGGGTAGTGTCACCATGAGCAATATCACCATGGGCACTGTCACCATGAGCACTATTACAATGGGCATTATCACCATGAGCACTATCACCGTGAGCACTTTCAGTGTGGGCATTGTCACCATGTGCACTGTCACCATGAGCACTGTCACCATGAGCACTATCACCATGGCAAAGTTGACCATGGGAATGGTCACCATGGGCAATGTCAACATGAGCACTGTCACCATGGGCACTGTCACCATGGGCACTGTCACCATGGGTATGCTGACCATGGGCACTTTCAACATGGGCACTGTCACCATGCGAAAAGTCACCATGAGCACTATCACCATGAGCACTATCACCAAGGGCACTGTCACCATGAGCACTGTCACCGTGTGCACTGTCACAGTGGGCACTATCAACATGAGCACTGTCATCATGAGCACTGTCACCATAGGAAATGTCACAGTGAGGACTGTCACTGTGGGCACTATCACCGTGGGCACTGTCACCATAGGCACTGTCACCATGGACACTGTCACCATGAGCACTATCATCATCGGCAGTGCTACCATGAGGAATTTCACCATCGGAACTCCAACCAAGTACAACGCCAGCATGAGCACAGTCATTATGGGCAGTGCCACTATGAGCACTGTCACCATGGGCACTTTCAACATGGGCCCTGTCACCATGCGAACTATCTCCATGAGCACTATCAGCGTGAGCAATTTCACCATGAGCACTGTCACCATGGGCACTGTCACAATGAGCACTGTCACCATGGGCACTGTAACCATGGGGACTTTCACCCTGAGCACTATCACCGTGAGCACTATCACCATGGGCAGGGTCACCGTGAGCAATATCACCAAGGGCACTGTGACTGTGAGCACTATTACCATGGGCAATATCACCATGAGCACTATCACCGTGAGCACTGTCACCGTGGGCACTGTCATCGTGTGCACTGTCACCATGAGCACTATCACCATGTGAACTGTCACCATGGGAATGGTCACCATGGGCACTGTCAAGATGAGCACTGTCACCATGGGAACTCTCACCATGAGCACTGTCACCATGGGAAATGTCACCATGGGCACTATCATCATGGGCAGTGCCACCATGAGGAATTTCACCATGAGAACTTCAACCGTGTACACCACCAGCTTTAGCACAGTCACCATGGGCTGTGTCACCATGAGCAGTGTCACCATGGGCACTGTCTCCATGCGAACTGTCACCATGAGCACTGTCACCATGGGCAATGTCACCATGAGCACTGTCACTGTGGGCACTGTCACCATGGGAACTGTCACCATGAGCACTATCACCGTGAGCACTATCACCATGGGCAGTGTCACTGTGAGCAATATCACCATCGCACTGTCACCATGAGCACTATTAACAAGGGTACTATCACCAAGGGCACTGTCACCATGAGCACTGTCATCATGGGCACTGTCACCATAGGAACTGTCACCATGAGCACTGTCACTGTGGGCACTATCACCCTGAGCACTATCAAAATGGGCACTGTCACCATAGGCACTGTCACCATGGACACTGTCACCATGAGCACTATCATCATGGGCAGTGCTACCATGAGCAATTTCACCATCGGAACTCCAACCATGTACACCGCCAGCGTGAGCACAGTCAACATGGGCAGTGTCACCATGAGCAGTGTCCCCATGGGCACTTTCAACATGGGCCCTATCACCATGCGAACTGTCACCATGAGCACTATCACCATGAGCACTGTCACCATGAGCATAGTCACCATCGGGTCTGTCACCATGAGCACTATGACCGTGTGCACTATCACCATAGGTAGTGTCACGGTGAGCAATATCACCATGGGCACTGTCACCATGAGCACTATTACCATGGGCACTATCACAGTGAGCACTGTCACCGTGGGCAATGTCACCATGTGCACTGTCACTGTTGGCACTGTCACCATGAGCAATGTCACCGTTGGCACTGTCACCATGTGCCCTGTCACCATAGGCACTGTCACCGTGGACACTGTCACCATGAACAATATCATCATAGGTAGTGCCACCATAAGGAATTTCACCATGGGAACTCCAACCATGTATAGCACCAGCATGAGCATAGTCACCATGGTCAGTGTCACCATGAACACTGCCACCATGGGCACTTTCAACATGGGCACAGTCACCATGCGAACTATCACCATAAGGACTACCACCATGAGCAATATTACTATGAACACTATCACCAAGGACACTGTCAACGTGAGCACTATCGCCGTAAGCACTATCACCATGAGCGCTGTCACCGTGAGCACTGTCACCATGGGCACTGTCACGGTGTGCACTGTCACCATGGGCAATTTCAACATGGCCACTGTCACCATGGGCACTGTCACCATGGGAACTCTAACCATGAACACTGTCACCATGGGAAATGTCATTATGGGCAGTGTCACCATGGGCACTGTCACTATGGGCAGTGTCACCATGAGCACTATTACCATGAGCACTATCACCCTGAGCACTATCACCATGGGCACTGTCACAGTGAGCACTATTACCATGGGTACTATCACCAAAGGCACTGTCATCGTGAACACTGTCACCATGAGCACTGTTACCGTGGGCCTTGCCACCATGAGCACTGTCATCATGGCCACTGTCACCATGCGGACTGCCACCATGAGCACTATCACAGTGGGCACTGTCACCATGAGAACTGTCACCATGGGCAGTGTATCCATGGGAACTGTCACCATGGGCACTATCACGGTGAGCACTATCACCATGGGAACTGTCACCATCGGAACAGTCACCATGCGCACTGTAACCATTGGCACTGCCACAGTGAGCACTGTCACAGTGAGCACTGTCACCATGGGAACTGTCACCATGTGCAGTGTCACCATGGGAACTCTCACTATGAGCACTGTCACCATGGGAAATGTCACTATGGGCAGTGTCACCATGGGCACTGTCACCATGGGTTGTGTCACCATAAGCACTATTACCATGAGCACTATCACCATGAGCACTATCATCACGGGCAGTGTCACCATGAGCACTATCACCGTGAGCACTATCACCATGGGCAGTGTCACCATGAGCAATATCACCATGGGCACTGTCACCATGAGCACTATTACAATGGGCATTATCACCATGAGCACTATCACCGTGAGCACTTTCAGTGTGGGCATTGTCACCATGTGCACTGTCACCATGAGCACTGTCACCATGAGCACTATCACCATGGCAAAGGTGACCATGGGAATGGTCACCATGGGCAATGTCAACATGAGCACTGTCACCATGGGCACTGTTACCATGGGCACTGTCACCATGGGTATGCTGACCATGGGCACTTTCAACATGGGCACTGTCACCATGCGAAAAGTCACCATGAGCACTATCACCATGAGCACTGTCACTGCGGGCACTGTCACCGTGTTCACTGTCACCATGAGCACTGTAACCATGAGCCCTATCACCATGGGAACTGTCACCATGGGAACAGTCACTATGGGCACTGCCATGATGAGCACTGTCACCATGGGAACTCTCACCATGAGCACTATCACCATGGGAAATGTCACCATGGGCACTGTCACCATGGGCACTGTCACCATGGGCACTGTCACCATGGAAACTGTCACCATGAGCACTATAATCATGGGCAGTGCCACCATAAGGAATTTCACCATTGTAACACCAACCATATACACCGCCAGCATGAGCACAGTCACCATGGGGACTGTCAACATGAGCACTGTCACCATGGGAAATGTCTACATGAGCACTATCACCATGATCACTATCACCATGGGAAGTGTCAACATGGGAACGGTCACCATGGGCACTGTCAACGTGAGCACTGTCAGCATGGGAACTCTCACCAGGAGCACTGTCTCCATGGGAAATGTCACCCTGGACACTGTTCACTATGGGAAGTGTCACCATGAGCACTGTCACCATGGGCACTGTCACTATGGACACTGTCTCCATGGGCACTCTCACCATGGACACTGTCACTGTGGAAAATGTCACCATGGGCACTGTAACCATCTACACTGTCCCCAGGAGCACTATCACCATGGACACTGTATCCATCAGCATTGTCCCCATGGGCACTGTCAATATGAGCACTGTCACCATGGGAACTCTCACCATGAGCACTGTCACCATGGCCAGTGTCACCATGGCCACTGTCACCATAAGCACTGTCACAAAGGGAAATGTCACCATGGGCACTCTCACCATTTGCTCTGTCACCGTGGGCACTGTCACCATAAGCACTGTCACCATGAGCACTGTTCAACATGGGCACTGTCACCTAGAGCACTGCCACTGTGGGCACTATCACCGTGAGCACTGTCACCATGAGCACTGTCACCATGGACACTGTCACCATGAGCATTGTGACCTTGAGCACTGTCACCATGGGAACTTTCACCATGGGCACTGTAACCATGGGCACTGTCACCATGGACAATGTCACCTTGGGAACCGTCACCATGGAAAATGTCACCATGGGCACTGTTGGCCATGGACACTGTCACCATGGGCACTGTGAACATGAGCACTGTCACCATGTAAACTCTTACCATGAACACTGTCACCATGGGAAATGTCACCATGGGCACTGTCACCATGGACACTGTCACCATGAGCACTATCATCATGGGCTGTGCTACCATGAGGAATTTCACCATCGGAACTCCAACCATGTACACCGCCAGCATGAGCACAGTCACCATGGGCAGTGTCACCATGAGCACTATCACCATGAGCACTATCACCATGTGCACTATCACCACGGACACTGTCACCGTGAGAACTATCACCGTGAGCACTGTCACCATGAGAACTGTCACCATGGGCACTGTAACCATGGGAACTGTCACCATGAGCACTATCACCGTGACCACTATCAACATGGGCAGTGTCACCGTGAGCACTATCTCCGTGAACACTTTCACCATGACTACTATCACCGTGGGCACTATAAGCATGAGCACTATCACCATGAGCACTGTCACTGCGGGCACTGTCACCGTGTTCACTGTCACCATGAGCACTGTAACCATGAGCCCTATCACCATGGGAACTGTCACCATGGGAACAGTCACTATGGGCACTGCCATGATGAGCACTGTCACCATGGGAACTCTCACCATGAGCACTATCACCATGGGAAATGTCACCATGGGCACTGTCACCATGGGCACTGTCACCATGGGCGCTGTCACCATGGAAACTGTCACCATGAGCACTATAATCATGGGCAGTGCCACCATAAGGAATTTCACCATTGTAACACCAACCATATACACCGCCAGCATGAGCACAGTCACCATGGGGACTGTCAACATGAGCACTGTCACCATGGGAAATGTCTACATGAGCACTATCACCATGATCACTATCACCAAGGGCACTGTCACCATGAGCACTATCACCGTGGACAATGTCACCATGAGAACTATCACCGTGAGCACTATCACCATGGGAAGTGTCACCGTGAGAACTGTCACCATGGACATTGTCACCGTGGGCACTGTCACCATGAGCACTGTCACTGTTGGTACTGTCACCATGAGCAATGTCACCATTGGCACTGTCACCATGTGCCCTGTCACCATAGGCACTGTCACCGTGGACACTGTCACCATGAACAATATCATCATAGGCAGTGCCACCATAAGGAATTTCACCATGGGAACTCCAACCATGTATAGCACCAGCATGAGCATAGTCATCATGGTCAGTGTCACCATGAACACTGCCACCATGGGCACTTTCAACATGGGCACAGTCACCATGCGAACTATCACCATAAGGACTACCACCATGAGCAATATTACTATGAACACTATCACCAAGGACACTGTCAACGTGAGCACTATCACCGTAAGCACTATCACCAAGGGCACTGTCACCATGAGCACTGTCACCGTGTGCACTGTCACAGTGGGCACTATCAACATGAGCACTGTCATCCTGAGCACTGTCACCATAGGAAATGTCACAGTGAGCACTGTCACTGTGGGCACTATCACCGTGGGCACTGTCACCATAGGCACTGTCACCATGTACACTGTCACCATGAGCACTATCATCATCGGCATGGTATCAGCATGGGTATGCTGACCATGGGCACTTTCAACATGGGCACTGTCACCATGCGAAAAGTCACCATGAGCACTATCACCATGAGCACTATCACCAAGGGCACTGTCACCATGAGCACTGTCACCGTGTGCACTGTCACAGTGGGCACTATCAACATGAGCACTGTCATCCTGTGCACTGTCACCATAGGAAATGTCACAGTGAGCACTGTCACTGTGGGCACTATCACCGTGGGCACTGTCACCATAGGCACTGTCACCATGGACACTGTCACCATGAGCACTATCATCATCGGCAGTGCTACCATGAGGAATTTCACCATCGGAACTCCAACCAAGTACAACGCCAGCATGAGCACAGTCATTATGGGCAGTGCCACTATGAGCACTGTCACCATGGGCACTTTCAACATGGGCCCTGTCACCATGCGAACTATCTCCATGAGCACTATCAGCGTGAGCAATTTCACCATGAGCACTGTCACCATGGGCACTGTCACAATGAGCACTGTCACCATGGGCACTGTAACCATGGGGACTTTCACCCTGAGCACTATCACCGTGAGCACTATCACCATGGGCAGGGTCACCGTGAGCAATATCACCAAGGGCACTGTGACTGTGAGCACTATTACCATGGGCAATATCACCATGAGCACTATCACCGTGAGCGCTGTCACCGTGGGCACTGTCATCGTGTGCACTGTCACCATGAGCACTATCACCATGTGAACTGTCTCCATGGGAATGGTCACCATGGGCACTGTCAAGATGAGCACTGTCACCATGGGAACTCTCACCATGAGCACTGTCACCATGGGAAATGTCACCATGGGCACTATCATCATGGGCAGTGCCACCATGAGGAATTTCACCATGAGAACTTCAACCGTGTACACCACCAGCTTTAGCACAGTCACCATGGGCTGTGTCACCATGAGCAGTGTCACCATGGGCACTGTCTCCATGCGAACTGTCACCATGAGCACTGTCACCATGGGCAATGTCACCATGAGCACTGTCACTGTGGGCACTGTCACCATGGGAACTGTCACCATGAGCACTATCACCGTGAGCACTATCACCATGGGCAGTGTCACTGTGAGCAATATCACCATCGCACTGTCACCATGAGCACTATTAACAAGGGTACTATCACCAAGGGCACTGTCACCATGAGCACTGTCACTGTGGGCACTATCACCCTGAGCACTATCAAAATGGGCACTGTCACCATAGGCACTGTCACCATGGACACTGTCACCATGAGCACTATCATCATGGGCAGTGCTACCATGAGCAATTTCACCATCGGAACTCCATCCATGTACACCGCCAGCGTGAGCACAGTCAACATGGGCAGTGTCACCATGAGCAGTGTCCCCATGGGCACTTTCAACATGGGCCCTATCACCATGCGAACTGTCACCATGAGCACTATCACCATGAGCACTGTCACCATGAGCATAGTCACCATCGGGTCTGTCACCATGAGCACTATGACCGTGTGCACTATCACCATAGGTAGTGTCACGGTGAGCAATATCACCATGGGCACTGTCACCATGAGCACTATTACCATGGGCACTATCACCATGAGCACTATCACAGTGAGCACTGTCACCGTGGGCAATGTCACCATGTGCACTGTCACCATGAGCACTGTCGCCATGAGCACTATCACCATGGGAAGTGTCAACATGGGAACGGTCACCATGGGCACTGTCAACGTGAGCACTGTCAGCATGGGAACTCTCACCAGGAGCACTGTCTCCATGGGAAATGTCACCCTGGACACTGTTCACTATGGGAAGTGTCACCATGAGCACTGTCACCATGGGCACTGTCACTATGGACACTGTCTCCATGGGCACTCTCACCATGGACACTGTCACTGTGGAAAATGTCACCATGGGCACTGTAACCATCTACACTGTCCCCAGGAGCACTATCACCATGGACACTGTATCCATCAGCATTGTCCCCATGGGCACTGTCAATATGAGCACTGTCACCATGGGAACTCTCACCATGAGCACTGTCACCATGGCCAGTGTCACCATGGCCACTGTCACCATAAGCACTGTCACAAAGGGAAATGTCACCATGCGCACTCTCACCATTTGCTCTGTCACCGTGGGCACTGTCACCATGAGCACTGTTCAACATGGGCACTGTCACCTAGAGCACTGCCACTGTGGGCACTATCACCGTGAGCACTGTCACCATGAGCACTGTCAACATGGACACTGTCACCATGAGCATTGTGACCTTGAGCACTGTCACCATGGGAACTTTCACCATGGGCACTGTAACCATGGGCACTGTCACCATGGACAATGTCACCTTGGGAACCGTCACCATGGAAAATGTCACCATGGGCACTGTTGGCCATGGACACTGTCACCATGGGCACTGTGAACATGAGCACTGTCACCATGTAAACTCTTACCATGAACACTGTCACCATGGGAAATGTCACCATGGGCACTGTCACCATGGACACTGTCACCATGAGCACTATCATCATGGGCTGTGCTACCATGAGGAATTTCACCATCGGAACTCCAACCATGTACACCGCCAGCATGAGCACAGTCACCATGGGCAGTGTCACCATGAGCACTATCACCATGAGCACTATCACCATGTGCACTATCACCACGGACACTGTCACCGTGAGAACTATCACCGTGAGCACTGTCACCATGAGAACTGTCACCATGGGCACTGTAACCATGGGAACTGTCACCATGAGCACTATCACCGTGACCACTATCAACATGGGCAGTGTCACCGTGAGCACTATCTCCGTGAACACTTTCACCATGACTACTATCACCGTGGGCACTATAAGCATGAGCACTATCACCATGAGCACTGTCACTGCGGGCACTGTCACCGTGTTCACTGTCACCATGAGCACTGTAACCATGAGCCCTATCACCATGGGAACTGTCACCATGGGAACAGTCACTATGGGCACTGCCATGATGAGCACTGTCACCATGGGAACTCTCACCATGAGCACTATCACCATGGGAAATGTCACCATGGGCACTGTCACCATGGGCACTGTCACCATGGGCGCTGTCACCATGGAAACTGTCACCATGAGCACTATAATCATGGGCAGTGCCACCATAAGGAATTTCACCATTGTAACACCAACCATATACACTGCCAGCATGAGCACAGTCACCATGGGGACTGTCAACATGAGCACTGTCACCATGGGAAATGTCTACATGAGCACTATCACCATGATCACTATCACCAAGGGCACTGTCACCATGAGCACTATCACCGTGGACAATGTCACCATGAGAACTATCACCGTGAGCACTATCACCATGGGAAGTGTCACCGTGAGAACTGTCACCATGGACATTGTCACCGTGGGCACTGTCACCATGAGCACTGTCACCATGAGCACTGTCACTGTTGGTACTGTCACCATGAGCAATGTCACCATAGGCACTGTCACCGTGGACACTGTCACCATGAACAATATCATCATAGGCAGTGCCACCATAAGGAATTTCACCATGGGAACTCCAACCATGTATAGCACCAGCATGAGCATAGTCATCATGGTCAGTGTCACCATGAACACTGCCACCATGGGCACTTTCAACATGGGCACAGTCACCATGCGAACTATCACCATAAGGACTACCACCATGAGCAATATTACTATGAACACTATCACCAAGGACACTGTCAACGTGAGCACTATCACCGTAAGCACTATCACCATGAGCACTGTCACCGTGAGCACTGTCACCATGGGCAATTTCAACATGGCCACTGTCACCATGGGCACTGTCACCATGGGAACTCTCACCATGAACACTGTCACCATGGGAAATGTCATTATGGGCAGTGTCACCTTGGGCACTGTCACCATGGGCAGTGTCACCATGAGCACTATTACCATGAGCAGTATCACCATGAGCACTATCACCATGGGCACTGTCACAGTGAGCACTATTACCATGGGTACTATCACCAAGGGCACTGTCATCGTGAACACTGTCACCATGAGCACTGTTACTGTGGGCCTTGCCACCATGAGCACTGTCATCATGGCCACTGTCACCATGCGGACTGCCACCATGAGCACTATCACAGTGGGCACTGTCACCATGAGAACTGTCACCATGGGCAGTGTATCCATGGGAACTGTCACCATGGGCACTATCATGGTGAGCACTATCACCATGGGAACTGTCACCATCGGAACAGTCACCATGCGCACTGTAACCATTGGCACTGCCACAGTGAGCACTGTCACAGTGAGCACTGTCACCATGGGAACTGTCACCATGAGCACTGTCACCATGGGAACTCTCACTATGAGCACTGTCACCATGGGAAATGTCACTATGGGCAGTGTCACCATGGGCACTGTCACCATGGGTAGTGTCACCATGAGCACTATTACCATGAGCACTATCACCATGAGCACTATCATCACGGGCAGTGTCACCATGAGCACTATCACCGTGAGCACTATCACCATGGGCAGTGTCACCATGAGCAATATCACCATGGGCACTGTCACCATGAGCACTATTACAATGGGCATTATCACCATGAGCACTATCACCGTGAGCACTTTCAGTGTGGGCATTGTCACCATGTGCACTGTCACCATGAGCACTGTCACCATGAGCACTATCACCATGGCAAAGGTGACCATGGGAATGGTCACCATGGGCAATGTCAACATGAGCACTGTCACCATGGGCACTGTTACCATGGGCACTGTCACCATGGGTATGCTGACCATGGGCACTTTCAACATGGGCACTGTCACCATGCGAAAAGTCACCATGAGCACTATCACCATGAGCACTATCACCAAGGGCACTGTCACCAAGGGCACTGTCACCGTGAGCACTATCACCGTGAGCACTATCACCATGGGCAGTGTCACCATGAGCAATATCAACATGGGCAGTGTCACCATCAGCACTATTACCATGGGAACTATCACGTTGAGCACTATCACCTTGAACACTGTCACCGTGGGCACTGTCACCATGGGCACTGTCAACATGAGCACAGTCACCATAGGAACTCTCACCATGAGCATTGTCACCATGGCAAATATCACTATGGGCAGTGTCACCATGGGCACTGTCACCATAGGCAGTGTCACCATGATCACTATTACCATGAGCACTATCACCATGAGCACTATCACCATGGGCACTGTCACCGTGAGCAATATGACCATGCGTACTATCACCAAGGGCACTGTCAACGTGAGCACTCTCACCGTTAGCACTGTCACTGTGGGCATTGTCACCATGAGCACTGTCATCATGGGTACTGTCACCATAGAAACTGTCACAATGAGCACTGTCACTGTGGGCACTATCACCATGGACACTGTCACCATAGACACTGTCACCATGGATACTGTCACCATGAGCACTATCATCATGGGCAGTGCTACCATAAGGAATTTCACCATGGGAACTCCAACCATGGACACCGCCAGCATGAGCACAGCCACCATGGGCAGTGTCACCATGAGCACTGCCACCATGGGCACTATCAACATGGGCACTGTCACCATGCGAACTATCGCCATGAGCAGTATTACCATGAGCACTATCCCCAAGGGCACTGTCAACGTGAGCACTATCACCGTGAGCACTATCACCATGGGCAGTGTCACCGTGAACAATATCACCATGGGCAGTGTCACCGTGAGCCCTATTACCATGGGCACTATCACCAAGGGCACTGTCATTGTGAGCAGTGTCACCATGAGCACTGTCACCGTGGGCACTATCAACATGAGCACTGTCACCATGGGCACTGTCACCATGAGAACTGTCACCGTGGGCAATGTCACCATGAGCACTGTCACCGTGGGCACTGTCACCATGGGAACTGTCACCATGAGCACTATCACCATGAGGACTATAACCATGGGCACTGTCACAGTGAGCAATATCACCATGAACACTGTAACCATGGGAAATATCACCGTGGGCACTGTCACCATGGACACTGTCATCATGAGTTCTGTTACCATGGGAAATGTCACCATGAGCACTGTCACCATGGGAACTGTCACCATGAGCACTATCAACGTGAGCACTATAACCATGGGCACCGTCACCGTGAGCAATATCACCATTAACACTGTCACCGTGTGCACTGTCAACATGAGCACTGTCAACATGGGAAATGTCACCATGGGAACTCTCACCATGGGCAGGGTCACCATGAGCACTGTCACCATGGGCACTCTCACGATGGACACTGTCACCATGAGCACTATCATCATGGGCACTGCCAGCATAAGAAATTTCACCATGGGGACTCCAGCCATGTACACTGCCGGCATGAGCAAAGTCACGATGGTCAGTGTTACCATGAGCACTATCACCATGAGAACTTTAACCATGAGCACTATCATCAAGAGCACTGTCACTGCGAGCATTATCACCGTGAACACTCTCACTGTGAGCACTGTCACCATGAGCACTGTCTCCGTGGGCATTGTAACCATGAGCACTGTCGTCATGGGCACTGTCACCATGCGAAATGCCACCATGAGCTCTATCACCGAGGGCACTGTCACCGTGAGCACTGTCACCATGAGCATAGTCACTGTGGGCACTGTCACCATGAGCACTGTCACCATAGGTATTTTCAACATGGCCATTGTCACCATGGGCACTGTCACCATGGACACTGTCATCATGAGCTCTGTTACCATGGGAAATGTCACCATGTGGACTGTCACTTTGGGAACTGCCACCATGGACACTGCCACCATGAGCACTTTAACCATTGGCACTGCCACAGTGAGCACAGTCACCATGAGGAGTGTCGCCATGGGAACTGTCAACATGTGCACTGTCACCATGGGAACTCTCACCATGAGCACTGCGACAATGGGAAATGTCACTATGGTCAGTGTCACCATGGGCAATGTCACCATGGGCAGTGTCACTATGAGCACTATTACCATGAGCATTATCACCATGAGCACTATCACCATGGGCAGTGTCACCGTGAGCCCTATTACCATGGGCACTATCACCAAGGGTATTGTCACTGTGAGCACTGTCACCATGAGCACTGTCACCGTGGGCAATGTCAAAATGGGCACTGTATCCATGGGAACTGTCAACATGGGCACTGTCACCGTGGGCATTGTCACCATTAGCACTGTCATTATGGGCACTGACACCATGAGAACTGCCACCATGAGCACTATCACCGTGGGCTCTGTCACCATGAGCACTGTCACCATGGGCACTGTATCCATGGGAACTGTCACCATGGGCACTGTAACCGTGGGCATTGTCACCATTAGCACTGTCATAATGGGCACTGACACCATGAGAACTGCCACCATGAGCAGTATCACCGTGGGCTCTGTCACCATGAGCACTGTCACCATGGGCACTGTATCCATGGGAACTGTCACCATGGGCACTATCACGGAATGCACTATCACCATGGGAACTGTCACCATGGGAATGGTCACTATGGGCATTTTCAAGATGAGCACTGTCACAAAGGGAACTCTCACCATGAGCACTGTCACCGTGGGCACTGTCAACATGAACACTGTCACCATGGGAACTCTCACCATGAGCACTGTAACCATGGCAAATGTCACCATGAGCACTATCATCATGGGCGGTGCCACCATAACAATTTCGCCATGTGAACTCCAACCATGTATACCGCCAGGAGGAGCACAGTCACCATGGGCAGTGTCAACATGAGCACTGTCACACTGGGCACTTTCAACATGGGCAGAGTCACCATGCGAACTGGCACCATGAGCACTATCACCATGATCAGTATCACCAAGGGCACTGTCACCGTGAGCACTGTCACCGTGGGCACTGTCACCATGAGCACTGTCATCATGGGCACTGTAACCATGGGAACTGTCACCATGAGCACTATCACCGTGAGCACAATCACCATGGGTAGTTTCACCATGGGCAGTATCACCATGAGCACTATCACCATGAGCAGTATTACCATGAGCACTATCACCAAGGTCACTGTCAACGTAAGCACTATCACTGTGAGCACTATCACCATGAGCACTGTCACCATGAGCATTGTCACCGTGGGCAATGTCATCATGAGCACTGTCACCATGGGCATTGTAACAATGGGAACGGTCACCATGAGCACTATCACCGTGAGCACTATCACCATGGGCAGTGTCCCGTGAGAAATATCACCATGGGAACTGTCACAGTGAGCGCTATTACCATGGGTACTATCACCAAGGGCACAGTCACTGTGAGCACTATCACCGTGAGCACTGTCACCATGAGCACTGTCACCATGAGCACTATCACCATGGCAAAGGTGACCATGGGAATGGTCACCATGGGCAATGTCAACATGAGCACTGTCACCATGGGCACTGTCACCATGGGCACTGTCACCATGGGTATGTTGACCATGGGCACTTTCAACATGGGCACTGTCACCATGCAAAAAGTCACCATGAGCACTATCACCATGAGCACTATCACCAAGGGCACTGTCACCATGAGCACTGTCACCGTGTGCACTGTCACAGTGGGCACTATCAACATGAGCACTGTCATCATGAGCACTGTCACCATAGGAAATGTCACAGTGAGCACTGTCACTGTGGGCACTATCACCGTGGGCACTGTCACCATAGGCACTGTCACCATGGACACTGTCACCATGAGCACTATCATCATCGGCAGTGCTACCATGAGGAATTTCACCATCGGAACTCCAACCAAGTACAACGCCAGCATGAGCACAGTCATTATGGGCAGTGCCACTATGAGCACTGTCACCATGGGCACTTTCAACATGGGCCCTGTCACCATGCGAACTATCTCCATGAGCACTATCAGCGTGAGCAATTTCACCATGAGCACTGTCACCATGGGCACTGTCACAATGAGCACTGTCACCATGGGCACTGTAACCATGGGGACGTTCACCCTGAGCACTATCACCGTGAGCACTATCACCATGGGCAGGGTCACCGTGAGCAATATCACCAAGGGCACTGTGACTGTGAGCACTATTACCATGGGCAATATCACCATGAGCACTATCACCGTGAGCACTGTCACCGTGGGCACTGTCATCGTGTGCACTGTCACCATGAGCACTATCACCATGTGAACTGTCACCATGGGAATGGTCACCATGGGCACTGTCAAGATGAGCACTGTCAGCATGAGCACTGTCACCATGGGAAATGTCACCATGGGCACTATCATCATGGGCAGTGCCACCATGAGGAATTTCACCATGAGAACTTCAACCGTGTACACCACCAGCTTTAGCACAGTCACCATGGGCTGTGTCACCATGAGCAGTGTCACCATGGGCACTGTCTCCATGCGAACTGTCACCATGAGCACTGTCACCATGGGCAATGTCACCATGAGCACTGTCACTGTGGGCACTGTCACCATGGGAACTGTCACCATGAGCACTATCACCGTGAGCACTATCACCATGGGCAGTGTCACTGTGAGCAATATCACCATCGCACTGTCACCGTGAGCACTATTAACAAGGGTACTATCACCAAGGGCACTGTCACCATGAGCACTGTCATCATGGGCACTGTCACCATAGGAACTGTCACCGTGAGCACTGTCACTGTGGGCACTATCACCCTGAGCACTATCAAAATGGGCACTGTCACCATAGGCACTGTCACCATGGACACTGTCACCATGAGCACTATCATCATGGGCAGTGCTACCATGAGCAATTTCACCATCGGAACTCCATCCATGTACACCGCCAGCGTGAGCACAGTCAACATGGGCAGTGTCACCATGAGCAGTGTCCCCATGGGCACTTTCAACATGGGCCCTATCACCATGCGAACTGTCACCATGAGCACTATCACCATGAGCACTGTCACCATGAGCATAGTCACCATCGGGTCTGTCACCATGAGCACTATGACCGTGTGCACTATCACCATAGGTAGTGTCACGGTGAGCAATATCACCATGGGCACTGTCACCATGAGCACTATTACCATGGGCACTATCACCATGAGCACTATCACAGTGAGCACTGTCACCGTGGGCAATGTCACCATGTGCACTGTCACCATGAGCACTGTCACCATGAGCACTATCACCATGGGAAGTGTCAACATGGGAACGGTCACCATGGGCACTGTCAACGTGAGCACTGTCAGCATGGGAACTCTCACCAGGAGCACTGTCTCCATGGGAAATGTCACCCTGGACACTGTTCACTATGGGAAGTGTCACCATGAGCACTGTCACCATGGGCACTGTCACTATGGACACTGTCTCCATGGGCACTCTCACCATGGACACTGTCACTGTGGAAAATGTCACCATGGGCACTGTAACCATCTACACTGTCCCCAGGAGCACTATCACCATGGACACTGTATCCATCAGCATTGTCCCCATGGGCACTGTCAATATGAGCACACTGTCACCATGGGAACTCTCACCATGAGCACTGTCACCATGGCCAGTGTCACCATGGCCACTGTCACCATAAGCACTGTCACAAAGGGAAATGTCACCATGGGCACTCTCACCATTTGCTCTGTCACCGTGGGCACTGTCACCATGAGCACTGTTCAACATGGGCACTGTCACCTAGAGCACTGCCACTGTGGGCACTATCACCGTGAGCACTGTCACCATGAGCACTGTCACCATGGACACTGTCACCATGAGCATTGTGACCTTGAGCACTGTCACCATGGGAACTTTCACCATGGGCACTGTAACCATGGGCACTGTCACCATGGACAATGTCACCTTGGGAACCGTCACCATGGAAAATGTCACCATGGGCACTGTTGGCCATGGACACTGTCACCATGGGCACTGTGAACATGAGCACTGTCACCATGTAAACTCTTACCATGAACACTGTCACCATGGGAAATGTCACCATGGGCACTGTCACCATGGACACTGTCACCATGAGCACTATCATCATGGGCTGTGCTACCATGAGGAATTTCACCATCGGAACTCCAACCATGTACACCGCCAGCATGAGCACAGTCACCATGGGCAGTGTCACCATGAGCACTATCACCATGAGCACTATCACCATGTGCACTATCACCACGGACACTGTCACCGTGAGAACTATCACCGTGAGCACTGTCACCATGAGAACTGTCACCATGGGCACTGTAACCATGGGAACTGTCACCATGAGCACTATCACCGTGACCACTATCAACATGGGCAGTGTCACCGTGAGCACTATCTCCGTGAACACTTTCACCATGACTACTATCACCGTGGGCACTATAAGCATGAGCACTATCACCATGAGCACTGTCACTGCGGGCACTGTCACCGTGTTCACTGTCACCATGAGCACTGTAACCATGAGCCCTATCACCATGGGAACTGTCACCATGGGAACAGTCACTATGGGCACTGCCATGATGAGCACTGTCACCATGGGAACTCTCACCATGAGCACTATCACCATGGGAAATGTCACCATGGGCACTGTCACCATGGGCACTGTCACCATGGGCGCTGTCACCATGGAAACTGTCACCATGAGCACTATAATCATGGGCAGTGCCACCATAAGGAATTTCACCATTGTAACACCAACCATATACACCGCCAGCATGAGCACAGTCACCATGGGGACTGTCAACATGAGCACTGTCACCATGGGAAATGTCTACATGAGCACTATCACCATGATCACTATCACCAAGGGCACTGTCACCATGAGCACTATCACCGTGGACAATGTCACCATGAGAACTATCACCGTGAGCACTATCACCATGGGAAGTGTCACCGTGAGAACTGTCACCATGGACATTGTCACCGTGGGCACTGTCACCATGAGCACTGTCACCATGAGCACTGTCACTGTTGGTACTGTCACCATTGGCACTGTCACCATGTGCCCTGTCACCATAGGCACTGTCACCGTGGACACTGTCACCATGAACAATATCATCATAGGCAGTGCCACCATAAGGAATTTCACCATGGGAACTCCAACCATGTATAGCACCAGCATGAGCATAGTCATCATGGTCAGTGTCACCATGAACACTGCCACCATGGGCACTTTCAACATGGGCACAGTCACCATGCGAACTATCACCATAAGGACTACCACCATGAGCAATATTACTATGAACACTATCACCAAGGACACTGTCAACGTGAGCACTATCACCGTAAGCACTATCACCATGAGCACTGTCACCGTGAGCACTGTCACCATGGGCAATTTCAACATGGCCACTGTCACCATGGGCACTGTCACCATGGGAACTCTCACCATGAACACTGTCACCATGGGAAATGTCATTATGGGCAGTGTCACCTTGGGCACTGTCACCATGGGCAGTGTCACCATGAGCACTATTACCATGAGCAGTATCACCATGAGCACTATCACCATGGGCACTGTCACAGTGAGCACTATTACCATGGGTACTATCACCAAGGGCACTGTCATCGTGAACACTGTCACCATGAGCACTGTTACTGTGGGCCTTGCCACCATGAGCACTGTCATCATGGCCACTGTCACCATGCGGACTGCCACCATGAGCACTATCACAGTGGGCACTGTCACCATGAGAACTGTCACCATGGGCAGTGTATCCATGGGAACTGTCACCATGGGCACTATCATGGTGAGCACTATCACCATGGGAACTGTCACCATCGGAACAGTCACCATGCGCACTGTAACCATTGGCACTGCCACAGTGAGCACTGTCACAGTGAGCACTGTCACCATGGGAACTGTCACCATGAGCACTGTCACCATGGGAACTCTCACTATGAGCACTGTCACCATGGGAAATGTCACTATGGGCAGTGTCACCATGGGCACTGTCACCATGGGTAGTGTCACCATGAGCACTATTACCATGAGCACTATCACCATGAGCACTATCATCACGGGCAGTGTCACCATGAGCACTATCACCGTGAGCACTATCACCATGGGCAGTGTCACCATGAGCAATATCACCATGGGCACTGTCACCATGAGCACTATTACAATGGGCATTATCACCATGAGCACTATCACCGTGAGCACTTTCAGTGTGGGCATTGTCACCATGTGCACTGTCACCATGAGCACTGTCACCATGAGCACTATCACCATGGCAAAGGTGACCATGGGAATGGTCACCATGGGCAATGTCAACATGAGCACTGTCACCATGGGCACTGTTACCATGGGCACTGTCACCATGGGTATGCTGACCATGGGCACTTTCAACATGGGCACTGTCACCATGCGAAAAGTCACCATGAGCACTATCACCATGAGCACTATCACCAAGGGCACTGTCACCAAGGGCACTGTCACCGTGAGCACTATCACCGTGAGCACTATCACCATGGGCAGTGTCACCATGAGCAATATCAACATGGGCAGTGTCACCATCAGCACTATTACCATGGGAACTATCACGTTGAGCACTATCACCTTGAACACTGTCACCGTGGGCACTGTCACCATGGGCACTGTCAACATGAGCACAGTCACCATAGGAACTCTCACCATGAGCATTGTCACCATGGCAAATATCACTATGGGCAGTGTCACCATGGGCACTGTCACCATAGGCAGTGTCACCATGATCACTATTACCATGAGCACTATCACCATGAGCACTATCACCATGGGCACTGTCACCGTGAGCAATATGACCATGCGTACTATCACCAAGGGCACTGTCAACGTGAGCACTCTCACCGTGAGCACTGTCACTGTGGGCATTGTCACCATGAGCACTGTCATCATGGGTACTGTCACCATAGAAACTGTCACAATGAGCACTGTCACTGTGGGCACTATCACCATGGACACTGTCACCATAGACACTGTCACCATGGATACTGTCACCATGAGCACTATCATCATGGGCAGTGCTACCATAAGGAATTTCACCATGGGAACTCCAACCATGGACACCGCCAGCATGAGCACAGCCACCATGGGCAGTGTCACCATGAGCACTGCCACCATGGGCACTATCAACATGGGCACTGTCACCATGCGAACTATCGCCATGAGCAGTATTACCATGAGCACTATCCCCAAGGGCACTGTCAACGTGAGCACTATCACCGTGAGCACTATCACCATGGGCAGTGTCACCGTGAACAATATCACCATGGGCAGTGTCACCGTGAGCCCTATTACCATGGGCACTATCACCAAGGGCACTGTCATTGTGAGCAGTGTCACCATGAGCACTGTCACCGTGGGCACTATCAACATGAGCACTGTCACCATGGGCACTGTCACCATGAGAACTGTCACCGTGGGCAATGTCACCATGAGCACTGTCACCGTGGGCACTGTCACCATGGGAACTGTCACCATGAGCACTATCACCATGAGGACTATAACCATGGGCACTGTCACAGTGAGCAATATCACCATGAACACTGTAACCATGGGAAATATCACCGTGGGCACTGTCACCATGGACACTGTCATCATGAGTTCTGTTACCATGGGAAATGTCACCATGAGCACTGTCACCATGGGAACTGTCACCATGAGCACTATCAACGTGAGCACTATAACCATGGGCACCGTCACCGTGAGCAATATCACCATTAACACTGTCACCGTGTGCACTGTCAACATGAGCACTGTCAACATGGGAAATGTCACCATGGGAACTCTCACCATGGGCAGGGTCACCATGAGCACTGTCACCATGGGCACTCTCACGATGGACACTGTCACCATGAGCACTATCATCATGGGCACTGCCAGCATAAGAAATTTCACCATGGGGACTCCAGCCATGTACACTGCCGGCATGAGCAAAGTCACGATGGTCAGTGTTACCATGAGCACTATCACCATGAGAACTTTAACCATGAGCACTATCATCAAGAGCACTGTCACTGCGAGCATTATCACCGTGAACACTCTCACTGTGAGCACTGTCACCATGAGCACTGTCTCCGTGGGCATTGTAACCATGAGCACTGTCGTCATGGGCACTGTCACCATGCGAAATGCCACCATGAGCTCTATCACCGAGGGCACTGTCACCGTGAGCACTGTCACCATGAGCATAGTCACTGTGGGCACTGTCACCATGAGCACTGTCACCATAGGTATTTTCAACATGGCCATTGTCACCATGGGCACTGTCACCATGGACACTGTCATCATGAGCTCTGTTACCATGGGAAATGTCACCATGTGGACTGTCACTTTGGGAACTGCCACCATGGACACTGCCACCATGAGCACTTTAACCATTGGCACTGCCACAGTGAGCACAGTCACCATGAGGAGTGTCGCCATGGGAACTGTCAACATGTGCACTGTCACCATGGGAACTCTCACCATGAGCACTGCGACAATGGGAAATGTCACTATGGTCAGTGTCACCATGGGCAATGTCACCATGGGCAGTGTCACTATGAGCACTATTACCATGAGCATTATCACCATGAGCACTATCACCATGGGCAGTGTCACCGTGAGCCCTATTACCATGGGCACTATCACCAAGGGTATTGTCACTGTGAGCACTGTCACCATGAGCACTGTCACCGTGGGCAATGTCAAAATGGGCACTGTATCCATGGGAACTGTCAACATGGGCACTGTCACCGTGGGCATTGTCACCATTAGCACTGTCATTATGGGCACTGACACCATGAGAACTGCCACCATGAGCACTATCACCGTGGGCTCTGTCACCATGAGCACTGTCACCATGGGCACTGTATCCATGGGAACTGTCACCATGGGCACTGTAACCGTGGGCATTGTCACCATTAGCACTGTCATAATGGGCACTGACACCATGAGAACTGCCACCATGAGCAGTATCACCGTGGGCTCTGTCACCATGAGCACTGTCACCATGGGCACTGTATCCATGGGAACTGTCACCATGGGCACTATCACGGAATGCACTATCACCATGGGAACTGTCACCATGGGAATGGTCACTATGGGCATTTTCAAGATGAGCACTGTCACAAAGGGAACTCTCACCATGAGCACTGTCACCGTGGGCACTGTCAACATGAACACTGTCACCATGGGAACTCTCACCATGAGCACTGTAACCATGGCAAATGTCACCATGAGCACTATCATCATGGGCGGTGCCACCATAACAATTTCGCCATGTGAACTCCAACCATGTATACCGCCAGGAGGAGCACAGTCACCATGGGCAGTGTCAACATGAGCACTGTCACACTGGGCACTTTCAACATGGGCAGAGTCACCATGCGAACTGGCACCATGAGCACTATCACCATGATCAGTATCACCAAGGGCACTGTCACCGTGAGCACTGTCACCGTGGGCACTGTCACCATGAGCACTGTCATCATGGGCACTGTAACCATGGGAACTGTCACCATGAGCACTATCACCGTGAGCACAATCACCATGGGTAGTTTCACCATGGGCAGTATCACCATGAGCACTATCACCATGAGCAGTATTACCATGAGCACTATCACCAAGGTCACTGTCAACGTAAGCACTATCACTGTGAGCACTATCACCATGAGCACTGTCACCATGAGCATTGTCACCGTGGGCAATGTCATCATGAGCACTGTCACCATGGGCATTGTAACAATGGGAACGGTCACCATGAGCACTATCACCGTGAGCACTATCACCATGGGCAGTGTCCCGTGAGAAATATCACCATGGGAACTGTCACAGTGAGCGCTATTACCATGGGTACTATCACCAAGGGCACAGTCACTGTGAGCACTATCACCGTGAGCACTGTCACCATGAGCACTGTCACCATGAGCACTATCACCATGGCAAAGGTGACCATGGGAATGGTCACCATGGGCAATGTCAACATGAGCACTGTCACCATGGGCACTGTCACCATGGGCACTGTCACCATGGGTATGTTGACCATGGGCACTTTCAACATGGGCACTGTCACCATGC
This sequence comes from Balaenoptera ricei, assembly GCF_028023285.1. Taxonomy (NCBI): domain Eukaryota; kingdom Metazoa; phylum Chordata; class Mammalia; order Artiodactyla; family Balaenopteridae; genus Balaenoptera; species Balaenoptera ricei. The sequence continues at coordinate 97,318,041 of NC_082654.1, forward strand.
AAAAAGTCACCATGAGCACTATCACCATGAGCACTATCACCAAGGGCACTGTCACCATGAGCACTGTCACCGTGTGCACTGTCACAGTGGGCACTATCAACATGAGCACTGTCATCATGAGCACTGTCACCATAGGAAATGTCACAGTGAGCACTGTCACTGTGGGCACTATCACCGTGGGCACTGTCACCATAGGCACTGTCACCATGGACACTGTCACCATGAGCACTATCATCATCGGCAGTGCTACCATGAGGAATTTCACCATCGGAACTCCAACCAAGTACAACGCCAGCATGAGCACAGTCATTATGGGCAGTGCCACTATGAGCACTGTCACCATGGGCACTTTCAACATGGGCCCTGTCACCATGCGAACTATCTCCATGAGCACTATCAGCGTGAGCAATTTCACCATGAGCACTGTCACCATGGGCACTGTCACAATGAGCACTGTCACCATGGGCACTGTAACCATGGGGACGTTCACCCTGAGCACTATCACCGTGAGCACTATCACCATGGGCAGGGTCACCGTGAGCAATATCACCAAGGGCACTGTGACTGTGAGCACTATTACCATGGGCAATATCACCATGAGCACTATCACCGTGAGCACTGTCACCGTGGGCACTGTCATCGTGTGCACTGTCACCATGAGCACTATCACCATGTGAACTGTCACCATGGGAATGGTCACCATGGGCACTGTCAAGATGAGCACTGTCAGCATGAGCACTGTCACCATGGGAAATGTCACCATGGGCACTATCATCATGGGCAGTGCCACCATGAGGAATTTCACCATGAGAACTTCAACCGTGTACACCACCAGCTTTAGCACAGTCACCATGGGCTGTGTCACCATGAGCAGTGTCACCATGGGCACTGTCTCCATGCGAACTGTCACCATGAGCACTGTCACCATGGGCAATGTCACCATGAGCACTGTCACTGTGGGCACTGTCACCATGGGAACTGTCACCATGAGCACTATCACCGTGAGCACTATCACCATGGGCAGTGTCACTGTGAGCAATATCACCATCGCACTGTCACCGTGAGCACTATTAACAAGGGTACTATCACCAAGGGCACTGTCACCATGAGCACTGTCATCATGGGCACTGTCACCATAGGAACTGTCACCGTGAGCACTGTCACTGTGGGCACTATCACCCTGAGCACTATCAAAATGGGCACTGTCACCATAGGCACTGTCACCATGGACACTGTCACCATGAGCACTATCATCATGGGCAGTGCTACCATGAGCAATTTCACCATCGGAACTCCATCCATGTACACCGCCAGCGTGAGCACAGTCAACATGGGCAGTGTCACCATGAGCAGTGTCCCCATGGGCACTTTCAACATGGGCCCTATCACCATGCGAACTGTCACCATGAGCACTATCACCATGAGCACTGTCACCATGAGCATAGTCACCATCGGGTCTGTCACCATGAGCACTATGACCGTGTGCACTATCACCATAGGTAGTGTCACGGTGAGCAATATCACCATGGGCACTGTCACCATGAGCACTATTACCATGGGCACTATCACCATGAGCACTATCACAGTGAGCACTGTCACCGTGGGCAATGTCACCATGTGCACTGTCACCATGAGCACTGTCACCATGAGCACTATCACCATGGGAAGTGTCAACATGGGAACGGTCACCATGGGCACTGTCAACGTGAGCACTGTCAGCATGGGAACTCTCACCAGGAGCACTGTCTCCATGGGAAATGTCACCCTGGACACTGTTCACTATGGGAAGTGTCACCATGAGCACTGTCACCATGGGCACTGTCACTATGGACACTGTCTCCATGGGCACTCTCACCATGGACACTGTCACTGTGGAAAATGTCACCATGGGCACTGTAACCATCTACACTGTCCCCAGGAGCACTATCACCATGGACACTGTATCCATCAGCATTGTCCCCATGGGCACTGTCAATATGAGCACACTGTCACCATGGGAACTCTCACCATGAGCACTGTCACCATGGCCAGTGTCACCATGGCCACTGTCACCATAAGCACTGTCACAAAGGGAAATGTCACCATGGGCACTCTCACCATTTGCTCTGTCACCGTGGGCACTGTCACCATGAGCACTGTTCAACATGGGCACTGTCACCTAGAGCACTGCCACTGTGGGCACTATCACCGTGAGCACTGTCACCATGAGCACTGTCACCATGGACACTGTCACCATGAGCATTGTGACCTTGAGCACTGTCACCATGGGAACTTTCACCATGGGCACTGTAACCATGGGCACTGTCACCATGGACAATGTCACCTTGGGAACCGTCACCATGGAAAATGTCACCATGGGCACTGTTGGCCATGGACACTGTCACCATGGGCACTGTGAACATGAGCACTGTCACCATGTAAACTCTTACCATGAACACTGTCACCATGGGAAATGTCACCATGGGCACTGTCACCATGGACACTGTCACCATGAGCACTATCATCATGGGCTGTGCTACCATGAGGAATTTCACCATCGGAACTCCAACCATGTACACCGCCAGCATGAGCACAGTCACCATGGGCAGTGTCACCATGAGCACTATCACCATGAGCACTATCACCATGTGCACTATCACCACGGACACTGTCACCGTGAGAACTATCACCGTGAGCACTGTCACCATGAGAACTGTCACCATGGGCACTGTAACCATGGGAACTGTCACCATGAGCACTATCACCGTGACCACTATCAACATGGGCAGTGTCACCGTGAGCACTATCTCCGTGAACACTTTCACCATGACTACTATCACCGTGGGCACTATAAGCATGAGCACTATCACCATGAGCACTGTCACTGCGGGCACTGTCACCGTGTTCACTGTCACCATGAGCACTGTAACCATGAGCCCTATCACCATGGGAACTGTCACCATGGGAACAGTCACTATGGGCACTGCCATGATGAGCACTGTCACCATGGGAACTCTCACCATGAGCACTATCACCATGGGAAATGTCACCATGGGCACTGTCACCATGGGCACTGTCACCATGGGCGCTGTCACCATGGAAACTGTCACCATGAGCACTATAATCATGGGCAGTGCCACCATAAGGAATTTCACCATTGTAACACCAACCATATACACCGCCAGCATGAGCACAGTCACCATGGGGACTGTCAACATGAGCACTGTCACCATGGGAAATGTCTACATGAGCACTATCACCATGATCACTATCACCAAGGGCACTGTCACCATGAGCACTATCACCGTGGACAATGTCACCATGAGAACTATCACCGTGAGCACTATCACCATGGGAAGTGTCACCGTGAGAACTGTCACCATGGACATTGTCACCGTGGGCACTGTCACCATGAGCACTGTCACCATGAGCACTGTCACTGTTGGTACTGTCACCATTGGCACTGTCACCATGTGCCCTGTCACCATAGGCACTGTCACCGTGGACACTGTCACCATGAACAATATCATCATAGGCAGTGCCACCATAAGGAATTTCACCATGGGAACTCCAACCATGTATAGCACCAGCATGAGCATAGTCATCATGGTCAGTGTCACCATGAACACTGCCACCATGGGCACTTTCAACATGGGCACAGTCACCATGCGAACTATCACCATAAGGACTACCACCATGAGCAATATTACTATGAACACTATCACCAAGGACACTGTCAACGTGAGCACTATCACCGTAAGCACTATCACCATGAGCACTGTCACCGTGAGCACTGTCACCATGGGCAATTTCAACATGGCCACTGTCACCATGGGCACTGTCACCATGGGAACTCTCACCATGAACACTGTCACCATGGGAAATGTCATTATGGGCAGTGTCACCTTGGGCACTGTCACCATGGGCAGTGTCACCATGAGCACTATTACCATGAGCAGTATCACCATGAGCACTATCACCATGGGCACTGTCACAGTGAGCACTATTACCATGGGTACTATCACCAAGGGCACTGTCATCGTGAACACTGTCACCATGAGCACTGTTACCGTGGGCCTTGCCACCATGAGCACTGTCATCATGGCCACTGTCACCATGTGGACTGCCACCATGAGCACTATCACAGTGGGCACTGTCACCATGAGAACTGTCACCATGGGCAGTGTATCCATGGGAACTGTCACCATGGGCACTATCATGGTGAGCACTATCACCATGGGAACTGTCACCATCGGAACAGTCACCATGCGCACTGTAACCATTGGCACTGCCACAGTGAGCACTGTCACAGTGAGCACTGTCACCATGGGAACTGTCACCATGTGCAGTGTCACCATGGGAACTCTCACTATGAGCACTGTCACCATGGGAAATGTCACTATGGGCAGTGTCACCATGGGCACTGTCACCATGGGTAGTGTCACCATGAGCACTATTACCATGAGCACTATCACCATGAGCACTATCATCACGGGCAGTGCCACCATGAGCACTATCACCGTGAGCACTATCACCATGGGTAGTGTCACCATGAGCAATATCACCATGGGCACTGTCACCATGAGCACTATTACAATGGGCATTATCACCATGAGCACTATCACCGTGAGCACTTTCAGTGTGGGCATTGTCACCATGTGCACTGTCACCATGAGCACTGTCACCATGAGCACTATCACCATGGCAAAGTTGACCATGGGAATGGTCACCATGGGCAATGTCAACATGAGCACTGTCACCATGGGCACTGTCACCATGGGCACTGTCACCATGGGTATGCTGACCATGGGCACTTTCAACATGGGCACTGTCACCATGCGAAAAGTCACCATGAGCACTATCACCATGAGCACTATCACCAAGGGCACTGTCACCATGAGCACTGTCACCGTGTGCACTGTCACAGTGGGCACTATCAACATGAGCACTGTCATCCTGAGCACTGTCACCATAGGAAATGTCACAGTGAGCACTGTCACTGTGGGCACTATCACCGTGGGCACTGTCACCATAGGCACTGTCACCATGGACACTGTCACCATGAGCACTATCATCATCGGCAGTGCTACCATGAGGAATTTCACCATCGGAACTCCAACCAAGTACAACGCCAGCATGAGCACAGTCATTATGGGCAGTGCCACTATGAGCACTGTCACCATGGGCACTTTCAACATGGGCCCTGTCACCATGCGAACTATCTCCATGAGCACTATCAGCGTGAGCAATTTCACCATGAGCACTGTCACCATGGGCACTGTCACAATGAGCACTGTCACCATGGGCACTGTAACCATGGGGACTTTCACCCTGAGCACTATCACCGTGAGCACTATCACCATGGGCAGGGTCACCGTGAGCAATATCACCAAGGGCACTGTGACTGTGAGCACTATTACCATGGGCAATATCACCATGAGCACTATCACCGTGAGCACTGTCACCGTGGGCACTGTCATCGTGTGCACTGTCACCATGAGCACTATCACCATGTGAACTGTCACCATGGGAATGGTCACCATGGGCACTGTCAAGATGAGCACTGTCACCATGGGAACTCTCACCATGAGCACTGTCACCATGGGAAATGTCACCATGGGCACTATCATCATGGGCAGTGCCACCATGAGGAATTTCACCATGAGAACTTCAACCGTGTACACCACCAGCTTTAGCACAGTCACCATGGGCTGTGTCACCATGAGCAGTGTCACCATGGGCACTGTCTCCATGCGAACTGTCACCATGAGCACTGTCACCATGGGCAATGTCACCATGAGCACTGTCACTGTGGGCACTGTCACCATGGGAACTGTCACCATGAGCACTATCACCGTGAGCACTATCACCATGGGCAGTGTCACTGTGAGCAATATCACCATCGCACTGTCACCATGAGCACTATTAACAAGGGTACTATCACCAAGGGCACTGTCACCATGAGCACTGTCATCATGGGCACTGTCACCATAGGAACTGTCACCATGAGCACTGTCACTGTGGGCACTATCACCCTGAGCACTATCAAAATGGGCACTGTCACCATAGGCACTGTCACCATGGACACTGTCACCATGAGCACTATCATCATGGGCAGTGCTACCATGAGCAATTTCACCATCGGAACTCCATCCATGTACACCGCCAGCGTGAGCACAGTCAACATGGGCAGTGTCACCATGAGCAGTGTCCCCATGGGCACTTTCAACATGGGCCCTATCACCATGCGAACTGTCACCATGAGCACTATCACCATGTGCACTATCACCACGGACACTGTCACCATGAGAACTATCACCGTGAGCACTGTCACCATGAGAACTGTCACCATGGGCACTGTAACCATGGGAACTGTCACCATGAGCACTATCACCGTGACCACTATCAACATGGGCAGTGTCACCGTGAGCACTATCTCCGTGAACACTTTCACCATGACTACTATCACCGTGGGCACTATAAGCATGAGCACTATCACCATGAGCACTGTCACTGCGGGCACTGTCACCGTGTTCACTGTCACCATGAGCACTGTAACCATGAGCCCTATCACCATGGGAACTGTCACCATGGGAACAGTCACTATGGGCACTGCCATGATGAGCACTGTCACCATGGGAACTCTCACCATGAGCACTATCACCATGGGAAATGTCACCATGGGCACTGTCACCATGGGCACTGTCACCATGGGCGCTGTCACCATGGAAACTGTCACCATGAGCACTATAATCATGGGCAGTGCCACCATAAGGAATTTCACCATTGTAACACCAACCATATACACCGCCAGCATGAGCACAGTCACCATGGGGACTGTCAACATGAGCACTGTCACCATGGGAAATGTCTACATGAGCACTATCACCATGATCACTATCACCAAGGGCACTGTCACCATGAGCACTATCACCGTGGACAATGTCACCATGAGAACTATCACCGTGAGCACTATCACCATGGGAAGTGTCACCGTGAGAACTGTCACCATGGACATTGTCACCGTGGGCACTGTCACCATGAGCACTGTCACCATGAGCACTGTCACTGTTGGTACTGTCACCATGAGCAATGTCACCATTGGCACTGTCACCATGTGCCCTGTCACCATAGGCACTGTCACCGTGGACACTGTCACCATGAACAATATCATCATAGGCAGTGCCACCATAAGGAATTTCACCATGGGAACTCCAACCATGTATAGCACCAGCATGAGCATAGTCATCATGGTCAGTGTCACCATGAACACTGCCACCATGGGCACTTTCAACATGGGCACAGTCACCATGCGAACTATCACCATAAGGACTACCACCATGAGCAATATTACTATGAACACTATCACCAAGGACACTGTCAACGTGAGCACTATCACCATAAGCACTATCACCATGAGCACTGTCACCGTGAGCACTGTCACCATGGGCAATTTCAACATGGCCACTGTCACCATGGGCACTGTCACCATGGGAACTCTCACCATGAACACTGTCACCATGGGAAATGTCATTATGGGCAGTGTCACCTTGGGCACTGTCACCATGGGCAGTGTCACCATGAGCACTATTACCATGAGCAGTATCACCATGAGCACTATCACCATGGGCACTGTCACAGTGAGCACTATTACCATGGGTACTATCACCAAGGGCACTGTCATCGTGAACACTGTCACCATGAGCACTGTTACCGTGGGCCTTGCCACCATGAGCACTGTCATCATGGCCACTGTCACCATGTGGACTGCCACCATGAGCACTATCACAGTGGGCACTGTCACCATGAGAACTGTCACCATGGGCAGTGTATCCATGGGAACTGTCACCATGGGCACTATCATGGTGAGCACTATCACCATGGGAACTGTCACCATCGGAACAGTCACCATGCGCACTGTAACCATTGGCACTGCCACAGTGAGCACTGTCACAGTGAGCACTGTCACCATGGGAACTGTCACCATGTGCAGTGTCACCATGGGAACTCTCACTATGAGCACTGTCACCATGGGAAATGTCACTATGGGCAGTGTCACCATGGGCACTGTCACCATGGGTAGTGTCACCATGAGCACTATTACCATGAGCACTATCACCATGAGCACTATCATCACGGGCAGTGCCACCATGAGCACTATCACCGTGAGCACTATCACCATGGGTAGTGTCACCATGAGCAATATCACCATGGGCACTGTCACCATGAGCACTATTACAATGGGCATTATCACCATGAGCACTATCACCGTGAGCACTTTCAGTGTGGGCATTGTCACCATGTGCACTGTCACCATGAGCACTGTCACCATGAGCACTATCACCATGGCAAAGTTGACCATGGGAATGGTCACCATGGGCAATGTCAACATGAGCACTGTCACCATGGGCACTGTCACCATGGGCACTGTCACCATGGGTATGCTGACCATGGGCACTTTCAACATGGGCACTGTCACCATGCGAAAAGTCACCATGAGCACTATCACCATGAGCACTATCACCAAGGGCACTGTCACCATGAGCACTGTCACCGTGTGCACTGTCACAGTGGGCACTATCAACATGAGCACTGTCATCCTGAGCACTGTCACCATAGGAAATGTCACAGTGAGCACTGTCACTGTGGGCACTATCACCGTGGGCACTGTCACCATAGGCACTGTCACCATGGACACTGTCACCATGAGCACTATCATCATCGGCAGTGCTACCATGAGGAATTTCACCATCGGAACTCCAACCAAGTACAACGCCAGCATGAGCACAGTCATTATGGGCAGTGCCACTATGAGCACTGTCACCATGGGCACTTTCAACATGGGCCCTGTCACCATGCGAACTATCTCCATGAGCACTATCAGCGTGAGCAATTTCACCATGAGCACTGTCACCATGGGCACTGTCACAATGAGCACTGTCACCATGGGCACTGTAACCATGGGGACTTTCACCCTGAGCACTATCACCGTGAGCACTATCACCATGGGCAGGGTCACCGTGAGCAATATCACCAAGGGCACTGTGACTGTGAGCACTATTACCATGGGCAATATCACCATGAGCACTATCACCGTGAGCACTGTCACCGTGGGCACTGTCATCGTGTGCACTGTCACCATGAGCACTATCACCATGTGAACTGTCACCATGGGAATGGTCACCATGGGCACTGTCAAGATGAGCACTGTCACCATGGGAACTCTCACCATGAGCACTGTCACCATGGGAAATGTCACCATGGGCACTATCATCATGGGCAGTGCCACCATGAGGAATTTCACCATGAGAACTTCAACCGTGTACACCACCAGCTTTAGCACAGTCACCATGGGCTGTGTCACCATGAGCAGTGTCACCATGGGCACTGTCTCCATGCGAACTGTCACCATGAGCACTGTCACCATGGGCAATGTCACCATGAGCACTGTCACTGTGGGCACTGTCACCATGGGAACTGTCACCATGAGCACTATCACCGTGAGCACTATCACCATGGGCAGTGTCACTGTGAGCAATATCACCATCGCACTGTCACCATGAGCACTATTAACAAGGGTACTATCACCAAGGGCACTGTCACCATGAGCACTGTCATCATGGGCACTGTCACCATAGGAACTGTCACCATGAGCACTGTCACTGTGGGCACTATCACCCTGAGCACTATCAAAATGGGCACTGTCACCATAGGCACTGTCACCATGGACACTGTCACCATGAGCACTATCATCATGGGCAGTGCTACCATGAGCAATTTCACCATCGGAACTCCATCCATGTACACCGCCAGCGTGAGCACAGTCAACATGGGCAGTGTCACCATGAGCAGTGTCCCCATGGGCACTTTCAACATGGGCCCTATCACCATGCGAACTGTCACCATGAGCACTATCACCATGAGCACTGTCACCATGAGCATAGTCACCATCGGGTCTGTCACCATGAGCACTATGACCGTGTGCACTATCACCATAGGTAGTGTCACGGTGAGCAATATCACCATGGGCACTGTCACCATGAGCACTATTACCATGGGCACTATCACCATGAGCACTATCACAGTGAGCACTGTCACCGTGGGCAATGTCACCATGTGCACTGTCACTATGAGCACTGTCACCATGAGCACTATCACCATGGGAAGTGTCAACATGGGAACGGTCACCATGGGCACTGTCAACGTGAGCACTGTCAGCATGGGAACTCTCACCAGGAGCACTGTCTCCATGGGAAATGTCACCCTGGACACTGTTCACTATGGGAAGTGTCACCATGAGCACTGTTCAACATGGGCACTGTCACCTAGAGCACTGCCACTGTGGGCACTATCACCGTGAGCACTGTCACCATGAGCACTGTCACCATGGACACTGTCACCATGAGCATTGTGACCTTGAGCACTGTCACCATGGGAACTTTCACCATGGGCACTGTAACCATGGGCACTGTCACCATGGACAATGTCACCTTGGGAACCGTCACCATGGAAAATGTCACCATGGGCACTGTAACCATGGACACTGTCACCAGGAGCACTATGACCATGGACACTCTTTCCATGAGCATTGTCCCCATGTACACTGTCAACATTGGAACTGTCATCATGGGCACTGTCACCATGAGAACTATCACCATGAGCACCGTCAATATGGGAACTGCCACCATGAGCACTGTCACCGTGAGCACTGTCACCATGATCATTGTCACCAGGAGCATTGTCATCATGGGAAGTGTCACCATGAGTACTGTCACCATGGGCACTGTCACCATGGGCACTGTCAGCATGGGCACTCTCACCATGGGCACTGTTGACCATGGAAACTGTCACCATGGGCACTGTGAACATGAGCACTCTCACCATGGTAACTCTTACCATGAACACTGTCACCATGGGAAATGTCACCATGGGCACTGTCACCATGGGCACTGTCACCATGGATATTTTCACCATGTGCACTGTCACCATGGGAATTCTCACCATGAGCACTGTCACCATGGTAAATGTCACTATTGGCAGTGTCACCATGGGCACTGTCACCAAGGGCAGTGTCACCATGAGCACTATTACCATCAGCACTATCACCATGAGCACTATCACCATGGGTACTGTCACCATGAGAATTCTTACCATGGGTACTATCACCAAGGGCACTGTCACCGTGAGCATTGTCACCATGAGCACTATCACCGTGGGCACTGTCACCATGAGCACTGTCATCATGGTCACTGTCACCATGCGAACTGCCTCCATGAGCACTATCACAGTGGGCACTGTCACCATGAGCACTGTCACCATTGGCAGTGTATCCATGGGAACTGTCAAGATGAGCCCTGTCACCATGGGAATTCTCACCATGAGCACTGGCACCGTGGGCACTGTCAACATGAGCACTGTCACCATGGAAACTCTCACCATGAGCACTGTCACCATGGGAAATGTCAGCATGGGCACTGTCACCATGGGAAATGACACTATGGGCACTGTCACAATGGGCACTGTCACCATGGACACTGTCACCATGAGCCCTATCATCATGGGCAGGGCCACCATAAAGAATTTCACCATTGGAACTCCAACCGTGTACACCGCCAGCATGAGCACAGTCACCATGAGCACTGTCACCATGGGCTCTGTCACCATGCGTACTGTCACCATGAGCACTATCACTATGAGCATTATCACCATGAACACTATCACAAAGGGCACTGTCACCATGAGCACTATCACTGTGAGCACAATCACCGTGAGCACTGTCACCATGAGCACTGTCACCATGGGCAATATCACCATGAGCACTGTCACCGTGGGTACTGTCACCATGGGAACTTTCACCATGGGCACTGTCACCATGAGCACTGTCATCATGGGCACTGTCACCATAGGAACTGTCACCATGAGCACTGTCACTGTGGGCACTATCACCCTGAGCACTATCAAAATGGGCACTGTCACCATAGGCACTGTCACCATGGACACTGTCACCATGAGCACTATCATCATGGGCAGTGCTACCATGAGCAATTTCACCATCGGAACTCCATCCATGTACACCGCCAGCGTGAGCACAGTCAACATGGGCAGTGTCACCATGAGCAGTGTCCCCATGGGCACTTTCAACATGGGCCCTATCACCATGCGAACTGTCACCATGAGCACTATCACCATGAGCACTGTCACCATGAGCATAGTCACCATCGGGTCTGTCACCATGAGCACTATGACCGTGTGCACTATCACCATAGGTAGTGTCACGGTGAGCAATATCACCATGGGCACTGTCACCATGAGCACTATTACCATGGGCACTATCACCATGAGCACTATCACAGTGAGCACTGTCACCATGGGCAATGTCACCATGTGCACTGTCACCATGAGCACTATCACCATGGGAAGTGTCAACATGGGAACGGTCACCATGGGCACTGTCAACGTGAGCACTGTCAGCATGGGAACTCTCACCAGGAGCACTGTCTCCATGGGAAATGTCACCCTGGACACTGTTCACTATGGGAAGTGTCACCATGAGCACTGTCACCATGGGCACTGTCACTATGGACACTGTCTCCATGGGCACTCTCACCATGGACACTGTCACTGTGGAAAATGTCACCATGGGCACTGTAACCATCTACACTGTCCCCAGGAGCACTATCACCATGGACACTGTATCCATCAGCATTGTCCCCATGGGCACTGTCAATATGAGCACTGTCACCATGGGAACTCTCACCATGAGCACTGTCACCATGGCCAGTGTCACCATGGCCACTGTCACCATAAGCACTGTCACAAAGGGAAATGTCACCATGGGCACTCTCACCATTTGCTCTGTCACCGTGGGCACTGTCACCATAAGCACTGTCACCATGAGCACTGTTCAACATGGGCACTGTCACCTAGAGCACTGCCACTGTGGGCACTATCACCGTGAGCACTGTCACCATGAGCACTGTCACCATGGACACTGTCACCATGAGCATTGTGACCTTGAGCACTGTCACCATGGGAACTTTCACCATGGGCACTGTAACCATGGGCACTGTCACCATGGACAATGTCACCTTGGGAATCGTCACCATGGAAAATGTCACCATGGGCACTGTAACCATGGACACTGTCACCAGGAGCACTATGACCATGGACACTCTTTCCATGAGCATTGTCCCCATGTACACTGTCAACATTGGAACTGTCATCATGGGCACTGTCACCATGAGAACTATCACCATGAGCACCGTCAATATGGGAACTGCCACCATGAGCACTGTCACCGTGAGCACTGTCACCATGATCATTGTCACCAGGAGCATTGTCATCATGGGAAGTGTCACCATGAGTACTGTCACCATGGGCACTGTCACCATGGGCACTGTCAGCATGGGCACTCTCACCATGGGCACTGTTGACCATGGAAACTGTCACCATGGGCACTGTGAACATGAGCACTCTCACCATGGTAACTCTTACCATGAACACTGTCACCATGGGAAATGTCACCATGGGCACTGTCACCATGGGCACTGTCACCATGGATATTTTCACCATGTGCACTGTCACCATGGGAATTCTCACCATGAGCACTGTCACGATGGTAAATGTCACTATTGGCAGTGTCACCATGGGCACTGTCACCAAGGGCAGTGTCACCATGAGCACTATTACCATCAGCACTATCACCATGAGCACTATCACCATGGGTACTGTCACCATGAGAATTCTTACCATGGGTACTATCACCAAGGGCACTGTCACCGTGAGCATTGTCACCATGAGCACTATCACCGTGGGCACTGTCACCATGAGCACTGTCATCATGGTCACTGTCACCATGCGAACTGCCTCCATGAGCACTATCACAGTGGGCACTGTCACCATGAGCACTGTCACCATTGGCAGTGTATCCATGGGAACTGTCAAGATGAGCCCTGTCACCATGGGAATTCTCACCATGAGCACTGGCACCGTGGGCACTGTCAACATGAGCACTGTCACCATGGAAACTCTCACCATGAGCACTGTCACCATGGGAAATGTCAGCATGGGCACTGTCACCATGGGAAATGACACTATGGGCACTGTCACAATGGGCACTGTCACCATGGACACTGTCACCATGAGCCCTATCATCATGGGCAGGGCCACCATAAAGAATTTCACCATTGGAACTCCAACCGTGTACACCGCCAGCATGAGCACAGTCACCATGAGCACTGTCACCATGGGCTCTGTCACCATGCGTACTGTCACCATGAGCACTATCACTATGAGCATTATCACCATGAACACTATCACAAAGGGCACTGTCACCATGAGCACTATCACTGTGAGCACAATCACCGTGAGCACTGTCACCATGAGCACTGTCACCATGGGCAATATCACCATGAGCACTGTCACCGTGGGTACTGTCACCATGGGAACTTTCACCATGGGCACTGTCACCATGGGCACTGTCACCAGGAGCACTATCACCATGGACACTCTTTCCATGAGCATTGTCCCCATGTACACTGTCAACATTGGAAGTGTCATCATGGGCAATGTCACCATGAGCACTGTCAACATGAGCACCATCAATATGGGAACTGCCACCATGAGCACTGTCACCATGGACACTGCCACCATGAGCACTGTCACTGTGAGCACTCTCACCATGATCATTGTCACCAGGAGCATTGTCATCATGGGATGTGTCACCATGAGTACTATCATCTCCAGGACTGTCACAGTGAGCACTGATACCGTGAGCACTCTCACCATGAGCACTTTCATCATGAGCACTCTCACAGTGAGAAATATCACCTCGAGCACTCTCACCGTGAGAACAGTCACTATGAGCACTGTCACCGTAAGCACTGTCATCATGGGAACTGCCACCATGAGAACTTTCAAGATGGTAACTGCAACCATGGAAACTGCCACCATGAGCACTGTGACCATTGGCAGTGCCATCATGAGCACTATCACCATGAGCACTATCACCATGAGCACTATTACAAAAGGCACTTTCACCATGAGTAGTATCACTGTGAGCACCATCACCGTGAGCACTGTCACCGTGGGCACTGTCACCATGAGCTCTGTCACCATGGGCTCTGTCACCATGGGAACTGTCACCATTGAGCACTATCACCGTGAGCACTAACAGCATTGGCAGTGTCACCGTGAGCAATAGCACCATGGGAACTTTCATGGTGAGCACTATTACCATGGGCACTATCAACATTAGCACTATCACCGTGAGCACTGTCACCGTGGGCACTGTCACCGTGTGCACTGTCACCATGGGCAGTGTCACCATGAGCACTGTAACCGTGGACACTGTCATCATGGACACTGTCACCATGAGCACTATCATCATGAGCAGTACCACCATGAGTAATTTCACCATGGAAACTCCAACCATGTACACTGCCAGCATGAGCACAGTCACCAAGGGCTGTGTCACCATGGGCACTGTCACCATGGGCACTATTACAAAGGACACTGTCATCATGAGCTCTATTACCATGGGAACTGTCACCATGAGCACTGTCCTCTTACGAACTGCCAGCACGGACACTGCCACCATGACCACTGTAACCATTGGCACTGCCAACGTGGGCACTGTCATCATGAGCACTGTCACCATGAGAACGGTCACCAGGGACACTGTCACCATGGGCACTATCAGCCAGAGCACTGTCACCGTGAGCACTATCACTGTGAGCACTATCACCCTGAGCACTGTCACCGTGGGCACTGTCACCATGCGCACTGTCACCATGGGCACTGTCACCATGGGAACTGTCACCATGAGCACCATCACCGTGAGTACTATCACCATGGACAGGGTCACCGTGAGCAATATCACCATGGGCACTGTCACCGTGAGCACTATTACCATGGGCACAATCACCATGAGCACTATCACCGTGATCACTGTCACCGAGGGCACTGTCACCATGAGCACTATCTCCATGAGCACTATCACCAGGGGCACTGTCACCGGGAGCACTATCATAATGGGCACTGTCACCATGGGCACTGTCACCATGGGCACTGTCAACATGGGAACTCTCATCATGAGCACTGTCACCATGGGCCCTCTCACCATGGGCAGTGTTCACAATGGACACTGTCACCATGGGCACTGTGAACATGAGCACTGTCACCATGGTAACTCTTACCATGAACACTGTCACCATAGGAAATGTCACCATGAGCACTATCATCATGGGCAGGGCCACCATGAGGAATTTCACCATGGGAACTCCAACCATGTACACTGCCAGCATGAGCACAGTCACCATGGGCATTGTCACCATGAACACTGTCACCATGGGCAATTTCAACATGGGCACTGTCACCATGCGGACTGTCACCATGAGCACTATCACTACGAGCACTATCACCATGAGCACTATCACAAAAGGCACTTTCACCATGAGCAGTATCACTGTGAGCACAATCACCGTGAGCACTGTCACCATGAGCACTGTCACCGTGGGCACTGTCACCATGAGCTCCGTCACCATGGGCTCTGTCACCATGGGAACTGTCACCATTGAGCACTATCACCGTGAGCACTAACAGCATTGGCAGTGTCACCGTGAGCAATAGCACCATGGGAACTTTCATGGTGAGCACTATTACCATGGGCACTATCAACATTAGCACTATCACCGTGAGCACTGTCACCGTGGGCACTGTCACCGTGTGCACTGTCACCATGGGCAGTGTCACCATGAGCACTGTAACCGTGGACACTGTCATCATGGACACTATCACCATGAGCACTATCATTATGAGCAGTACCACCATGAGTAATTTCACCATGGAAACTCCAACCATGTACACCGCCAGCATGAGCACAGTCACCAGGGGCTGTGTCACCATGGGCACTGTCTCCATGGGCACTATCACAAAGGACACTGTCATCATGAGCTTTATTACCATGGGAACTGTCACCATGAGCACTGTCCTCTTACGAACTGCCAGCACGGATACTGCCACCATGAGCACTGCAACCATTGGCACTGCCACCGTGGGCACTGTCATCATGAGCACTGTCACCATGAGAACGGTCACCAGGGACACTGTTAACATGGGCACTCTCACCCAGGGCACTGTCACCGTGAGCACTATCACTGTGAGCACTATCACCCTGAGAATTGTCACCGTGGGCACTGTCACCATGCGCACTGTCACCATGGGCACTGTCACGATGGGAACTGTCACCACGAGCACTATCACCGTGAGCACTATCATTAAGGGCACTGTCACCCTGAGCACTATCACCGTGAGCACTATCTCCGTGAACACTTTCACCATGACTACTATCAACGTGGGCACTATAAGCATGAGCACTATCACCATGAGCACTGTCACTACGGGCACTGTCACCGTGTTCACTGTCACCATGAGCACTGTAACCATGAGCCCTATCACCATGGGAACTCTCACCATGGGAACGGTCACTATGGGCACTGCCATGATGAGCACTGTCACCATGGGAACTCTCACCATGAGCACTATCACCATGGGAAATGTCACCATGGGCACTGTCACCATGGGCGCTGTCACCATGGAAACTGTCACCATGAGCACTATAATCATGGGCAGTGCCACCATAAGGAATTTCACCATTGTAACTCCAACCATATACACCGCCAGCATGAGCACAGTCACCATGGGGACTGTCAACATGAGCACTGTCACCATGGGAAATGTCTACATGAGCACTATCACCATGATCACTATCACCAAGGGCACTGTCACCATGAGCACTATCACCGTGGACAATGTCACCATGAGAACTATCACCGTGAGCACTATCACCATGGGAAGTGTCACCGTGAGCACTGTCACCATGGACATTGTCACCGTGGGCACTGTCACCATGAGCACTGTCACTGTTGGCACTGTCACCATGAGCAATGTCACCGTTGGCACTGTCACCATGTGCCCTGTCACCATAGGCACTGTCACCGTGGACACTGTCACCATGAACAATATCATCATAGGTAGTGCCACCATAAGGAATTTCACCATGGGAACTCCAACCATGTATAGCACCAGCATGAGCATAGTCACCATGGTCAGTGTCACCATGAACACTGCCACCATGGGCACTTTCAACATGGGCACAGTCACCATGCGAACTATCACCATAAGGACTACCACCATGAGCAATATTACTATGAACACTATCACCAAGGACACTGTCAACGTGAGCACTATCGCCGTAAGCACTATCACCATGAGCGCTGTCACCGTGAGCACTGTCACCATGGGCACTGTCACGGTGTGCACTGTCACCATGGGCAATTTCAACATGGCCACTGTCACCATGGGCACTGTCACCATGGGAACTCTCACCATGAACACTGTCACCATGGGAAATGTTATTATGGGCAGTGTCACCATGGGCACTGTCACAATGGGCAGTGTCACCATGAGCACTATTACCATGAGCACTATCACCCTGAGCACTATCACCATGGGCACTGTCACAGTGAGCACTATTACCATGGGTACTATCACCAAGGGCACTGTCATCGTGAACACTGTCACCATGAGCACTGTTACCGTGGGCCTTGCCACCATGAGCTCTGTCATCATGGCCACTGTCACCATGCGAACTGCCACCATGAGCACTATCACAGTGGGCACTGTCACCATGAGAACTGTCACCATGGGCAGTGTATCCATGGGAACTGTCACCATGGGCACTATCACGGTGAGCACTATCACCATGGGAACTGTCACCATCGGAACAGTCACCATGCGCACTGTAACCATTGGCACTGCCACAGTGAGCACTGTCACAGTGAGCACTGTCACCATGGGAACTGTCACCATGTGCAGTGTCACCATGGGAACTCTCACTATGAGCACTGTCACCATGGGAAATGTCACTATGGGCAGTGTCACCATGGGCACTGTCACCATGGGTAGTGTCACCATGAGCACTATTACCATGAGCACTATCACCATGAGCACTATCATCACGGGCAGTGTCACCATGAGCACTATCACCGTGAGCACTATCACCATGGGCAGTGTCACCATGAGCAATATCACCATGGGCACTGTCACCATGGGTAGTGTCACCATGAGCACTATTACCATGAGCACTATCACCATGAGCACTATCATCACGGGCAGTGTCACCATGAGCACTATCACCGTGAGCACTATCACCATGGGCAGTGTCACCATGAGCAATATCACCATGGGCACTGTCACCATGAGCACTATTACAATGGGCATTATCACCATGAGCACTATCACCGTGAGCACTTTCAGTGTGGGCATTGTCACCATGTGCACTGTCACCATGAGCACTGTCACCATGAGCACTATCACCATGGCAAAGGTGACCATGGGAATGGTCACCATGGGCAATGTCAACATGAGCACTGTCACCATGGGCACTGTTACCATGGGCACTGTCACCATGGGTATGCTGACCATGGGCACTTTCAACATGGGCACTGTCACCATGCGAAAAGTCACCATGAGCACTATCACCATGAGCACTATCACCAAGGGCACTGTCACCAAGGGCACTGTCACCGTGAGCACTATCACCGTGAGCACTATCACCATGGGCAGTGTCACCATGAGCAATATCAACATGGGCAGTGTCACCATCAGCACTATTACCATGGGAACTATCACGTTGAGCACTATCACCTTGAACACTGTCACCGTGGGCACTGTCACCATGGGCACTGTCAACATGAGCACAGTCACCATAGGAACTCTCACCATGAGCATTGTCACCATGGCAAATATCACTATGGGCAGTGTCACCATGGGCACTGTCACCATAGGCAGTGTCACCATGATCACTATTACCATGAGCACTATCACCATGAGCACTATCACCATGGGCACTGTCACCGTGAGCAATATGACCATGCGTACTATCACCAAGGGCACTGTCAACGTGAGCACTCTCACCGTGAGCACTGTCACTGTGGGCATTGTCACCATGAGCACTGTCATCATGGGTACTGTCACCATAGAAACTGTCACAATGAGCACTGTCACTGTGGGCACTATCACCATGGACACTGTCACCATAGACACTGTCACCATGGATACTGTCACCATGAGCACTATCATCATGGGCAGTGCTACCATAAGGAATTTCACCATGGGAACTCCAACCATGGACACCGCCAGCATGAGCACAGCCACCATGGGCAGTGTCACCATGAGCACTGCCACCATGGGCACTATCAACATGGGCACTGTCACCATGCGAACTATCGCCATGAGCAGTATTACCATGAGCACTATCCCCAAGGGCACTGTCAACGTGAGCACTATCACCGTGAGCACTATCACCATGGGCAGTGTCACCGTGAACAATATCACCATGGGCAGTGTCACCGTGAGCCCTATTACCATGGGCACTATCACCAAGGGCACTGTCATTGTGAGCAGTGTCACCATGAGCACTGTCACCGTGGGCACTATCAACATGAGCACTGTCACCATGGGCACTGTCACCATGAGAACTGTCACCGTGGGCAATGTCACCATGAGCACTGTCACCGTGGGCACTGTCACCATGGGAACTGTCACCGTGAGCACTATCACCATGAGGACTATAACCATGGGCACTGTCACAGTGAGCAATATCACCATGAACACTGTAACCATGGGAAATATCACCGTGGGCACTGTCACCATGGACACTGTCATCATGAGTTCTGTTACCATGGGAAATGTCACCATGAGCACTGTCACCATGGGAACTGTCACCATGAGCACTATCAACGTGAGCACTATAACCATGGGCACCGTCACCGTGAGCAATATCACCATTAACACTGTCACCGTGTGCACTGTCAACATGAGCACTGTCAACATGGGAAATGTCACCATGGGAACTCTCACCATGGGCAGGGTCACCATGAGCACTGTCACCATGGGCACTCTCACGATGGACACTGTCACCATGAGCACTATCATCATGGGCACTGCCAGCATAAGAAATTTCACCATGGGGACTCCAGCCATGTACACTGCCGGCATGAGCAAAGTCACGATGGTCAGTGTTACCATGAGCACTATCACCATGAGAACTTTAACCATGAGCACTATCATCAAGAGCACTGTCACTGCGAGCATTATCACCGTGAACACTCTCACTGTGAGCACTGTCACCATGAGCACTGTCTCCGTGGGCATTGTAACCATGAGCACTGTCGTCATGGGCACTGTCACCATGCGAAATGCCACCATGAGCTCTATCACCGAGGGCACTGTCACCGTGAGCACTGTCACCATGAGCATAGTCACCGTGGGCACTGTCACCATGAGCACTGTCACCATAGGTATTTTCAACATGGCCATTGTCACCATGGGCACTGTCACCATGGACACTGTCATCATGAGCTCTGTTACCATGGGAAATGTCACCATGTGGACTGTCACTTTGGGAACTGCCACCATGGACACTGCCACCATGAGCACTTTAACCATTGGCACTGCCACAGTGAGCACTGTCACCATGAGGAGTGTCGCCATGGGAACTGTCAACATGTGCACTGTCACCATGGGAACTCTCACCATGAGCACTGCGACAATGGGAAATGTCACTATGGTCAGTGTCACCATGGGCAATGTCACCATGGGCAGTGTCACTATGAGCACTATTACCATGAGCATTATCACCATGAGCACTATCACCATGGGCAGTGTCACCGTGAGCCCTATTACCATGGGCACTATCACCAAGGGTATTGTCACTGTGAGCACTGTCACCATGAGCACTGTCACCGTGGGCAATGTCAAAATGAGCACTGTCAACATGGGCACTGTATCCATGGGAACTGTCAACATGGGCACTGTCACCGTGGGCATTGTCACCATTAGCACTGTCATTATGGGCACTGACACCATGAGAACTGCCACCATGAGCACTATCACCGTGGGCTCTGTCACCATGAGCACTGTCACCATGGGCACTGTATCCATGGGAACTGTCACCATGGGCACTGTAACCGTGGGCATTGTCACCATTAGCACTGTCATAATGGGCACTGACACCATGAGAACTGCCACCATGAGCAGTATCACCGTGGGCTCTGTCACCATGAGCACTGTCACCATGGGCACTGTATCCATGGGAACTGTCACCATGGGCACTATCACGGAATGCACTATCACCATGGGAACTGTCACCATGGGAATGGTCACTATGGGCATTTTCAAGATGAGCACTGTCACAAAGGGAACTCTCACCATGAGCACTGTCACCGTGGGCACTGTCAACATGAACACTGTCACCATGGGAACTCTCACCATGAGCACTGTAACCATGGCAAATGTCACCATGAGCACTATCATCATAGGCGGTGCCACCATAACAATTTCGCCATGTGAACTCCAACCATGTATACCGCCAGGAGGAGCACAGTCACCATGGGCAGTGTCAACATGAGCACTGTCACACTGGGCACTTTCAACATGGGCAGAGTCACCATGCGAACTGGCACCATGAGCACTATCACCATGATCAGTATCACCAAGGGCACTGTCACCGTGAGCACTGTCACCGTGGGCACTGTCACCATGAGCACTGTCATCATGGGCACTGTAACCATGGGAACTGTCACCATGAGCACTATCACCGTGAGCACAATCACCATGGGTAGTTTCACCATGGGCAGTATCACCATGAGCACTATCACCATGAGCAGTATTACCATGAGCACTATCACCAAGGTCACTGTCAACGTAAGCACTATCACTGTGAGCACTATCACCATGAGCACTGTCACCATGAGCATTGTCACCGTGGGCAATGTCATCATGAGCACTGTCACCATGGGCATTGTAACAATGGGAACGGTCACCATGAGCACTATCACCGTGAGCACTATCACCATGGGCAGTGTCCCGTGAGAAATATCACCATGGGAACTGTCACAGTGAGCGCTATTACCATGGGTACTATCACCAAGGGCACAGTCACTGTGAGCACTATCACCGTGAGCACTGTCACCATGAGCACTGTCACCATGAGCACTATCACCATGGCAAAGGTGACCATGGGAATGGTCACCATGGGCAATGTCAACATGAGCACTGTCACCATGGGCACTGTCACCATGGGCACTGTCACCATGGGTATGTTGACCATGGGCACTTTCAACATGGGCACTGTCACCATGCAAAAAGTCACCATGAGCACTATCACCATGAGCACTATCACCAAGGGCACTGTCACCATGAGCACTGTCACCGTGTGCACTGTCACAGTGGGCACTATCAACATGAGCACTGTCATCATGAGCACTGTCACCATAGGAAATGTCACAGTGAGCACTGTCACTGTGGGCACTATCACCGTGGGCACTGTCACCATAGGCACTGTCACCATGGACACTGTCACCATGAGCACTATCATCATCGGCAGTGCTACCATGAGGAATTTCACCATCGGAACTCCAACCAAGTACAACGCCAGCATGAGCACAGTCATTATGGGCAGTGCCACTATGAGCACTGTCACCATGGGCACTTTCAACATGGGCCCTGTCACCATGCGAACTATCTCCATGAGCACTATCAGCGTGAGCAATTTCACCATGAGCACTGTCACCATGGGCACTGTCACAATGAGCACTGTCACCATGGGCACTGTAACCATGGGGACGTTCACCCTGAGCACTATCACCGTGAGCACTATCACCATGGGCAGGGTCACCGTGAGCAATATCACCAAGGGCACTGTGACTGTGAGCACTATTACCATGGGCAATATCACCATGAGCACTATCACCGTGAGCACTGTCACCGTGGGCACTGTCATCGTGTGCACTGTCACCATGAGCACTATCACCATGTGAACTGTCACCATGGGAATGGTCACCATGGGCACTGTCAAGATGAGCACTGTCAGCATGAGCACTGTCACCATGGGAAATGTCACCATGGGCACTATCATCATGGGCAGTGCCACCATGAGGAATTTCACCATGAGAACTTCAACCGTGTACACCACCAGCTTTAGCACAGTCACCATGGGCTGTGTCACCATGAGCAGTGTCACCATGGGCACTGTCTCCATGCGAACTGTCACCATGAGCACTGTCACCATGGGCAATGTCACCATGAGCACTGTCACTGTGGGCACTGTCACCATGGGAACTGTCACCATGAGCACTATCACCGTGAGCACTATCACCATGGGCAGTGTCACTGTGAGCAATATCACCATCGCACTGTCACCGTGAGCACTATTAACAAGGGTACTATCACCAAGGGCACTGTCACCATGAGCACTGTCATCATGGGCACTGTCACCATAGGAACTGTCACCGTGAGCACTGTCACTGTGGGCACTATCACCCTGAGCACTATCAAAATGGGCACTGTCACCATAGACACTGTCACCATGAGCACTATCATCATGGGCAGTGCTACCATGAGCAATTTCACCATCGGAACTCCATCCATGTACACCGCCAGCGTGAGCACAGTCAACATGGGCAGTGTCACCATGAGCAGTGTCCCCATGGGCACTTTCAACATGGGCCCTATCACCATGCGAACTGTCACCATGAGCACTATCACCATGAGCACTGTCACCATGAGCATAGTCACCATCGGGTCTGTCACCATGAGCACTATGACCGTGTGCACTATCACCATAGGTAGTGTCACGGTGAGCAATATCACCATGGGCACTGTCACCATGAGCACTATTACCATGGGCACTATCACCATGAGCACTATCACAGTGAGCACTGTCACCGTGGGCAATGTCACCATGTGCACTGTCACCATGAGCACTGTCACCATGAGCACTATCACCATGGGAAGTGTCAACATGGGAACGGTCACCATGGGCACTGTCAACGTGAGCACTGTCAGCATGGGAACTCTCACCAGGAGCACTGTCTCCATGGGAAATGTCACCCTGGACACTGTTCACTATGGGAAGTGTCACCATGAGCACTGTCACCATGGGCACTGTCACTATGGACACTGTCTCCATGGGCACTCTCACCATGGACACTGTCACTGTGGAAAATGTCACCATGGGCACTGTAACCATCTACACTGTCCCCAGGAGCACTATCACCATGGACACTGTATCCATCAGCATTGTCCCCATGGGCACTGTCAATATGAGCACTGTCACCATGGGAACTCTCACCATGAGCACTGTCACCATGGCCAGTGTCACCATGGCCACTGTCACCATAAGCACTGTCACAAAGGGAAATGTCACCATGGGCACTCTCACCATTTGCTCTGTCACCGTGGGCACTGTCACCATAAGCACTGTCACCATGAGCACTGTTCAACATGGGCACTGTCACCTAGAGCACTGCCACTGTGGGCACTATCACCGTGAGCACTGTCACCATGAGCACTGTCACCATGGACACTGTCACCATGAGCATTGTGACCTTGAGCACTGTCACCATGGGAACTTTCACCATGGGCACTGTAACCATGGGCACTGTCACCATGGACAATGTCACCTTGGGAACCGTCACCATGGAAAATGTCACCATGGGCACTGTTGGCCATGGACACTGTCACCATGGGCACTGTGAACATGAGCACTGTCACCATGTAAACTCTTACCATGAACACTGTCACCATGGGAAATGTCACCATGGGCACTGTCACCATGGACACTGTCACCATGAGCACTATCATCATGGGCTGTGCTACCATGAGGAATTTCACCATCGGAACTCCAACCATGTACACCGCCAGCATGAGCACAGTCACCATGGGCAGTGTCACCATGAGCACTATCACCATGAGCACTATCACCATGTGCACTATCACCACGGACACTGTCACCGTGAGAACTATCACCGTGAGCACTGTCACCATGAGAACTGTCACCATGGGCACTGTAACCATGGGAACTGTCACCATGAGCACTATCACCGTGACCACTATCAACATGGGCAGTGTCACCGTGAGCACTATCTCCGTGAACACTTTCACCATGACTACTATCACCGTGGGCACTATAAGCATGAGCACTATCACCATGAGCACTGTCACTGCGGGCACTGTCACCGTGTTCACTGTCACCATGAGCACTGTAACCATGAGCCCTATCACCATGGGAACTGTCACCATGGGAACAGTCACTATGGGCACTGCCATGATGAGCACTGTCACCATGGGAACTCTCACCATGAGCACTATCACCATGGGAAATGTCACCATGGGCACTGTCACCATGGGCACTGTCACCATGGGCGCTGTCACCATGGAAACTGTCACCATGAGCACTATAATCATGGGCAGTGCCACCATAAGGAATTTCACCATTGTAACACCAACCATATACACCGCCAGCATGAGCACAGTCACCATGGGGACTGTCAACATGAGCACTGTCACCATGGGAAATGTCTACATGAGCACTATCACCATGATCACTATCACCAAGGGCACTGTCACCATGAGCACTATCACCGTGGACAATGTCACCATGAGAACTATCACCGTGAGCACTATCACCATGGGAAGTGTCACCGTGAGAACTGTCACCATGGACATTGTCACCGTGGGCACTGTCACCATGAGCACTGTCACCATGAGCACTGTCACTGTTGGTACTGTCACCATGAGCAATGTCACCATTGGCACTGTCACCATGTGCCCTGTCACCATAGGCACTGTCACCGTGGACACTGTCACCATGAACAATATCATCATAGGCAGTGCCACCATAAGGAATTTCACCATGGGAACTCCAACCATGTATAGCACCAGCATGAGCATAGTCATCATGGTCAGTGTCACCATGAACACTGCCACCATGGGCACTTTCAACATGGGCACAGTCACCATGCGAACTATCACCATAAGGACTACCACCATGAGCAATATTACTATGAACACTATCACCAAGGACACTGTCAACGTGAGCACTATCACCGTAAGCACTATCACCATGAGCACTGTCACCGTGAGCACTGTCACCATGGGCAATTTCAACATGGCCACTGTCACCATGGGCACTGTCACCATGGGAACTCTCACCATGAACACTGTCACCATGGGAAATGTCATTATGGGCAGTGTCACCTTGGGCACTGTCACCATGGGCAGTGTCACCATGAGCACTATTACCATGAGCAGTATCACCATGAGCACTATCACCATGGGCACTGTCACAGTGAGCACTATTACCATGGGTACTATCACCAAGGGCACTGTCATCGTGAACACTGTCACCATGAGCACTGTTACTGTGGGCCTTGCCACCATGAGCACTGTCATCATGGCCACTGTCACCATGCGGACTGCCACCATGAGCACTATCACAGTGGGCACTGTCACCATGAGAACTGTCACCATGGGCAGTGTATCCATGGGAACTGTCACCATGGGCACTATCATGGTGAGCACTATCACCATGGGAACTGTCACCATCGGAACAGTCACCATGCGCACTGTAACCATTGGCACTGCCACAGTGAGCACTGTCACAGTGAGCACTGTCACCATGGGAACTGTCACCATGTGCAGTGTCACCATGGGAACTCTCACTATGAGCACTGTCACCATGGGAAATGTCACTATGGGCAGTGTCACCATGGGCACTGTCACCATGGGTAGTGTCACCATGAGCACTATTACCATGAGCACTATCACCATGAGCACTATCATCACGGGCAGTGCCACCATGAGCACTATCACCGTGAGCACTATCACCATGGGTAGTGTCACCATGAGCAATATCACCATGGGCACTGTCACCATGAGCACTATTACAATGGGCATTATCACCATGAGCACTATCACCGTGAGCACTTTCAGTGTGGGCATTGTCACCATGTGCACTGTCACCATGAGCACTGTCACCATGAGCACTATCACCATGGCAAAGTTGACCATGGGAATGGTCACCATGGGCAATGTCAACATGAGCACTGTCACCATGGGCACTGTCACCATGGGCACTGTCACCATGGGTATGCTGACCATGGGCACTTTCAACATGGGCACTGTCACCATGCGAAAAGTCACCATGAGCACTATCACCATGAGCACTATCACCAAGGGCACTGTCACCATGAGCACTGTCACCGTGTGCACTGTCACAGTGGGCACTATCAACATGAGCACTGTCATCCTGAGCACTGTCACCATAGGAAATGTCACAGTGAGCACTGTCACTGTGGGCACTATCACCGTGGGCACTGTCACCATAGGCACTGTCACCATGGACACTGTCACCATGAGCACTATCATCATCGGCAGTGCTACCATGAGGAATTTCACCATCGGAACTCCAACCAAGTACAACGCCAGCATGAGCACAGTCATTATGGGCAGTGCCACTATGAGCACTGTCACCATGGGCACTTTCAACATGGGCCCTGTCACCATGCGAACTATCTCCATGAGCACTATCAGCGTGAGCAATTTCACCATGAGCACTGTCACCATGGGCACTGTCACAATGAGCACTGTCACCATGGGCACTGTAACCATGGGGACTTTCACCCTGAGCACTATCACCGTGAGCACTATCACCATGGGCAGGGTCACCGTGAGCAATATCACCAAGGGCACTGTGACTGTGAGCACTATTACCAAGGGCAATATCACCATGAGCACTATCACCGTGAGCACTGTCACCGTGGGCACTGTCATCGTGTGCACTGTCACCATGAGCACTATCACCATGTGAACTGTCTCCATGGGAATGGTCACCATGGGCACTGTCAAGATGAGCACTGTCACCATGGGAACTCTCACCATGAGCACTGTCACCATGGGAAATGTCACCATGGGCACTATCATCATGGGCAGTGCCACCATGAGGAATTTCACCATGAGAACTTCAACCGTGTACACCACCAGCTTTAGCACAGTCACCATGGGCTGTGTCACCATGAGCAGTGTCACCATGGGCACTGTCTCCATGCGAACTGTCACCATGAGCACTGTCACCATGGGCAATGTCACCATGAGCACTGTCACTGTGGGCACTGTCACCATGGGAACTGTCACCATGAGCACTATCACCGTGAGCACTATCACCATGGGCAGTGTCACTGTGAGCAATATCACCATCGCACTGTCACCATGAGCACTATTAACAAGGGTACTATCACCAAGGGCACTGTCACCATGAGCACTGTCTTCATGGGCACTGTCACCATAGGAACTGTCACCATGAGCACTGTCACTGTGGGCACTATCACCCTGGGCACTATCAAAATGGGCACTGTCACCATAGGCACTGTCACCATGGACACTGTCACCATGAGCACTATCATCATGGGCAGTGCTACCATGAGCAATTTCACCATCGGAACTCCATCCATGTACACCGCCAGCGTGAGCACAGTCAACATGGGCAGTGTCACCATGAGCAGTGTCCCCATGGGCACTTTCAACATGGGCCCTATCACCATGCGAACTGTCACCATGAGCACTATCACCATGAGCACTGTCACCATGAGCATAGTCACCATCGGGTCTGTCACCATGAGCACTATGACCGTGTGCACTATCACCATAGGTAGTGTCACGGTGAGCAATATCACCATGGGCACTGTCACCATGAGCACTATTACCATGGGCACTATCACCATGAGCACTATCACAGTGAGCACTGTCACCGTGGGCAATGTCACCATGTGCACTGTCACCATGAGCACTGTCACCATGAGCACTATCACCATGGGAAGTGTCAACATGGGAACGGTCACCATGGGCACTGTCAACGTGAGCACTGTCAGCATGGGAACTCTCACCAGGAGCACTGTCTCCATGGGAAATGTCACCCTGGACACTGTTCACTATGGGAAGTGTCACCATGAGCACTGTCACCATGGGCACTGTCACTATGGACACTGTCTCCATGGGCACTCTCACCATGGACACTGTCACTGTGGAAAATGTCACCATGGGCACTGTAACCATCTACACTGTCCCCAGGAGCACTATCACCATGGACACTGTATCCATCAGCATTGTCCCCATGGGCACTGTCAATATGAGCACTGTCACCATGGGAACTCTCACCATGAGCACTGTCACCATGGCCAGTGTCACCATGGCCACTGTCACCATAAGCACTGTCACAAAGGGAAATGTCACCATGGGCACTCTCACCATTTGCTCTGTCACCGTGGGCACTGTCACCATGAGCACTGTTCAACATGGGCACTGTCACCTAGAGCACTGCCACTGTGGGCACTATCACCGTGAGCACTGTCACCATGAGCACTGTCAACATGGACACTGTCACCATGAGCATTGTGACCTTGAGCACTGTCACCATGGGAACTTTCACCATGGGCACTGTAACCATGGGCACTGTCACCATGGACAATGTCACCTTGGGAACCGTCACCATGGAAAATGTCACCATGGGCACTGTTGGCCATGGACACTGTCACCATGGGCACTGTGAACATGAGCACTGTCACCATGTAAACTCTTACCATGAACACTGTCACCATGGGAAATGTCACCATGGGCACTGTCACCATGGACACTGTCACCATGAGCACTATCATCATGGGCTGTGCTACCATGAGGAATTTCACCATCGGAACTCCAACCATGTACACCGCCAGCATGAGCACAGTCACCATGGGCAGTGTCACCATGAGCACTATCACCATGAGCACTATCACCATGTGCACTATCACCACGGACACTGTCACCGTGAGAACTATCACCGTGAGCACTGTCACCATGAGAACTGTCACCATGGGCACTGTAACCATGGGAACTGTCACCATGAGCACTATCACCGTGACCACTATCAACATGGGCAGTGTCACCGTGAGCACTATCTCCGTGAACACTTTCACCATGACTACTATCACCGTGGGCACTATAAGCATGAGCACTATCACCATGAGCACTGTCACTGCGGGCACTGTCACCGTGTTCACTGTCACCATGAGCACTGTAACCATGAGCCCTATCACCATGGGAACTGTCACCATGGGAACAGTCACTATGGGCACTGCCATGATGAGCACTGTCACCATGGGAACTCTCACCATGAGCACTATCACCATGGGAAATGTCACCATGGGCACTGTCACCATGGGCACTGTCACCATGGGCGCTGTCACCATGGAAACTGTCACCATGAGCACTATAATCATGGGCAGTGCCACCATAAGGAATTTCACCATTGTAACACCAACCATATACACCGCCAGCATGAGCACAGTCACCATGGGGACTGTCAACATGAGCACTGTCACCATGGGAAATGTCTACATGAGCACTATCACCATGATCACTATCACCAAGGGCACTGTCACCATGAGCACTATCACCGTGGACAATGTCACCATGAGAACTATCACCGTGAGCACTATCACCATGGGAAGTGTCACCGTGAGAACTGTCACCATGGACATTGTCACCGTGGGCACTGTCACCATGAGCACTGTCACCATGAGCACTGTCACTGTTGGTACTGTCACCATGAGCAATGTCACCATTGGCACTGTCACCATGTGCCCTGTCACCATAGGCACTGTCACCGTGGACACTGTCACCATGAACAATATCATCATAGGCAGTGCCACCATAAGGAATTTCACCATGGGAACTCCAACCATGTATAGCACCAGCATGAGCATAGTCATCATGGTCAGTGTCACCATGAACACTGCCACCATGGGCACTTTCAACATGGGCACAGTCACCATGCGAACTATCACCATAAGGACTACCACCATGAGCAATATTACTATGAACACTATCACCAAGGACACTGTCAACGTGAGCACTATCACCGTAAGCACTATCACCATGAGCACTGTCACCGTGAGCACTGTCACCATGGGCAATTTCAACATGGCCACTGTCACCATGGGCACTGTCACCATGGGAACTCTCACCATGAACACTGTCACCATGGGAAATGTCATTATGGGCAGTGTCACCTTGGGCACTGTCACCATGGGCAGTGTCACCATGAGCACTATTACCATGAGCAGTATCACCATGAGCACTATCACCATGGGCACTGTCACAGTGAGCACTATTACCATGGGTACTATCACCAAGGGCACTGTCATCGTGAACACTGTCACCATGAGCACTGTTACTGTGGGCCTTGCCACCATGAGCACTGTCATCATGGCCACTGTCACCATGCGGACTGCCACCATGAGCACTATCACAGTGGGCACTGTCACCATGAGAACTGTCACCATGGGCAGTGTATCCATGGGAACTGTCACCATGGGCACTATCATGGTGAGCACTATCACCATGGGAACTGTCACCATCGGAACAGTCACCATGCGCACTGTAACCATTGGCACTGCCACAGTGAGCACTGTCACAGTGAGCACTGTCACCATGGGAACTGTCACCATGTGCAGTGTCACCATGGGAACTCTCACTATGAGCACTGTCACCATGGGAAATGTCACTATGGGCAGTGTCACCATGGGCACTGTCACCATGGGTAGTGTCACCATGAGCACTATTACCATGAGCACTATCACCATGAGCACTATCATCACGGGCAGTGCCACCATGAGCACTATCACCGTGAGCACTATCACCATGGGTAGTGTCACCATGAGCAATATCACCATGGGCACTGTCACCATGAGCACTATTACAATGGGCATTATCACCATGAGCACTATCACCGTGAGCACTTTCAGTGTGGGCATTGTCACCATGTGCACTGTCACCATGAGCACTGTCACCATGAGCACTATCACCATGGCAAAGTTGACCATGGGAATGGTCACCATGGGCAATGTCAACATGAGCACTGTCACCATGGGCACTGTCACCATGGGCACTGTCACCATGGGTATGCTGACCATGGGCACTTTCAACATGGGCACTGTCACCATGCGAAAAGTCACCATGAGCACTATCACCATGAGCACTATCACCAAGGGCACTGTCACCATGAGCACTGTCACCGTGTGCACTGTCACAGTGGGCACTATCAACATGAGCACTGTCATCCTGAGCACTGTCACCATAGGAAATGTCACAGTGAGCACTGTCACTGTGGGCACTATCACCGTGGGCACTGTCACCATAGGCACTGTCACCATGGACACTGTCACCATGAGCACTATCATCATCGGCAGTGCTACCATGAGGAATTTCACCATCGGAACTCCAACCAAGTACAACGCCAGCATGAGCACAGTCATTATGGGCAGTGCCACTATGAGCACTGTCACCATGGGCACTTTCAACATGGGCCCTGTCACCATGCGAACTATCTCCATGAGCACTATCAGCGTGAGCAATTTCACCATGAGCACTGTCACCATGGGCACTGTCACAATGAGCACTGTCACCATGGGCACTGTAACCATGGGGACTTTCACCCTGAGCACTATCACCGTGAGCACTATCACCATGGGCAGGGTCACCGTGAGCAATATCACCAAGGGCACTGTGACTGTGAGCACTATTACCATGGGCAATATCACCATGAGCACTATCACCGTGAGCACTGTCACCGTGGGCACTGTCATCGTGTGCACTGTCACCATGAGCACTATCACCATGTGAACTGTCACCATGGGAATGGTCACCATGGGCACTGTCAAGATGAGCACTGTCACCATGGGAACTCTCACCATGAGCACTGTCACCATGGGAAATGTCACCATGGGCACTATCATCATGGGCAGTGCCACCATGAGGAATTTCACCATGAGAACTTCAACCGTGTACACCACCAGCTTTAGCACAGTCACCATGGGCTGTGTCACCATGAGCAGTGTCACCATGGGCACTGTCTCCATGCGAACTGTCACCATGAGCACTGTCACCATGGGCAATGTCACCATGAGCACTGTCACTGTGGGCACTGTCACCATGGGAACTGTCACCATGAGCACTATCACCGTGAGCACTATCACCATGGGCAGTGTCACTGTGAGCAATATCACCATCGCACTGTCACCATGAGCACTATTAACAAGGGT
This sequence comes from Balaenoptera ricei, assembly GCF_028023285.1. NCBI lineage: Eukaryota > Metazoa > Chordata > Mammalia > Artiodactyla > Balaenopteridae > Balaenoptera > Balaenoptera ricei. The sequence continues at coordinate 97,352,000 of NC_082654.1, forward strand.
ACTATCACCAAGGGCACTGTCACCATGAGCACTGTCATCATGGGCACTGTCACCATAGGAACTGTCACCATGAGCACTGTCACTGTGGGCACTATCACCCTGAGCACTATCAAAATGGGCACTGTCACCATAGGCACTGTCACCATGGACACTGTCACCATGAGCACTATCATCATGGGCAGTGCTACCATGAGCAATTTCACCATCGGAACTCCAACCATGTACACCGCCAGCGTGAGCACAGTCAACATGGGCAGTGTCACCATGAGCAGTGTCCCCATGGGCACTTTCAACATGGGCCCTATCACCATGCGAACTGTCACCATGAGCACTATCACCATGAGCACTGTCACCATGAGCATAGTCACCATCGGGTCTGTCACCATGAGCACTATGACCGTGTGCACTATCACCATAGGTAGTGTCACGGTGAGCAATATCACCATGGGCACTGTCACCATGAGCACTATTACCATGGGCACTATCACCATGAGCACTATCACAGTGAGCACTGTCACCGTGGGCAATGTCACCATGTGCACTGTCACTGTTGGCACTGTCACCATGAGCAATGTCACCGTTGGCACTGTCACCATGTGCCCTGTCACCATAGGCACTGTCACCGTGGACACTGTCACCATGAACAATATCATCATAGGTAGTGCCACCATAAGGAATTTCACCATGGGAACTCCAACCATGTATAGCACCAGCATGAGCATAGTCACCATGGTCAGTGTCACCATGAACACTGCCACCATGGGCACTTTCAACATGGGCACAGTCACCATGCGAACTATCACCATAAGGACTACCACCATGAGCAATATTACTATGAACACTATCACCAAGGACACTGTCAACGTGAGCACTATCGCCGTAAGCACTATCACCATGAGCGCTGTCACCGTGAGCACTGTCACCATGGGCACTGTCACGGTGTGCACTGTCACCATGGGCAATTTCAACATGGCCACTGTCACCATGGGCACTGTCACCATGGGAACTCTAACCATGAACACTGTCACCATGGGAAATGTCATTATGGGCAGTGTCACCATGGGCACTGTCACTATGGGCAGTGTCACCATGAGCACTATTACCATGAGCACTATCACCCTGAGCACTATCACCATGGGCACTGTCACAGTGAGCACTATTACCATGGGTACTATCACCAAAGGCACTGTCATCGTGAACACTGTCACCATGAGCACTGTTACCGTGGGCCTTGCCACCATGAGCACTGTCATCATGGCCACTGTCACCATGCGGACTGCCACCATGAGCACTATCACAGTGGGCACTGTCACCATGAGAACTGTCACCATGGGCAGTGTATCCATGGGAACTGTCACCATGGGCACTATCACGGTGAGCACTATCACCATGGGAACTGTCACCATCGGAACAGTCACCATGCGCACTGTAACCATTGGCACTGCCACAGTGAGCACTGTCACAGTGAGCACTGTCACCATGGGAACTGTCACCATGTGCAGTGTCACCATGGGAACTCTCACTATGAGCACTGTCACCATGGGAAATGTCACTATGGGCAGTGTCACCATGGGCACTGTCACCATGGGTTGTGTCACCATAAGCACTATTACCATGAGCACTATCACCATGAGCACTATCATCACGGGCAGTGTCACCATGAGCACTATCACCGTGAGCACTATCACCATGGGCAGTGTCACCATGAGCAATATCACCATGGGCACTGTCACCATGAGCACTATTACAATGGGCATTATCACCATGAGCACTATCACCGTGAGCACTTTCAGTGTGGGCATTGTCACCATGTGCACTGTCACCATGAGCACTGTCACCATGAGCACTATCACCATGGCAAAGGTGACCATGGGAATGGTCACCATGGGCAATGTCAACATGAGCACTGTCACCATGGGCACTGTTACCATGGGCACTGTCACCATGGGTATGCTGACCATGGGCACTTTCAACATGGGCACTGTCACCATGCGAAAAGTCACCATGAGCACTATCACCATGAGCACTGTCACTGCGGGCACTGTCACCGTGTTCACTGTCACCATGAGCACTGTAACCATGAGCCCTATCACCATGGGAACTGTCACCATGGGAACAGTCACTATGGGCACTGCCATGATGAGCACTGTCACCATGGGAACTCTCACCATGAGCACTATCACCATGGGAAATGTCACCATGGGCACTGTCACCATGGGCACTGTCACCATGGGCACTGTCACCATGGAAACTGTCACCATGAGCACTATAATCATGGGCAGTGCCACCATAAGGAATTTCACCATTGTAACACCAACCATATACACCGCCAGCATGAGCACAGTCACCATGGGGACTGTCAACATGAGCACTGTCACCATGGGAAATGTCTACATGAGCACTATCACCATGATCACTATCACCATGGGAAGTGTCAACATGGGAACGGTCACCATGGGCACTGTCAACGTGAGCACTGTCAGCATGGGAACTCTCACCAGGAGCACTGTCTCCATGGGAAATGTCACCCTGGACACTGTTCACTATGGGAAGTGTCACCATGAGCACTGTCACCATGGGCACTGTCACTATGGACACTGTCTCCATGGGCACTCTCACCATGGACACTGTCACTGTGGAAAATGTCACCATGGGCACTGTAACCATCTACACTGTCCCCAGGAGCACTATCACCATGGACACTGTATCCATCAGCATTGTCCCCATGGGCACTGTCAATATGAGCACTGTCACCATGGGAACTCTCACCATGAGCACTGTCACCATGGCCAGTGTCACCATGGCCACTGTCACCATAAGCACTGTCACAAAGGGAAATGTCACCATGGGCACTCTCACCATTTGCTCTGTCACCGTGGGCACTGTCACCATAAGCACTGTCACCATGAGCACTGTTCAACATGGGCACTGTCACCTAGAGCACTGCCACTGTGGGCACTATCACCGTGAGCACTGTCACCATGAGCACTGTCACCATGGACACTGTCACCATGAGCATTGTGACCTTGAGCACTGTCACCATGGGAACTTTCACCATGGGCACTGTAACCATGGGCACTGTCACCATGGACAATGTCACCTTGGGAACCGTCACCATGGAAAATGTCACCATGGGCACTGTTGGCCATGGACACTGTCACCATGGGCACTGTGAACATGAGCACTGTCACCATGTAAACTCTTACCATGAACACTGTCACCATGGGAAATGTCACCATGGGCACTGTCACCATGGACACTGTCACCATGAGCACTATCATCATGGGCTGTGCTACCATGAGGAATTTCACCATCGGAACTCCAACCATGTACACCGCCAGCATGAGCACAGTCACCATGGGCATTGTCACCATGAGCACTATCACCATGAGCACTATCACCATGTGCACTATCACCACGGACACTGTCACCGTGAGAACTATCACCGTGAGCACTGTCACCATGAGAACTGTCACCATGGGCACTGTAACCATGGGAACTGTCACCATGAGCACTATCACCGTGACCACTATCAACATGGGCAGTGTCACCGTGAGCACTATCTCCGTGAACACTTTCACCATGACTACTATCACCGTGGGCACTATAAGCATGAGCACTATCACCATGAGCACTGTCACTGCGGGCACTGTCACCGTGTTCACTGTCACCATGAGCACTGTAACCATGAGCCCTATCACCATGGGAACTGTCACCATGGGAACAGTCACTATGGGCACTGCCATGATGAGCACTGTCACCATGGGAACTCTCACCATGAGCACTATCACCATGGGAAATGTCACCATGGGCACTGTCACCATGGGCACTGTCACCATGGGCGCTGTCACCATGGAAACTGTCACCATGAGCACTATAATCATGGGCAGTGCCACCATAAGGAATTTCACCATTGTAACACCAACCATATACACCGCCAGCATGAGCACAGTCACCATGGGGACTGTCAACATGAGCACTGTCACCATGGGAAATGTCTACATGAGCACTATCACCATGATCACTATCACCAAGGGCACTGTCACCATGAGCACTATCACCGTGGACAATGTCACCATGAGAACTATCACCGTGAGCACTATCACCATGGGAAGTGTCACCGTGAGAACTGTCACCATGGACATTGTCACCGTGGGCACTGTCACCATGAGCACTGTCACTGTTGGTACTGTCACCATGAGCAATGTCACCATTGGCACTGTCACCATGTGCCCTGTCACCATAGGCACTGTCACCGTGGACACTGTCACCATGAACAATATCATCATAGGCAGTGCCACCATAAGGAATTTCACCATGGGAACTCCAACCATGTATAGCACCAGCATGAGCATAGTCATCATGGTCAGTGTCACCATGAACACTGCCACCATGGGCACTTTCAACATGGGCACAGTCACCATGCGAACTATCACCATAAGGACTACCACCATGAGCAATATTACTATGAACACTATCACCAAGGACACTGTCAACGTGAGCACTATCACCGTAAGCACTATCACCAAGGGCACTGTCACCATGAGCACTGTCACCGTGTGCACTGTCACAGTGGGCACTATCAACATGAGCACTGTCATCCTGAGCACTGTCACCATAGGAAATGTCACAGTGAGCACTGTCACTGTGGGCACTATCACCGTGGGCACTGTCACCATAGGCACTGTCACCATGTACACTGTCACCATGAGCACTATCATCATCGGCATGGTATCAGCATGGGTATGCTGACCATGGGCACTTTCAACATGGGCACTGTCACCATGCGAAAAGTCACCATGAGCACTATCACCATGAGCACTATCACCAAGGGCACTGTCACCATGAGCACTGTCACCGTGTGCACTGTCACAGTGGGCACTATCAACATGAGCACTGTCATCCTGAGCACTGTCACCATAGGAAATGTCACAGTGAGCACTGTCACTGTGGGCACTATCACCGTGGGCACTGTCACCATAGGCACTGTCACCATGGACACTGTCACCATGAGCACTATCATCATCGGCAGTGCTACCATGAGGAATTTCACCATCGGAACTCCAACCAAGTACAACGCCAGCATGAGCACAGTCATTATGGGCAGTGCCACTATGAGCACTGTCACCATGGGCACTTTCAACATGGGCCCTGTCACCATGCGAACTATCTCCATGAGCACTATCAGCGTGAGCAATTTCACCATGAGCACTGTCACCATGGGCACTGTCACAATGAGCACTGTCACCATGGGCACTGTAACCATGGGGACTTTCACCCTGAGCACTATCACCGTGAGCACTATCACCATGGGCAGGGTCACCGTGAGCAATATCACCAAGGGCACTGTGACTGTGAGCACTATTACCATGGGCAATATCACCATGAGCACTATCACCGTGAGCGCTGTCACCGTGGGCACTGTCATCGTGTGCACTGTCACCATGAGCACTATCACCATGTGAACTGTCTCCATGGGAATGGTCACCATGGGCACTGTCAAGATGAGCACTGTCACCATGGGAACTCTCACCATGAGCACTGTCACCATGGGAAATGTCACCATGGGCACTATCATCATGGGCAGTGCCACCATGAGGAATTTCACCATGAGAACTTCAACCGTGTACACCACCAGCTTTAGCACAGTCACCATGGGCTGTGTCACCATGAGCAGTGTCACCATGGGCACTGTCTCCATGCGAACTGTCACCATGAGCACTGTCACCATGGGCAATGTCACCATGAGCACTGTCACTGTGGGCACTGTCACCATGGGAACTGTCACCATGAGCACTATCACCGTGAGCACTATCACCATGGGCAGTGTCACTGTGAGCAATATCACCATCGCACTGTCACCATGAGCACTATTAACAAGGGTACTATCACCAAGGGCACTGTCACCATGAGCACTGTCTTCATGGGCACTGTCACCATAGGAACTGTCACCATGAGCACTGTCACTGTGGGCACTATCACCCTGAGCACTATCAAAATGGGCACTGTCACCATAGGCACTGTCACCATGGACACTGTCACCATGAGCACTATCATCATGGGCAGTGCTACCATGAGCAATTTCACCATCGGAACTCCATCCATGTACACCGCCAGCGTGAGCACAGTCAACATGGGCAGTGTCACCATGAGCAGTGTCCCCATGGGCACTTTCAACATGGGCCCTATCACCATGCGAACTGTCACCATGAGCACTATCACCATGAGCACTGTCACCATGAGCATAGTCACCATCGGGTCTGTCACCATGAGCACTATGACCGTGTGCACTATCACCATAGGTAGTGTCACGGTGAGCAATATCACCATGGGCACTGTCACCATGAGCACTATTACCATGGGCACTATCACCATGAGCACTATCACAGTGAGCACTGTCACCGTGGGCAATGTCACCATGTGCACTGTCACCATGAGCACTGTCGCCATGAGCACTATCACCATGGGAAGTGTCAACATGGGAACGGTCACCATGGGCACTGTCAACGTGAGCACTGTCAGCATGGGAACTCTCACCAGGAGCACTGTCTCCATGGGAAATGTCACCCTGGACACTGTTCACTATGGGAAGTGTCACCATGAGCACTGTCACCATGGGCACTGTCACTATGGACACTGTCTCCATGGGCACTCTCACCATGGACACTGTCACTGTGGAAAATGTCACCATGGGCACTGTAACCATCTACACTGTCCCCAGGAGCACTATCACCATGGACACTGTATCCATCAGCATTGTCCCCATGGGCACTGTCAATATGAGCACTGTCACCATGGGAACTCTCACCATGAGCACTGTCACCATGGCCAGTGTCACCATGGCCACTGTCACCATAAGCACTGTCACAAAGGGAAATGTCACCATGCGCACTCTCACCATTTGCTCTGTCACCGTGGGCACTGTCACCATGAGCACTGTTCAACATGGGCACTGTCACCTAGAGCACTGCCACTGTGGGCACTATCACCGTGAGCACTGTCACCATGAGCACTGTCAACATGGACACTGTCACCATGAGCATTGTGACCTTGAGCACTGTCACCATGGGAACTTTCACCATGGGCACTGTAACCATGGGCACTGTCACCATGGACAATGTCACCTTGGGAACCGTCACCATGGAAAATGTCACCATGGGCACTGTTGGCCATGGACACTGTCACCATGGGCACTGTGAACATGAGCACTGTCACCATGTAAACTCTTACCATGAACACTGTCACCATGGGAAATGTCACCATGGGCACTGTCACCATGGACACTGTCACCATGAGCACTATCATCATGGGCTGTGCTACCATGAGGAATTTCAGCATCGGAACTCCAACCATGTACACCGCCAGCATGAGCACAGTCACCATGGGCAGTGTCACCATGAGCACTATCACCATGAGCACTATCACCATGTGCACTATCACCACGGACACTGTCACCGTGAGAACTATCACCGTGAGCACTGTCACCATGAGAACTGTCACCATGGGCACTGTAACCATGGGAACTGTCACCATGAGCACTATCACCGTGACCACTATCAACATGGGCAGTGTCACCGTGAGCACTATCTCCGTGAACACTTTCACCATGACTACTATCACCGTGGGCACTATAAGCATGAGCACTATCACCATGAGCACTGTCACTGCGGGCACTGTCACCGTGTTCACTGTCACCATGAGCACTGTAACCATGAGCCCTATCACCATGGGAACTGTCACCATGGGAACAGTCACTATGGGCACTGCCATGATGAGCACTGTCACCATGGGAACTCTCACCATGAGCACTATCACCATGGGAAATGTCACCATGGGCACTGTCACCATGGGCACTGTCACCATGGGCGCTGTCACCATGGAAACTGTCACCATGAGCACTATAATCATGGGCAGTGCCACCATAAGGAATTTCACCATTGTAACACCAACCATATACACTGCCAGCATGAGCACAGTCACCATGGGGACTGTCAACATGAGCACTGTCACCATGGGAAATGTCTACATGAGCACTATCACCATGATCACTATCACCAAGGGCACTGTCACCATGAGCACTATCACCGTGGACAATGTCACCATGAGAACTATCACCGTGAGCACTATCACCATGGGAAGTGTCACCGTGAGAACTGTCACCATGGACATTGTCACCGTGGGCACTGTCACCATGAGCACTGTCACCATGAGCACTGTCACTGTTGGTACTGTCACCATGAGCAATGTCACCATAGGCACTGTCACCGTGGACACTGTCACCATGAACAATATCATCATAGGCAGTGCCACCATAAGGAATTTCACCATGGGAACTCCAACCATGTATAGCACCAGCATGAGCATAGTCATCATGGTCAGTGTCACCATGAACACTGCCACCATGGGCACTTTCAACATGGGCACAGTCACCATGCGAACTATCACCATAAGGACTACCACCATGAGCAATATTACTATGAACACTATCACCAAGGACACTGTCAACGTGAGCACTATCACCGTAAGCACTATCACCATGAGCACTGTCACCGTGAGCACTGTCACCATGGGCAATTTCAACATGGCCACTGTCACCATGGGCACTGTCACCATGGGAACTCTCACCATGAACACTGTCACCATGGGAAATGTCATTATGGGCAGTGTCACCTTGGGCACTGTCACCATGGGCAGTGTCACCATGAGCACTATTTCCATGAGCAGTATCACCATGAGCACTATCACCATGGGCACTGTCACAGTGAGCACTATTACCATGGGTACTATCACCAAGGGCACTGTCATCGTGAACACTGTCACCATGAGCACTGTTACTGTGGGCCTTGCCACCATGAGCACTGTCATCATGGCCACTGTCACCATGCGGACTGCCACCATGAGCACTATCACAGTGGGCACTGTCACCATGAGAACTGTCACCATGGGCAGTGTATCCATGGGAACTGTCACCATGGGCACTATCATGGTGAGCACTATCACCATGGGAACTGTCACCATCGGAACAGTCACCATGCGCACTGTAACCATTGGCACTGCCACAGTGAGCACTGTCACAGTGAGCACTGTCACCATGGGAACTGTCACCATGAGCACTGTCACCATGGGAACTCTCACTATGAGCACTGTCACCATGGGAAATGTCACTATGGGCAGTGTCACCATGGGCACTGTCACCATGGGTAGTGTCACCATGAGCACTATTACCATGAGCACTATCACCATGAGCACTATCATCACGGGCAGTGCCACCATGAGCACTATCACCGTGAGCACTATCACCATGGGTAGTGTCACCATGAGCAATATCACCATGGGCACTGTCACCATGAGCACTATTACAATGGGCATTATCACCATGAGCACTATCACCGTGAGCACTTTCAGTGTGGGCATTGTCACCATGTGCACTGTCACCATGAGCACTGTCACCATGAGCACTATCACCATGGCAAAGTTGACCATGGGAATGGTCACCATGGGCAATGTCAACATGAGCACTGTCACCATGGGCACTGTCACCATGGGCACTGTCACCATGGGTATGCTGACCATGGGCACTTTCAACATGGGCACTGTCACCATGCGAAAAGTCACCATGAGCACTATCACCATGAGCACTATCACCAAGGGCACTGTCACCATGAGCACTGTCACCGTGTGCACTGTCACAGTGGGCACTATCAACATGAGCACTGTCATCCTGAGCACTGTCACCATAGGAAATGTCACAGTGAGCACTGTCACTGTGGGCACTATCACCGTGGGCACTGTCACCATAGGCACTGTCACCATGGACACTGTCACCATGAGCACTATCATCATCGGCAGTGCTACCATGAGGAATTTCACCATCGGAACTCCAACCAAGTACAACGCCAGCATGAGCACAGTCATTATGGGCAGTGCCACTATGAGCACTGTCACCATGGGCACTTTCAACATGGGCCCTGTCACCATGCGAACTATCTCCATGAGCACTATCAGCGTGAGCAATTTCACCATGAGCACTGTCACCATGGGCACTGTCACAATGAGCACTGTCACCATGGGCACTGTAACCATGGGGACTTTCACCCTGAGCACTATCACCGTGAGCACTATCACCATGGGCAGGGTCACCGTGAGCAATATCACCAAGGGCACTGTGACTGTGAGCACTATTACCATGGGCAATATCACCATGAGCACTATCACCGTGAGCACTGTCACCGTGGGCACTGTCATCGTGTGCACTGTCACCATGGGCTGTGTCACCATGAGCAATGTCAACATGGGCACTGTCACCGTGAGCAATATGACCATGCGTACTATCACCAAGGGCACTGTCAACGTGAGCACTCTCACCGTGAGCACTGTCACTGTGGGCATTGTCACCATGAGCACTGTCATCATGGCTACTGTCACCATAGAAACTGTCACAATGAGCACTGTCACTGTGGGCACTATCACCATGGACACTGTCACCATGGATACTGTCACCATGAGCACTATCATCATGGGCAGTACTACCATAAGGAATTTCACCATGGGAACTCCAACCATGGACACCGCCAGCATGAGCACAGCCACCATGGGCAGTGTCACCATGAGCACTGCCACCATGGGCACTTTCAACATGGGCACTGTCACCATGCGAACTATCGCCATGAGCACTATCACCATGAGCAGTATTACCATGAGCACTATCCCCAAGGGCACTGTCAACGTGAGCACTATCACCGTGAGCACTATCACCATGGGCAGTGTCACCGTGAACAATATCACCATGGGCAGTGTCACCGTGAGCTCTATTACCATGGGCACTATCACCAAGGGCACTGTCATTGTGAGCAGTGTCACCATGAGCACTGTCACCGTGGGCACTATCAACATGAGCACTGTCACCATGGGCACTGTCACCATGAGAACTGTCACCGTGGGCAATGTCACCATGAGCACTGTCACCGTGGGCACTGTCACCATGGGAACTGTCACCATGAGCACTATCACCATGAGGACTATAACCATGGGCACTGTCACAGTGAGCAATATCACCATGAACACTGTAACCATGGGAAATATCACCGTGGGCACTGTCACCATGGACACTGTCATCATGAGTTCTGTTACCATGGGAAATGTCACCATGAGCACTGTCACCATGGGATCTGTCACCATGAGCACTATCAACGTGAGCACTATAACCATGGGCACCATCACCGTGAGCAATATCACCATTAACACTGTCACCGTGTGCACTGTCAACATGAGCACAGTCAACATGGGAAATGTCACCATGGGAACTCTCACTATGGGCAGGGTCACCATGAGCACTGTCACCATGGGCACTCTCACGATGGACACTGTCACCATGAGCACTATCATCATGGGCACTGCCAGCATAAGAAATTTCACCATGGGGACTCCAGCCATGTACACTGCCGGCATGAGCAAAGTCACGATGGTCAGTGTTACCATGAGCACTATCACCATGAGAACTTTAACCATGAGCACTATCATCAAGAGCACTGTCACTGCGAGCATTATCACCGTGAACACTCTCACCGTGAGCACTGTCACCATGAGCACTGTCTCCGTGGGCATTGTAACCATGAGCACTGTCGTCATGGGCACTGTCACCATGCGAAATGCCACCATGAGCTCTATCACCGAGGGCACTGTCACCGTGAGCACTGTCACCATGAGCATAGTCACCGTGGGCACTGTCACCATGAGCACTGTCACCGTAGGTATTTTCAACATGGCCATTGTCACCATGGGCACTGTCACCATGGACACTGTCATCATGAGCTCTGTTACCATGGGAAATGTCACCATGTGGACTGTCACTTTGGGAACTGCCACCATGGACACTGCCACCATGAGCACTTTAACCATTGGCACTGCCACAGTGAGCACTGTCACCATGAGGAGTGTCGCCATGGGAACTGTCAACATGTGCACTGTCATCATGGGAACTCTCACCATGAGCACTGCGACAATGGGAAATGTCACTATGGTCAGTGTCACCATGGGCAATGTCACCATGGGCAGTGTCACTATGAGCACTATTACCATGAGCATTATCACCATGAGCACTATCACCATGGGCAGTGTCACCGTGAGCCCTATTACCATGGGCACTATCACCAAGGGTATTGTCACTGTGAGCACTGTCACCATGAGCACTGTCACCGTGGGCAATGTCAAAATGAGCACTGTCAACATGGGCACTGTATCCATGGGAACTGTCAACATGGGCACTGTCACCGTGGGCATTGTCACCATTAGCACTGTCATTATGGGCACTGACACCATGAGAACTGCCACCATGAGCACTATCACCGTGGGCTCTGTCACCATGAGCACTGTCACCATGGGCACTGTATCCATGGGAACTGTCACCATGGGCACTGTAACCGTGGGCATTGTCACCATTAGCACTGTCATAATGGGCACTGACACCATGAGAACTGCCACCATGAGCAGTATCACCGTGGGCTCTGTCACCATGAGCACTGTCACCATGGGCACTGTATCCATGGGAACTGTCACCATGGGCACTATCACGGAATGCACTATCACCATGGGAACTGTCACCATGGGAATGGTCACTATGGGCATTTTCAAGATGAGCACTGTCACAAAGGGAACTCTCACCATGAGCACTGTCACCGTGGGCACTGTCAACATGAACACTGTCACCATGGGAACTCTCACCATGAGCACTGTAACCATGGCAAATGTCACCATGAGCACTATCATCATGGGCGGTGCCACCATAACAATTTCGCCATGTGAACTCCAACCATGTATACCGCCAGGAGGAGCACAGTCACCATGGGCAGTGTCAACATGAGCACTGTCACACTGGGCACTTTCAACATGGGCAGAGTCACCATGCGAACTGGCACCATGAGCACTATCACCATGATCAGTATCACCAAGGGCACTGTCACCGTGAGCACTGTCACCGTGGGCACTGTCACCATGAGCACTGTCATCATGGGCACTGTAACCATGGGAACTGTCACCATGAGCACTATCACCGTGAGCACAATCACCATGGGTAGTTTCACCATGGGCAGTATCACCATGAGCACTATCACCATGAGCAGTATTACCATGAGCACTATCACCAAGGTCACTGTCAACGTAAGCACTATCACTGTGAGCACTATCACCATGAGCACTGTCACCATGAGCATTGTCACCGTGGGCAATGTCATCATGAGCACTGTCACCATGGGCATTGTAACAATGGGAACGGTCACCATGAGCACTATCACCGTGAGCACTATCACCATGGGCAGTGTCCCGTGAGAAATATCACCATGGGAACTGTCACAGTGAGCGCTATTACCATGGGTACTATCACCAAGGGCACAGTCACTGTGAGCACTGTCGCCATGAGCACTGTCACCGTGGACACTGTCACCATGAACACTATCATCATGGGCAGTGCCACCATAAGGAATTTCACCATGGGAACTCCAACCATGTATACCACCAGCATGAGCATAGTCACCATGGGCAGTGTCACCATGAGCACTGCCACCTTGGGCACTTTCAACATGGGCACTGTCACCATGCGAACTATCACCATGAGCACTATCACCATGAGCAGTATTACCATGAGCACTATCACCAAAGGCATTGTCAACGTGAGCACTATCACCGTGAGCACTATCACCATGAGCACTGTCACCATGAGCACTGTCACCATGAGCACTATCACCATGGGCAGTGTCACCGTGAACAATATCACCATGGGTGCTCTCACCGTGAGCACTATTACCATGTGCACTATCACCATGCGCACTGTCACTCTGAGAACTGTCACCATGGGCACTTTCAACATGGGCCCTGTCTACCATGCGAACTGTCACCATGAGCACTGTCACCATGAGCACTATCACCGTGAGAACTGTCACCTTGTGCATAGTTACCGTGGGCACAGTCTCCATGAGCACTGTCACTATGAACACTGTAACCATGGGAAATGTCACCAGGAGCACTATCACCATGAGCACTATCACCATGGGCAGTGTCACCGTGAGCAATATCACCATGGGCACTGTCACCGTGACCCCTATTCCCATGGGTACTATCACCAAGGTCATTGTCCTCACTCAGGCCCTCCTGCTCTCCCTATGTCAGGCTTTGATGCTGTCCCTACCTGAAGCCCTGACACTGGTTCTAAATAAGGATCTGATACTCTCAGTAACTAAGGTTTTGACGCTATGCTTAAGTCCTTTCCTGACACTATCCCTAGACCATAACCTGACCCTGTCCCTAGCAAATGTCGTGCCTCTTATGCTAACTACAGCCCTGCTGCTGTCCTTATCTAAGGGCCTAAAATTACTCTCGAGGCTGTGACCCTGTCCGTACCTAAGGCCTCGATGTTCGTCCTAATTCAGGGCCTGACACTGTCCCTAACTAAGGCCCTGCTGCCGTCAGTATCTAAAGTCCTGACACTATCCTGAGCTAATTTCTTGACCCATCTCTTACCAAGGTCCTGAAACTGTCCCTAAGGAAGCCCTGATGCTGTCTCTAAGTGAGGCCTTGACGCTGTCCCTAACAGAGGCCCTGATAATATCTTTCACATAGCCCCTGAGGCTGATCCTACCGGGGCTCTTAGGCTGCTCCTAAGTCATGCCCTGACACTGTCTCTAGCTAAGGCCCTGACGCTAGGCCTCACTCAGGCCCTGTCCCACTCCCTAAGTCAGGCTCTGACGCTGTTCCTCCCCGAAGCCCTGACACTCACTGCTCCTAAATTAGGTCCTGATGTGCTAAGTAACTAAGGTCTTGACACTATCCCTAGGTCATTTCCTGACACTCTCCCTAGACCTTAACCTAACCTTCTCTTTAGCTAATGTCGAGATTAGCTAAAGAGATTCTTTAGAACGAGATTCTTTCATCTTCTGAATATAGTTTTCTTCAAAACATAATTTTTATAGTGTTACTAACTTTAAACACAATGTACTCAACTGCTGTGGAATATTCCTTCATAGGAGCGTGCATGGTTCACTTCTGCATCTGCTTGTGGTGGTGTTCAGGTTGCTTTCAGCTGTAGATCCCCTTATGCTAGCTAAATCCCTGATTCTGTCCCTAAATGAGGCCCTGAATTTAGGTCCGAGGCCGTGAACCTGTCCCTAACTGAGGCCTGGAAGCTCGTCCTAATGCAGGCCCTGGCACTGTCCCCAACTAAGGCTCTGACACTGCACCTAACTCAGTCACTGACACTGTACCTAACAAAGGCTCTGATGCTAGTCCTAACTTAGGCCCTCTACTCCTAACTAACGCCTTGAACCTTTCCCTAACGTAGGCGCTGCTACCATCAATATCTAAAGTCCTGATATTATCCTGAGCTAATAACCTGACCCATGTCTTACCAAGGTCCTGAAACTTTCCCAGAGTAAGCCCTGACGCTGTCCCTAAGTGAGGCCTTGAGGCTATCCCTAATGGAGGCCCTGATAATAGCTTTAACGATGACCCTAATGCTGATCCTACAAAGGCCTTTATGCTGCTCCTAAGTCATGCCCTGATACTGTCCCTTACTCAGGCCCTAAAGATAGGCCTCACTTAGGCCCTGTTGCTGTACCTCAGTTAGGCTCTGACGCTGTCCATACATCAAGTCCTGGCGCTGGTCCTGATTAAGGCGCTCACGCTGCTGCTAACTAAGGCCCTGATGCTCTCAATAACTAAGGTCTTCTCGTTATGCCTTGGTCATTTCCTTTCACTATCTCTGGCCTGGGACCTGACTCTGTCCCGAGATAATCTCCTGCATCTTATGCTAACTGAAACCCTAATGCTCTCCCTAACTAAGGCCCTGACTACTCCTAACAAAGGCCATGACACTGAATCTAACAAAGGCCCGGAATCTGTCCTTAATATAGGCCCTGCTGCCAGCAATAACTAAAATCCTGACACTCTCCTGAGCTAATATCCTGACTCATTTCTAACCAAGGTCCTGACACTGTCCCTAAGAAAGCCCTGTCGCTGTCTTTAAGTGAAGACCTGAGGCTGTCTGTAACTCAGACCCTGAAGCTTTCCCTAACTGAGGCCTTGACGCTGTGACTAACTTGGGCTCCGGTCATGTCTTTAACTAAGAGCCTAAAGCTGATCCAACAAAGGCACTGGTTCTGCTCCTAAGTCGTTTCCTGACAGTGTCCCCAGCTAAGGGCCTGATATTAGGCCTCACTCAGGCCCTGTCGCTCTCCCTAAGTCAGGCCCTGATGCTGTGCCTACCTGAAGCCCTAACACTGCTTCTGAATAAGTCCCTGAGAGTCTCAGTAACAAAGGTCTTCACACTCTCCTTAGGTCATTTCCTGACACGATTCCAAGCCTTTACCCTAACCCTGTCCCGAGCTAATGTCCTACCTCTTAAGCTAACAAAAGACCTTATGCTGTGCCTAATTCAGGCACTGAATTTAGTCCCAAGGCCGCTAGACTGTCCCTAACTCGGCTCGATGCCCTTATCGTCACAATGTTCCATGACCACTGTCATCACAATGCTCCACGCCCTTGTCATCACAATGCTCCATAACCCCTGTCATCACAATGCTCCATGACCTTTGTCATCGCAATGCTACATGCCATTGTCCTCGCAATGCTCCATGCCCTTATCATCACAATGCTCCATGACCCCTTTCATCACAATGCTCCGTGACGCTTGTCTAAAATGCTACATGTCTGTGAAATCACAAAGCTCCATGCCCCCTGTCATCACAAGTCTCCATGACTCTTGTCATCACAATGCTCCATGGCCCTTGTCATCACAATGCTCCATGATCCTTGTAATCAAAATGCTCCTTGACCCATTCTTCACAATGTTACAGAACCCCTTTCTTCACAATGCTCCATGCCGCTGGTCACCACAATGCTCCATGACTTCTGTCATCACAATGCTCCATGTCTCTTGTCATTGAAATGCTCCATGGCCCCTGTCATCACAATGCTGCATGATGCTTATAATCTCAATGCTCCATGGTCCTCGTCATCACAAATCTCCACGCATTTGTCATCACAATGCTCCATGACCCCTGTCATCCCAATGCTCCATAGCACTTTTCATCACAATGCTACATGACCACTTTTATCACAATGTTCCATGACCACTTTAATCACAATGCTCCATGACCACTTTCATCACAATGCCCGATGACCCCTGTAATCAAAATGCTCCATGGCCCTTGTCATCACAATGCTCCATGGCGCTTGTCATCACAATGATCCAGAGCCTTAGTGCTTGAGTTGGGAGTAGTATCATTGCCTCAGTTAGGGACCCTGTCATTGCCTGAATTGGGAGTAATGCCAGTGCCTTAGTTAGAGACAGCGCCAGTGCTTGCATTGGGAGTAGTGTCAGGGCCATAGTTAGGGACAGTGTCAGTGGCTGAGATGGGAATAATGTCAGGGCCTTAGTTACGGACATTGTCAGTGCCTAAGTTGGGATTTTTGTCAGGGTCTTTATTATGGACAGTGTCAGGTCCTGAGATAAGAGTAGTGTCAAGGCCTTAATTTGGAAGAGTGTCAGTGTCTCAGTTTGGAGTAGTGTCAGACCCTTAGTTAGGAACAGCCTCAGTGCCTGAGTTGGGAGTAGTGACATGACTTAAGTTATGGACAGTGTCAGGGACTGAGTTAAGAATAGTCTCAGGACCTTAGTTAGGGACAGTGTCAGTGACTGTGTTAGGAATAATGTCAGGGCCTAAGTTAGGAGTAGTCTGAGACCGGTAGATAGGAACAGTGTCAGGGCCTGAGTTGTGAGTAGTTTCAGGGCCTTAGTTAGAGAAAGGGTCAGTGCCGGAGTTGGGAGTTATGTCAGGGCCTTAGTTAGGGACAGCGTCAGTGCCTGCGTTGGGAGTAGTGTCAAGGCCTTACTTAGGGACAGCGTCAGTGCCTGAGTAAGGAGTAGTGTGATGGCCGTAGTTAGGGACACTCTCAGTGCCAGAGTTGGGGGTAGTGGCAGGCCTTTGTTAGGGACTGTGCCAGGACCTGAGTTAAGAGTAGTGTCAAGTCCTTAGTTAGGGACAGTGTTAGTGCATGAGTTGAGAGTAATGTCAAGGCTTCAGTTAGGGACAACGTCAGTGCCTAGTTTGGGAGTAGTGTCAGGGCCTTAGTTAGGGCCAGTGTCAGTGCCTGAGTCAGGAGTAGAGTCAGGGCCTAAGTTAAGGACAGTGTCATTGCTTGAGATAGGAGTAGTGTCAGGGCCTTACTTAGGGACATTGTCAGGGCATGATTTAGGAGTTGTGTTAGGGCGTGAGCTATGAATAGTGTCAGGGCCTTAGTTAGTGACAGTGTCAGTGCTGAGTTTGGAGTAGTATCAGGGCCTTAGTTAGAGACAGTTTCAGGGCCTGAGTTAGGTGTATGTCAGGGCCTTAGTTAGGGACAGTGTCAGTGCCTGATTTAGGAGTAGTGTCAGAGGCTTTGTTAGGGACAGTGTCAGGGCCTGAGTTAAAAGTAGTGTCACAGCTTTAGTTAGGACCAGTGTCAGGGCCTTAGTTAAGTCCAACATCAGCGCCTATGATAGGAATCAGATCAGGACTTGTGTTCCAGGTAATGTCAGGGCCTTATTTAAGAACAGTGTCAGGGCCTGAGTCCTGACTTACTCCTTACTCTCCTCACTAAGGACTTTGGACACTACTGCTAATTCAGGCCCTGATAATGTCCCTAACTAAGGCCCTGACACTTTCCTTTGCTAAGGCCCTGAACTTCTCCTAAGTCAGGCCCTCATACTGTCCCTAACAATGGCCCTGACACTACACCTAACTGACGCCCCGTCATGATACCTAACAAAGGCTTTGTTGCTAGTCCAAACTAAAGCCCTAAAATTGGTCCTAAATAAGGCCTTGACACTAATCCTAACTCAGGCCCTAAAACTGTCCCTAACTAAGGCCCTGAGAGTATGCCTAACTCAGGCCCTCATACGATTCCTAACAATGGCTCTGATGCTAGTCCAAACTAAGGCCCTGAAATTGGTCCTAAATTAGGCATTGACACTAATCCTAACTCACGCCCTAGCACTGTCCCTAACTAGGTCTCAGACAGTACACCTAAATCAGACCCTGACACTGTCCCTAAGCAAGGCCCTGACACTACTCCTAACTCAGTCCCTTACACTGTACCTAACAAAGTCTCTGATGCTAGGCCTAACTCAGGCCCTGAAACCGTCTGTAACTAAGACCCTGCTGCCATCACTATCAAAAGTCCTGACATTATCCTGAGCTAATATCCTGACCTATGTCTTTCCAAGGTCCTGAAACTGTCCCAAAGTAAGCCCTGACGCTATCCCTAAGTGAAGACCTGAGGCTGTCCCTAACTCAGGCCCTGAAGCTTTCCTGAACTGAAGCCTTGAAGCTGTGACTAATTCAGGCCCTGATCATGTACCTAACGAAGACCTTAATACTGATCCAGCAAAGACGCTGATGCTGCTCCAAAGTCATGCCCTGACAGTGTGCCCAGCTAAGAACCTGATGCTATGCTTCAATCAGGCCCTGTCGCTCTACCTAAGTCAGGCCCTGACACTGTCACTAACTAAGGCCCTGACTCTACTCCTAATTCAGTCCCGTACATTGTATCTAACAAAGGCTCTGATGCTAGTCGTAACTCAGGGCCTGACACTGTCTCTAACTAAGGGCTGCTGCCATCAACATCTAAAGTCCTGACATTATCCGGAGCTAATAACCTGACCCATGTCTTACCAAGGTCCTGAAACTGTCCCAAAGTAAGCCCTGACGCTGTCCCTAAGTGAGGCCCTGAGGCTTTCCCTACCTAACTCAGGCCTTGATGCTGTGACTAACTCAGACCCTGATCATGTCTTTAACTAAGACCCTAAGGCTGATCTAACAGAGGCCCTGATGCTGCTCCTAAGTCTTGCCCCGATAGTGTCCCCCACTAAGTGTCTGATGCTAGGCCTCACTCAGACCCTAACGCTCTCCCTAAGTCAGGCTCTGATGCTGTCCCTACCTGAAGCCCTAACACTGCTTCTGAATAAGGCCCTGAGAGTCTCCATAACAAAGGTCTTCACACTATCCTTAGGTCATTTCCTGACACTATCCGTAGATATTAAACTGACACGGTCACTAGCTAATGTCCTGCCTCTTATGTTAACTGAAGCCCTTAGGCTGTGCCTACCTCAGGCACTGAATTTAGTCCCAAGACCATGAAACTGTCCCAAACTAAGGCCTAGATGCTCGCCCTACATCCGGCCTTGACACTGTCCATAACTAAGGCCCTAACACTATTGCTAACTGAGGATCTGACACTGGACCTATCAGAGGCCCTCTATTCCTAACTAACGCCTTGAAACTTTCCCTAACGTAGGCGCTGCTACCATCAATATCTAAAGTCCTGACATTATCCTGAGCTAATAACCTGACCCGTGTCTTACCAAGGTCCTGAAACTTTCCCAAAGTAAGCCCTGACGCTGTCCCTAAGTGACGCCTTGAGGCTATCCCTAACGGAGGCCCTGATAATAGCTTTAACGATGACCCTAATGCAGATCCTACAAAGGCCTTTATGCTGCTCCTAAGTCATGCCCTGATACTGTCCCTTACTCAGGCCCTAAAGATAGGCCTCACTTAGGCCCTGTTGCTGTACCTTAGTTAGGCTCTGATGCTGTCCGTACATCAAGCCCTGGCGCTGGTCCTGATTAAGGCGCTCACGCTGCTGCTAACTAAGGCCCTGATGCTCTCAATAACTAAGGTCTTCTCGTTATCCCTTGGTCATTTCCTTTCACTATCTCTGGCCTGGGACCTGACTCTGTCCCGAGATAATCTCCTGCATCTTCTGCTAACTGAAACCCTAATGCTCTCCCTAACTAAGGCCCTGACTACTCCTAACTAAGGCCATGACACTGAATCTAACAAAGGCCCGGAATCTGTCCTTAATATAGGCCCTGCTGCCAGCAATAACTAAAATCCTGACACTCTCCTCAGCTAATATCCTGACTCATTTCTAACCAAGGTCCTGACACTGTCCCTAAGAAAACCCTGTCGCTGTCTTTAAGTGAAGACCTGAGGCTGTCTGTAACTCAGACCCTGAAGCTTTCCCTAACTGAGGCCTTGACGCTGTGACTAACTTGGGCTCCGGTCATGTCTTTAACTAAGAGCCTAAAGTTGATCCAACAAAGGCACTGATGCTGCTCTTAAATCATTCCCTGACAGTGTCCCCAGCTAAGGGCCTGACATTAGGCCTCACTCAGGCCCTGTCGCTCTTCCTAAGTCAGGCCCTGATGCTGTGCCTACCTGAAGCCCTAACGCTGCTTCTGAATAAGTCCCTGAGAGTCTCAGTAACAAAGGTCTTCACACTCTCCTTAGGTCATTTCCTGACACGATTCCAAGCCTTTACCCTAACCCTGTCCCGAGCTAATGTCCTACCTCTTATGCTAACTGAAGACCTTATGTTGTGCCTAATTCAGGCACTGAATTTAGTCCCAAGGCCGCTAGACTGTCCCTAACTCGGCTCGATGCCCTTATCGTCACAATGTTCCATGACCACTGTCATCACAATGCTCCACGCCCTTGTCATCACAATGCTCCATAACCCCTGTCATCACAATGCTCCATGACCTTTGTCATCGCAATGCTACATGCCATTGTCATCACAATGCTCCATGCCCTTAGCATCACAATGCTCCATGACCCCTTTCATCACAATGCTCCGTGACCCTTGTCTAAAATGCTACATGTCTGTGAAATCACAAAGCTCCATGCCCCCTGTCATCACAAGTCTCCATGACTCTTGTCATCACAATGCTCCATGGCCCTTGTCATCACAATGCTCCATGATCCTTGTAATCAAAATGCTCCTTGACCCATCCTTCACAGTGTTACAGTACCCCTTTCTTCACAATGCTCCATGCCGCTGCTCACCACAATGCTCCATGACTTCTGTCATCACAATGCTCCATGTCTCTTGTCATTGAAATGCTCCATGGCCCCTGTCATCACAATGCTGCATGATGCTTATAATCTCAATGCTCCATGGTCCTCGTCATCACAAATCTCCACGCATTTGTCATCACAATGCTCCATGACCCCTGTCATCCCAATGCTCCATAGCACTTTTCATCACAATGTTCCATGACCACTTTTATCACAATGTTCCATGACCACTTTAATCACAATGCTCCATGACCACTTTCATCACCATGCCCCATGACCCCTGTAATCAAAATGCTCCATGGCCCTTGTCACCACAATGCTCCAGGACCCGTCCTCACAATTCTCCATGGCCCTTGTCATCACAATGCTCCATGGCGCTTGTCATCACAATGATCCAGAGCCTTAGTGCTTGAGTTGGGAGTAGTATCATTGCCTCAGTTAGGGACACTGTCATTGCCTGAATTGGGAGTAGTGTCACAGCCTTAGTTAGGGACAGCTCCAGGGCGAGTTGGGAGCAGTGCCAGTGCCTTAGTTAGGGACAGCACCAGTGCTTGCGTTGGGAGTAGTGTCAGGGCCATAGTTAGGGACAGTGTTAGTGGCTGAGATGGGAATAGTGTCAGGGCCTTAGTTACGGATGTTGTCAATGCCTAAGTTGGGATTTTTGTCAGGGTCTTTATTATGGACAGTGTCAGGGCCTGAGATAAGAGTAGTGTCAAGGCCTTAATTTGGAAGAGTGTCAGTGTCTCAGTTTGGAGTAGTGTCAGACCCTTAGTTAGGAACAGCGTCAGTGCCTGAGTTGGGAGTAGTGACATGGCGTAAGTTATGGACAGTGTCAGGGTCTAAGTTAGGAATAGTCTCAGGACCTTAGTTAGGGACAGTGTCAGTGACTGTGTTAGGAATAGTGTCAGGGCCTAAGTTAGGAGTAGTCTGAGACCAGTAGGTAGGAACAGTGTCAGGGCCTGAGTTGTGAGTAGTTTCAGGGCCTTAGTTAGAGAAAGTGTCAGTGCCGGAGTTGGGAGTAGTGTCAGGGCCTAGTTAGGGACAGTGTCAGTGCCTGAGTTGGAAGTAGTGTCAGGGCATTAGGGACAGTGTCAGTGGCTGTGATGGGAGTAGTGTCAGGGTCTTAGTTAGGGAGAGTGTCAGTGCCTGAGTTGGGAATAGTCTCAGGGTCTTTTCTGGGGACAGCATCAGGGCATGAGTTAAAAGTAGTGTCAAGGCCTTAGTTAGGGAGAGTGTCAGTGCCTGTGTTGGGAGTAGTATCAGGCCCTTCGTTAGGGACAGTGTCAGGGTCTGAGGTAGAAGTAGTCTCAGGGCCTTAGGTAGCGTATCAGTGCCTAAGTAAGTAGTAGTTTGAGGGAGGGCCTTAGTTAGGGACAATATCAATGCCTGTGTTGGGAGTAGTGTCAGAGACTTAGTTAGGGACAGCGTCAGTGTCTGAGTTGGGAGTAGTGTCAGAGCCTTAGTTAGGGACAGCGTCAGTGCCTGAGTTGGGAGCAGTGTCAGGGCCTTACTTAGGGACAGCGTCAGTGCCTGAGTAAGGATTAGTGTGATGGCCGTAGTTAGGGACACTCTCAGTGCCAGAGTTGGGGGTAGTGGCAGGCCTTTGTTAGGGACTATGCCAGGGCCTGAGTTAAGAGTAGTGTCAAGTCCTTAGTTAGGGACAGTGTTAGTGCCTGAGTTGAGAGTAATGTCAAGGCGTTAGTTAGAGACAATGTCAGTGCCTAGTTTGACAGTAGTGTCAGGGCCTTAGTTAGGGACAGTGTCAGTGCCTGAGTTGGGAGTACTGTCAGGGCGTAGTTCGGGGCAGTCTCAGTGCCTATGTTAGGATTAGTGTCAGGGCCTTTGTTAGGAACAATGTCAGTGCCTGAGTTGGGAGTTGTGTCAGGACATTAGTAAGGGAGAGTGTCAGTGCCTGAGTTAGGAGAAGTGTCAGGCCTGTAGTTAGGGATAGTGTCAGTGCCTGAGTTGGAGGTAGTGTCAGGGCCTTAGGGACAGTGTCAGTGGCTGAGATGGGAGTAGTGTCACGGTCTTAGTTAGGGAGAGTGACAGCGCCTGAGTTGGGAATAGTGTCAGGGTCTTTGTTAGGGACAGTGTCAGGGTATTAGTTAAGAGTAGTGTCAAGGCCTTGTTAGGGAGAGTGTCAGTGTCTGAGTTGGTAGTAGTGTCAGACCCTTAGTTAGGGACAGCGTCAGTGTCTGAGTTAGGAACAGTGCCAGAGCCTAAGTTACGGACAGTGCCAGGGCTTGAGTTAGGACTAGTCTGAGACTGGTAGTTAGTAACAGTGTAAGGGCCTGAGTTGTGAGTCGTTTCAGGGCCTTAGTTAGCGAAAGTGTCAATGCCGGAATTGGGAGTAATGTCAGGACTTACTTAGGGAGAGTGTAAGTGCCTGAGGTGGAAGTAGTATCAGGGCCTTAGTTAAGGACAGTGTCAGTGCCTGAGTTCGGAGTACTGTCAGGGCATATTTAGGGACAGTCTCAGTGCCTATTTTGGGAGTAGTGTCACGGCCTTAGTTAGTGACATTGTCAGTGCCTGAGTAAGGAGTAGTGTCCGGGCCTTCGTTAGGGACAGTGTCAGTTGCTTAGTTAGGAGTAGTGTCAGGGCCTAAGTTAGGGCCAGTGTCAGTGCCTGAGTCAGGAGTAGAGTCAGGGCCTAAGTTAGGGACAGTGTCATTGCTTGAGATAGGAGTAGTGTCAGGGCCTTAGTTAGGAGTAGCATCAGTGCCTTCGTTAGGTATTGTATCAGCGCCTCAGTTAGGAATAGTTTCAGGGCCTTACTTAGGGACAGTGTTAGTGCCTGAGTTAGGAGTTGTGTCGGCCTCAGTTAGGGGCCTTTTCAGGGCTTGAATTAGGAGTAATGTCAGGGCCTTCCTTAAGTATTGTGTCAGCGCCTGAGTTAGGAATAGTGTCAGGGACTTACTTAGGGACATTGTCAGGGCATGATTTAGGAGTTGTGTTAGGGCGTGAGCTATGAAGAGTGTCAGGGCCTTAGTTAGTGACAGTGCCAGTGCTGAGTTTGTAGTAGTATCAGGGCCTTAGTTAGAGACAGTGTCAGGGCCTGAGTTAGGTTTATGTCAGGGCCTTAGTTAGGGACAGTGTCAGTGCCTGATTTAGGAGTAGTGTCAGAGGCTTCGTTAGGGACAGTGTCAGGGCCTGAGTTAAGAGTAGTGTCACAGCTTTAGTTAGGACCAGTGTCAGGGCCTTAGTTAAGTCCAACATCAGCGCCTATGATAGGAATCAGATCAGGACTTGTGTTCCAGGTAATGTCAGGGCCTTATTTAAGAACAGTGTCAGGGCCTGAGTCCTGACTTACTCCTTACTCTCCTCACTAAGGACTTTGGACACTACTGCTAATTCAGGCCCTGATAATGTCCCTAACTAAGGCCCTGACACTTTCCCTGGCTAAGGCCCTGAACTTCTCCTAAGTCAGGCCCTGATACTGTCCCTAACAATGGCCCTGACACTAAACCTAACTGAGGCCCCGACATGATACCTAACAAAGGCTTTGTTGCTAGTCCAAACTAAAGCCCTAAAATTGGTCCTAAATAAGGCCTTGACACTAATCCTAACTCAGGCCCTAAAACTGTCCCTAACTAAGGCCCTGATAGTATGCCTAACTCAGGCCCTCATACGATTCCTAACAATGGCTCTGATGCTGGTCCAAACTAAGGCCCTGAAATTGGTCCTAAATAAGGCCTTGACACTAATCCTAACTCAGGCCCTAGCACTGTCCCTAACTAGGTCTCAGACAGTACACCTAAATCAGACCCTGACACTGTCCCTAAGCAAGGCCCTGACACTACTCCTAACTCAGTCCCTTACACTGTACCTAACAAAGTCTCTGACGCTAGGCCTCACTCAGGCCCTGTCGCTGTCCCTAAGTCAGGCCCTGATGCTGTGCCTACCTGAAGCCCTAACACTGCTTCTGAATAAGTCCCTGAGAGTCTCCGTAACAGAGGTCTTCACACTCTCCTTAGGTCATTTCCTGACACGATTCCAAGCCTTTACCCTAAACCTGTCCCGAGGTAATGTCCTACCTCTTATGCTAACTAAAGACCTTATGCTGTGCCTAATTTAGGCACTGAATTTAGTCCCAAGGCCGCTAGACTGTCCCTAACTCGGCTCGATGGCCTTATCGTCAGAATGTTCCATGACCACTGTCATCACAATGCTCCACGCCCTTGTCATCACAATGCTCCATAACCCCTGTCATCACAATGCCCCATGACGCCTGCCATCACAATTCTCCAAGGCCTCTCTTACCAAAAAGTTCTATGATCCCTGTCAGCACAATGTTCCATGACACTTTTCATCACAATGCTCCATGACCCCAGTCATCACAATGTTCTCTGCCCATATCATCACAATGCTCCTTGTCACCTTGAATCACAATGCTCCATGCCCTTTCATCACAATGCTCCAGAATTCTTGTCATCACAATGTTCCTTGACCGTGTCATCACAAAGCTCCTTAACCCTTGTAATCACAAAGCTCCATGTCCCCTGATATTACAATGATCCATGATTCCTTTCCTCACAGTGCTCCAGTAACCTTTTCATCACAATGCTCCATACCATTGTCAGCACAATGCTCCTTGGACCCTGTCATCAAAATGCTCCATCCCCTTTTCATCACAATGCTCCTGATATCCTATCATTACAATGCTCCATGCCCGTGTCAACACAATGCCCCATGAACCCTGTCATCAAAATGCTTTATGAACCTTGTTATCGGAATGTTCCATGACCCCTGTCAACAAAATGATCCATGACCGTTGTCCTCACAATGCTGCATGATACCTTTCATCCCAATTCTCTGTGACCGCTGTCATCACAATGCTCCAGGACAATTTTCATCACAATGCTCCATGCCCCCTGTCATCACAGTGCCCCATAACCCCTGTAATCACAATGCTCCATGACCCTGTCATCACAATGCTACATGACCCCTGTCATCACATTGTTCCATTGCCTATGAATTCACAATGCTGCATGGACCCTGTAATCACACTGCTCCATGTTCCCTTTCAACACAATGCTCCATGAACCCTGTCATCACAACGTTCCATGAAAGTTGTCATCAAAATGCTCCATGACCTCGGTCACCAAAAGGTTCCCTGCCCTTGTCATCACAATGCTCCATGACCCTTGTAATCACAATGGTAAATGGCCTTGTCATCACAATGGTCCATGGCCTCTGTCATCACCATGCTCCATGGTCTTTCTCATTACAATGCTCTATGACCCCTGTCATCACAATGCTTGATGACCATTGTCATCACAATGCTCCAACGCCCCTGTCATCACAATGCCTCATGGTCTTTGTAATCACAATGCTCAATGACCCCTGTCATCACAATGCTCCATGCCCTTGTCATCACAATGCTCCAGAACACTTGTCATCATAATACTCCATTCCCGTGTCATCCCATTGCTCAATGACACTTGTCATCAAAATGTTCCTTGGCCTTTGTCATCACAGTGCTCCACGATACCTTTAATCAAAATTCTACATGACCACTGTCATCAGAATGCAAGATGACCAATGTCATCACAATGCCCCATGACACGTGTCATCACAATTCGCCTTGGCCCTTGTCATCTCAATGCTGTATGAACCGTGTCATCACTAGGTTCCAGGACACTTGTCATCACAGTGATCCATGACCACTTTCATCACAATGCTCCATGAACTCTGTTATCTCAATGCTCCATGGCCTTTGTATTCACAATGCTCCGTTGTCCCGATAATCGCGTTGCTCCATGAACACTTTCATCACAATGCTCCTTGACCACTGTCACCATAATGCCCCATGACGTCTCTCATCACTGTGCTCCAAGGCCACTTTCATCAAAATGCTCCATGATCTGTGTCAGCACAATATTGCATGACACTTGTCATCACAATGCTCCATGATCCCTGGAATCACAATGATCCCTGCCAATGTCATCACAATGCTCCATGTCTCCTGTAATCACAATGCTCCATGCCCTTGTCATCACAATGCTCCAGGTGTGTTGTCATCACCATGCTTCATGCCCGTGTCATCACAATGCTCCATGAATCTTGTTTTCACAATGCTCCATGGACCATGTCTTCACAATGCTCCATGACCCCTGTCATCACAATGCTCTATGGGCTTTGTAATCACAATGCTCCGTGACCCCTGTCAACACAATGCCTGATGACCCCTGTCATCAAAATGCTAAATGGCACTTGTCATCACAATGCTCTATGACGCCTGTCATCACTCTTCTCCATGTCACTTGTTATCACAATGCTCCATGACCCCTGTAATCACATTACTCCATGACCCCATTCATCACAATGCCCAAGGCCACATCTCATCACAATTCTCCATGGCATTTGTCATCACGATGCTCCATGACACCTGTCATCACAATGCTCCATGACACTTGTCATCACAATGCTCGATGGCCCTTGTCATCACAATGTTCCTTGGTGCTTTTCATCGCAATGCTCCATGACAACTTTCATCAAAATACTCCAAGATTTGTTTCATCACAATGCTCCATGGCCCTCGTCATTACAAATCCACATGATCCCTTTCATCACATTTCTCCATGGCAACTTACATAAAAAAGCTCCATGCCCCTGTCATCACAATGCCCAATGATACCTGTTTTTACAATGATCCATGACCCTTGTCATCACAAGGCTCCATGTCCCTTGTATTCACAATGCTCCATGGCCCTTGTCATCACAATGCTCCATAGCGCTTTTCATCGCAATGCTCCATGACCGCTTTCAGCACAATGCCCCATGACCCCTGTCATCACTATGCTCCATGGCCCTTGTCATCACAATGCTCCATGAAACATTTCCTCACAATGCTCCAGTACGCCTTTCATCCAAATTCCCCATGGCCACTGTCATCACAATTCTCCATGACTGCTGTCATCGTAATGGTCCATGACACGTTTCATCTCAATGCTCCATGACACCTGTCATCACAATGCTCCATGGCCTTTGTCATCACAATGCTCCATGGACCCTGTAATCACAGTGCTCCATGACCCGTTTCAGCTCAATGCTCCATGACCTCACTCATCACAATGCCCCATGACCCCTGTAATCACAATGCTCCATGCCCTTGTCATCACAAGGCTCCAGAACTCTTGTCATTATAATGCTCCATGTCCGTTTCTTCACCATGCTCCATGACACTTGTCATCACAATGCTCCATGGCCCCTCTCATTACTGTTCTCCATAATAACTTTAATCACATTTCTAGATGACCACTGCCATCACAATGCCCCATGACATTGTCATCACAATTCGCCATGACCATTGTTATCACAATGCTCCATGAACCATGTCATCACAGGGTCCCAGGACACTTGTCATCACAAGGATCCATTACCATTTTCATCACAATGCTCCATGACCACTGTCATCTCAATGCTCCATGGCCTCCATGGGTACTATCACCATGGGCACTGTCACCATGCGTACTGTCACCATGGGTACTGTCACCATGGGCACTTTCAACATGGGCACTGTCACCATGCGAACTCTCACCATGAGCACTATCACCATGAGCACTATCACCAAGGGCACTGTCACCATGAGCACTGTCATCATGGGCACTGTCACCATAGGAACTGTCACAATGAGCACTGTCACTGTGGGCACTATCACCGTGAGCCCTATCAAAATGGGCACTGTCACCATAGGCACTGTCACCATGAGCACAAACATCATGGGCAGTGCTACCATGAGGAATTTCACCATCGGAACTCCAACCATGTACACCGCCATCATGAGCAGAGTCACCATGGGCAGTGCCACCATGAGCACTATCACCATGGGCACTTTCAACATGGGCACGTTCACCTTGCGAACTATCACCATGAGTACTATCACCATGAGTAGTATTACCATGAGCACTATCACCAAGGGCACTGTCAACGTGAGCACTATCACCGTGAGCACTATCACCATGAGTACTGTCACCATGAGCATAGTCACCATGGGCACTGTCACAATGAGCACTGTAACCATGGGAACTTTCACCCTGAGCACTATCACCATGAGCACTATTAACATGGGCAGGGTCACCGTGAGCAATATCACCATGGGCACTGTCACCATGAGCATTATTAACATGGGTACTATCACCAAGGGCAGTGTCACCATGAGCACTGTCATCATGGGCACTGTAACCATGGGAACAGTCACCATTAGAACTGTCACTGTGGGCATTATCAACGTGAGCACTATCACAATGGGCACTGTTACCATAGGCACTGTCACCGTGGACACTGTCACCATGAACACTATCATCATGGGCATTGCCTCCATAAGGAATTTCACCATGAGAACTCCAACCATGTATACCACCTGCATGAGCATAGTCACCATGGGCAGTGTTACCATGAGCACTGCCACCATGGGCACTTTCAACATGGGCACAGTCACCATGCGAACTATCACCCTGAGGACTATCACCATGAGCAATATTACCATGAACACTATCACCAAGGGCACTGTCAACGTGAGCACTATCACCGTAAGCACTATCACCGTGAGCACTGTCACTGTGGGCACTGTCACCGTGTGCACTGTCACCATGGGCAATTTCTACATGGCCACTGTCACCATGGGCACTGTCACCATGGACACTGTCATCATGAGCTCTGTTACCAAGGGAAATGTCACCACGAGCACTGTCATCTTGGGAACTGCCACCATGGACACTGCCACCATGAGCACTGTGACCATTGGCAGTGCCACCATGAGCACTATCACCATGAGCACTATCACCAAGGGCACTGTCACCGTGAGCACTATCACCGTGAGCACTATCACCATGAGCACTGTCACCATGAGCACTGTCACTGTGGGCACTGTCACCATGGGCACTGTCACCGTGGGCACTGTAACCATGGAAACTGTCACCATGAGCACAATCACCGTGAGCACAATCACCATGGGCAGTGTCACCATTAGAAATATCACCATGGGCACTGTCACATTGAGCACTATTACCATGGGTACTATCACCAAGGGCACTCTCACCGTGACACTGTTACCATGAGCACTGTCACCGTGGGTACTGTCAACATGAGCACTGTCATCATGGGCACTGTCGGCATGGGAACTCTCACCATGAGCACTGTCACCATGGGAAATGTCACCATGGGCACTATCACTATGGGCACTGTCACCATGGGCAGTGTCACTATGAGCAGTGACACCATGGGCACTGTCACCATGGGAAATGTCACGATGAGCATTATCACCGTGAGCACTATCACCATGGGCAGTGTCACCGTGAGGAATATCAACATGGGCAGCATCATCATCAGCACTATTACCATGGGCACTATCACGTTGAGCACTATCACCGTGAGCACTGTCACCGTGGGCACTGTCACCATGGGCACTGTCAACATGAGCACAGTCAGCATAGGAACTCTCACCATGAGCACTGTCACCAGGGGAAATATCACCATGGGCACTGTAACCATGAACACTATCATCATGGGCAGTGCCACCATGAGGAATTTCACCATAGGAACTCCAACCATATACACCGCCAGCTTTAGCACAGTCACCATGGGCTGTGTCACCATGAGCACTGTCACCATGGGCAGTGTCACCATGCGTAATGTAACCATGAGTACTGTCACCGTGGGCAATATCACCATGAGCACTGTCACTGTGGGCACTGTCACCATGGTAACTGTCACCATGAGCACTATCACCGTGAGCACTATAAGCATGGGTAGTGTCACCGTGAGTAATATCACCATAAACACTGTCACCGTGGGCACTTTCACCGTGTACACTGTCAATGTGAGCACTGTCACCATGGGGAATATCACCATGGGCACTATCAACGTGAGCACTATTAACATGGGTACTATCACCAAGGGCACTGTTACCGTGAGCAGTGTCACCATGAGCACTGTCACTGTGGGCACTGTCACCATGAGCACTGTCATCATGGGCAATGTCACCATGGACACTGTCACCATTAGAACTGTCACTCTGGGTACTATCACCGTGAGCACTCTCACAATGGGCACTGTCACCATAGGCACTGTAAACATGGACAGTGTCACCATGAGCACTATTGTCATGGGCAGAACTCCCATAAGGAATTTCACCATGGGAACTCCAACCATGTACACCGCCAGCATTAGCACAGTCACCATGGGCAGTGTCACCATGAGCAGTGGCACCATGGGCACTTTCAACATGGGCACTATCAACATGCGAACTATCACCATGAGCACTATCACCATGAGCAGTATTACCATGAGCACTATTATCAAGGGCACTGTCAATGTGAGCACTATCAGCGTGAACACTGTCACCATGAACACTGTCACCGTGCGTACTGTCACCATGAGCACTGTCACCATGGGCACTGTCACCATGGGAACTATCACCATGAGCACTATCACCGTGAGCACTATCACCATGGGCAGTGTCACCGTGAACAATATCACCATGGGCACTGTCAGCGTGAGCACTATTACCATGGGCAATATCACCAAGGGTACTGTCACTGTGAGCACTGTCACCATGAGGACTGTGACCGTGGGCACTGTCAACATGAGCACTGTCACCATGGGCACTGTCACCATGAGAACTGTCACCGTGGGCAATGTCACCATGAGCACTGTCACCGTGGGCACTGTCACCATGGGAACTGTCACCATGAGCACTATCACCATGAGGACTATAACCATGGGCACTGTCACAGTGAGCAATATCACCATGAACACTGTAACCATGGGAAATATCACCGTGGGCACTGTCACCATGGACACTGTCATCATGAGTTCTGTTACCATGGGAAATGTCACCATGAGCACTGTCACCATGGGAACTGTCACCATGAGCACTATCAACGTGAGCACTATAACCATGGGCACCGTCACCGTGAGCAATATCAGCATTAACACTGTCACCGTGTGCACTGTCAACATGAGCACTGTCAACATGGGAAATGTCACCATGGGAACTCTCACCATGGGCAGGGTCACCATGAGCACTGTCACCATGGGCACTCTCACGATGGACACTGTCACCATGAGCACTATCATCATGGGCACTGCCAGCATAAGAAATTTCACCATGGGGACTCCAGCCATGTACACTGCCGGCATGAGCAAAGTCACGATGGTCAGTGTTACCATGAGCACTATCACCATGAGAACTTTAACCATGAGCACTATCATCAAGAGCACTGTCACTGCGAGCATTATCACCGTGAACACTCTCACCGTGAGCACTTTCACCATGAGCACTGTCTCCGTGGGCATTGTAACCATGAGCACTGTCGTCATGGGCACTGTCACCATGCGAAATGCCACCATGAGCTCTATCACCGAGGGCACTGTCACCGTGAGCACTGTCACCATGAGCATAGTCACCGTGGGCACTGTCACCATGAGCACTATTACCATAGGTACTATCACCAAGGACACTGTCAACATGAGCACTGACACCGTGGGCAGTGTCAACATGAGCACTGTCACCATGCGCACTGTCACCATGGGAAATGTCACTATGAGCACTGTCACCAGGGGAAATGTCAACATGGGCACTGTCACCATAGGCACTGTCACCATGGACACTGTCACCATGAGCACTATCGTCATGGGCAGTTCCACCATAAGGAATTTCACCATGGGAACTCCAACCATGTACACCGCCAGCATGAGCACAGTCACCATGGGCAGTGTCACCATGAGCACTGTTGCCATGGGCACTTTCAACATGGGCACTGGCACCATGGGAACTGTCACTAAGAGCACTCTCACCATGGGCACTGTCAACAGGGACACTGTCACCATGGGCACTCTCACCATGGGCAATGTCACCATGGACACTGTCACCATGGGCATGGTCAACATTATCATTGTCACCATGGGAACTCTCACCATGAGCACTGTCACCATGGTAAAAGTCACCATGGGCACTGTCACCATAGGCTCTGTCACCGTGGACACTCTCACCATGAGCAGTATCATCATGGGCATTGCCACCATAAGGAATTTCATCATGGGAACTCCAACCAAGTACACCGCAAGCATGAGCACAGTCACCATGTGCAATGTCACCATGAGCACTATCACCAAGGGCACTATCACCGTGAGCACTGTCATCATGAGCACTGTCACCGTGCGCACTCTCACCATGAGCACTGTCACCATGAGCACTATAACCATGGGAACTGTCACCATGAGCACTATCACCGTGAGCACTAGCACCATGGGCAGTGTCACCATGAGCACTATCACCAAGGGCACTATCACCGTGAGCACTGTCATCATGAGCACTGTCACCGTGCGCACTCTCACCATGAGCACTGTCACCATGAGCACTATAACCATGGGAACTGTCACCATGAGCACTATCACCGTGAGCACTAGCACCATGGGCAGTGTCACCATGAGCACTATTACCATGGGCACTATCACCATGAGCACTATCACCGTGAGCACTGTCACCGTGTGCACTGTCATCGTGTGCACTGTCACCATGAGCACTATCACCATGGGACCTGTCACCATGGGAATGGTCACCATGGGCACTGTCAAGATGAGCACTGTCACCATGGGAACTCTAACCATGAGCACTGTCACCATGGGAAATGTCCCCATGGGCAGTATCATCATGGGCAGTGCCACCATGAGGAATTTCACCATGAGAACTCCAATCATGTACACCGCCAGCTTTAGCACAGTCACCATGGG
This sequence comes from Balaenoptera ricei, assembly GCF_028023285.1. Taxonomy (NCBI): domain Eukaryota; kingdom Metazoa; phylum Chordata; class Mammalia; order Artiodactyla; family Balaenopteridae; genus Balaenoptera; species Balaenoptera ricei. Next base: position 97,386,618 of record NC_082654.1, read on the forward strand.
CTGTGTCACCATGTGCAGTGTCACCATGGGCACTGTCACTATGTGAACTGTCACCATGAGCAGTGTCACCATGGGCAATGTCACCATGAGCACTGTCACCGTGGGCACTGTCACCATGGGAAGTGTCACCATGAGCACTATCACCGTGAGCACTATAACCATGTGCAGTGTCACCGTGAGCAATATCACCATGAACACTGTCACAGTAGGCACTTTCACCGTGGGCACTGTCACCGTGTGCAATGTCACCATAGGCACTGTCACCATGGACACTGTCACCATGAACACTATCATCATGGGCAGTGCCACCATAAGGAATTTCACCATGGGAACTCCAACCATGTACACCGCCAGCATGAGCACAGTCACCATGGGCAGTGTCACCATAAGCACTGCCACCATGGGCACTTTCAACATGGGCAGTGTCACCATGCGAACCGTCACCATGAGCACTATCACCAAGGGCACTGTCAGCGTGAGCAATATCACCGTGAGCACTGTCACCATGAGCACTGTCACCTTGGTCAGTGTCACCGTGAGCAATATCACTATGGGCACTGTCATGTGAGCACTATTACCATGGGTACTACCACCAAGGGCAATGTCACTGTGAGCACTGTCACCATTAGCACTGTCACAATGAGCACTGTCATCATGAGCACTGTCACCATGCGAACTGTCACCATGAGCACTATCACCAAGGGAACAGTCACCATGAGAACTATCACCATGAGCACTATCACCTTGAGCACTGTCAACGTTAGCACTATTACCATGGGTAATATCACCAAGGGCACTGTCACCGTGAGCACTGTCATCATGAGCACTGTCACTGTGGGCACTGTCACCATGAGCACTGTCACTATGGGCACTGTATCCATGGGAATTGTCACCATGGGCACTATCACGGTGAGCACTACAACCATGGGAACTGTCACCATGGCGACGGTCACCATCGGCACTGTCAACATGAGCACTGTCACCATAGGCACACTCACCATGGGCAATGTCACCATGGACACTATCACCATGGGCACTGTCAACATGAGCACTGTCACCATGGGAAATGTCACTATGGTCAGTGTCACCATGGGCACTTTCACCATGGGCAGTGTCAACATGAGCACTATTACCATGAGCACGATCACCATGAGCACTATCACCATGGCCAGTGTCACCTTGAGCAATATCAACATGGGCACTGTCACTGTGAGCACTATTACAATAGGCACTATCACCATGAGCACTATCACAATGGGCACTGTCACCATAGGCACTGTCACCTTGGACACTGTCACCATGAGCACTAACATCATGGGCACTGCTACCATAAGGAATTTCACCATCGGAACTCCAAACATGTACACCGCCATCATGAGCACAATCACCATGGGAAGTGCCACAATGAGCACTGTCACTATGGCACTTTTAACATGAGCCCTGTCGCCATGCGAACTGTCACCATGAGCAGTATCTCTATGAGCACTGTCACCATGAGCATAGTCACCGTGGGCACTGTCACCATGAGCATTGTCACCATGGGCACTGTAACCATAGGAATGTCACCGTGAGCACTATCCCCATGGGCAGCGTCACCGAGAGCACTATCACCATGGACACTCTCACCGTGACCACTATGACCATGGGTACTATCACCAAGGGAACTGTCACCATGAGCACTGTCACCATGAGCAATGTCACCGTGGGCACTGTCACCATGAGCACTGTCATCATGGGCACTGTCACCATCGAACTGTCACCATTAGAACTGTCACTGAGGGCACTATCACCATGATAAGTATCACAATGGACACTGTCACCATAGGCACTGTCACCATGGACACTGTCACCATGAACACTATCATCATGGGCAGTGCCACCATGAGGAATTTCACCATGGGAACTCCAACCATGTACACCGCCAGCTTTAGCACAGTCACCATGGGTTGTGTGACCATGAGCACTGTAACCATGGGCACTGTCACCATGCGAACTCTCACCATGAGCACTATCACCGTGGGCAATGTCACCATGAGCACTTTCACCATGGGAACTGTCACCATGAATACTATCACCGTGAGCACTAGAACCATGGGCAGTGTCACCATGAGCAATATTACCATTAACATTATCACCGTGAGCACTGTCATTGTGGGCACTGTCACCGTGTGCACTGTCAAAATGAGCACTGTCACCATGGGAAATATCACCTTGGGCACTGTCACCATGGGCAGTGTCACCATTAGCATTGTTACCATGGGCACTCTCACGATGTACACTGTCACCATGAGCACCATTATCATGGGTAGTGCCACCATGAGGAATTTCACCATGGGAACTCCAACCTTCTACACCGCCAGCATGAGCACAGTCACTATGGGCAGTGTCACCATGAGAACTGTTACCATGGGCAATTTTAACATGGCAACTCTCACCATGTGCACTGTCACCATGGACACTGTCATCCTGAGTTCTGTTACCATGGGCAGTGTCACCATGAGCACTGTCACCATGACCACTTTCATCATGGGCACTATCACCATCTGAACTCTCACCATGAGAACTGTCACCAAGGGAAATGTCACCATGGGCACTATCACTATGGGCACTGTCACCATGGCCACTGTCACCACGGGCACTGTCACCATGGGAACGGTCACCATGGGCACTGTCAACATTAGCACTCTCAACATGGGAATTCTCACCATGAGCACTGTCACCATGGGCACTGTCACCATGGGCACTGTCACCATGGGTACTGTCACCATGGGCACTTTCAAAGTGGGCACTGTCACCATGCAAACTGTCACCATGAGCACTATGACCATGAGCACTATCACCAAGGGCACTGTCACCGTGAGCACTCTCACCATGAGCACTGTCACAGTGGGAACTGTCACCATGAGCACTAGCACAATGGGCACTGTCACCATAGGCACTGTCACCATGGACACTGTCACCATGAGCACTATCATCATGGGCAGTGCTACCATGAAGAATTTCACCATCGGAATTCCAACCAGGTACAGAGCCAGCATGAGCACATTCACCATGGGCATTATCACCATGAGCACTGTCACCATGGGCACTGTAACCTTGGGAACCGTCACCATGAGCACTATCACCATGGGCAGTGTCACCGTGAGCAATATCACCATGGGCACTGTCACCGTGAGCACTATTAACAAGGATACTATCACCAAGGTCACTGTCACCGTGAGCACTGTCACTGTGAGCACTGGCACCATGAGCACTGTCACCGTGGGCACTGTCACCATGAGCACTGTCATCATGGGAACTGTCACCATGGGGACTGTCACCATTAGCACTGTCACTGTGGGCACTATCACCGTGAGCACAATCACAATGGGCACTGTCACCATACGCACTGTCACCATGGACAATGTCACCATGAACACTATCATCATGGGCAGTGCCACCATAAGGAATTTCACCATGGGAAGTCCAACCATGTACACCCCCAGCATGAGCACAGTCACCATGGGCAGTGTCACCATGAGCACTGCCACCATGGGCACTTTCGACATGGGCACTGTCACCATGCGAACTATCACCATGAGCAATTTCACCATTAGCAGTATTACCATGTGCACTATCACCAAGGGCACTGTCAATGTGAGCACTGTCACCGTGAGGACTATCACCATGAGCACTGTCACCATGAGCATTTTCACCGTGTGCACTGTCACCAGTAGCACTGTCACCATGGGCACTGTAACCATGGGAACTGTCACCATGAGCACTATCACCGTGAGCACTATCACCATAGGAAGTGTCACCGTGAACAGTATCACCATGGGTACTGTCACCATGAGCACTATTACTATGGGCACTATCACCATGGGCATTGTCACTGTGAGCACTGCCACCATGAGCACTGTCACTGTGAGCACTGTCAACATGAGCACTGTCACCATGGGAACTGTCACCATGAGCACTGTCATCATTAGCACTATCATCACGGGCACTGTCAAAGTGAGCACTATTACCATGGGTACTACCACCTAGGGTACTGTCACTGTGAGCACTGTCACCATGAGCACTGTCACCGTGGGCAGTGTCAACATGAGCACTGTAACCATGGGCACTGTCACCATGGGAAATGTCACCATGCGCACTGTCACCATAGGCACTGTCACCATGGACACTGTCACCATGAACACTATCATCATGGGCACTGCCAGCATAAGGAATTTCACCATGGGAACTCCAACCATGTACACCGCCAGCATGAGCACAGTCACCATGAGCAGTGTCACCATGAGCACTGCCATCATGGGGACTTTCAACATGGGCACTGTCACCATGCGAACTATCACCACCAGCACTATCACCATGAGCAGTATTACCATGAACACTATCACCAAGGACACTGTCAACGTGAGCACTATCACCGTGAGCACTATAACCATGAGCACTGTCACCGTGAGCACTGTCACCGTGGGCACTGTTACCGTGTGCACTGTCAACATGAGCACTGTCACCATGGGAAATGTCACCATTTGCACTGTCACTGAGGGCACTGTCACCATGAGCACTGTCACCATGAGCACTATCACCATGGGAACTGTCACCATGGGAACGGTCACCATGGGCACACTCAAGATGAGCACTGTCACCATGGGAACTCTCACCAGGAGCACTGTCACCATGGGAAATGTCACCATGGGCACTGTCACCATGAGCACTATCATCATGGGCAGTGCCACCATGAGGAATTTCACCATGAGAACTCCAACCATGAACACTGCCAGCTTTAGCACTGTCAACATGGGCTGTGTCACCATGAGCACTGTCACCATGGGCACTGTTACCATGCAAACTTTTACCATGAGCACTGTCACCGTGGGCAATGTCACCATGAGCACTGTCACCGTGTGCACTGTCATCATGGGAAATGTCATCATGAGCACTATCACCGTGAGGACAATAACCATGGGCAGTGTCACCGTGAGCAATATCACCATGAACACTGTCACCATGAGCACTGTCATCATCGGCACTGTCACCATGGGAACTGTCACTATTACAACTGTCACTGTGGGCACTATCACCGTGAGCTCTATCACAATGGGCACTGTCACCATAGGCACTGTCACCATGGACACTGTCACCATGAACACTATCATCATGGGCAGTGCCAACATGAGGAATTTCAGCTTGGGAACTCCAACCATGTACATCGGCAGCTTTAGAACAGTCACCATGGGCTGTGTCACCATGAGCACTGTCACCATGGGCAATGTCACCATGCGAACTGTCACCATGAGCACTGTCACCATGGGAACTGTCACCATGAGCACTATCACCGTGAGGACTATAACCATGGGCACTGTCACAGTGAGCAATATCCCCATGAACACTGTAACCATGGGAAATGTCACCTTGGGCACTGTCACCTTGTGCACTGTCAACATGAGCACTGTCACCATGGGAAATGTCACCATGGGCACTGTCACCATGGGCAGTGTCATCATGAGCACTTTCACCAAGTGCAGTCTCATGATGGACACTGTCACCATGAGCACTATCATCATGGGCAGTGCCACCATGAGGAATTTCACCATGGGAACTCCAACCATGTACACCGCCAGCATGAGCACAGTCACCATGGGCAGTGTCACCATGGGCAATGTCACCATGGGCACTTTCGACATGGGCAATGTCACCATGGACACTGTCATCATGAGCTCTGTTACCATGGTAAATGTCACCATGAGCACTGTCATCTTGGGAACTTCCAGCATGGACACTGCCCCCATGAGCACTGTAACCAATGTCACTGCCACAGTGAGCACTGTCACCGTGAACACTGTCACCATGGGCATGGTCAACATTATCATTGTCACCATGGGAACTCTCACCATGAGCACTGTCACCATGGTAAAAGTCACCATGGGCACTGTCACCATAGGCTCTGTCACCGTGGACACTCTCACCATGAGCACTGTCATCATGGGCATTGCCACCATAAGGAATTTCATCATGGGAACTCCAACCAAGTACACCGCCAGCATGAGCACAGTCACCATGTGCAATGTCACCATGAGCACTATCACCAGGAGCACTATCACCAAGGGCACTATCACCGTGAGCACTGTCATCATGAGCACTGTCACAGTGCGCACTCTCACCATGAGCACTGTCACCATGGGCACTATAACCATGGGAACTGTCACCATGAGCACTATCACCGTGAGCACTAGCACCATGGGCAGTGTCACCATGAGCACTATTACCATGGGCACTATCACCATGAGCACTATCACCGTGAGCACTGTCACCGTGTGCACTGTCATCGTGTGCACTGTCACCATGAGCACTATCACCATGGGAACTGTCACCATGGGAATGGTCACCATGGGCACTGTCAAGACGAGCACTGTCACCATGGGAACTCTCACCATGAGCACTGTCACCATGGGAAATGTCCCCATGGGCACTATCATCATGGGCAGTGCCACCATGAGGAATTTCACCATGAGAACTCCAATCATGTACACCGCCAGCTTTAGCACAGTCACCATGGGCTGTGTCACCATGTGCAGTGTCACCACGGGCACTGTCACTATGTGAACTGTCACCATGAGCAGTGTCACCATGGGCAATGTCACCATGAGCACTGTCACCGTGGGCACTGTCACCATGGGAACTGTCACCATGAGCACTATCACCGTGAGCACTATAACCATGTGCAGTGTCACCGTGAGCAATATCACCATGAACACTGTCACAGTAGGCACTTTCACCGTGGGCACTGTCACCGTGTGCACTGTCACCATAGGCACTGTCACCATGGACACTGTCACCATGAACACTATCATCATGGGCAGTGCCACCATAAGGAATTTCACCATGGGAACTCCAACCATGTACACCGCCAGCATGAGCACAGTCACCATGGGCAGTGTCACCATAAGCACTGCCACCATGGGCACTTTCAACATGGGCAGTGTCACCATGCGAACCGTCACCATGAGCACTATCACCAACGGCACTGTCAGCGTGAGCAATATCACCGTGAGCACTGTCACCATGAGCACTGTCACCATGGTCCGTGTCACCGTGAGCAATATCACTATGGGCACTGTCATGTGAGCACTATTACCATGGGTACTATCACCAAGGGCAATGTCACTGTGAGCACTGTCACCATTAGCACTGTCACAATGAGCACTGTCATCATGAGCACTGTCACCATGCGAACTGTCACCATGAGCACTATCACCAAGGGAACAGTCACCATGAGAACTATCACCATGAGCACTATCACCTTGGGCACTGTCAACGTTCGCACTATTACTATGGGTAATATCATCAAGGGCACTGTCACCGTGAGCACTGTCATCATGAGCACTGTCACTGTGGGCACTGTCACCATGAGCACTGTCACTATGGGCACTGTATCCATGGGAATTGTCACCTTGGGCACTATCACGGTGAGCACTACAACCATGGGAACTGTCACCATGGCAACGGTCACCATTGGCACTGTCAACATGAGCACTGTCACCATAGGCACACTCACCATGGGCAATGTCACCATGGACACTATCACCATGGGCACTGTCAACATGAGCACTGTCACCATGGGAAATGTCACTATGGTCAGTGTCACCATGGGCACTTTCACCATGGGCAGTGTCAACATGAGCACTATTACCATGAGCACGATCACCATGAGCACTATCACCATGGCCAGTGTCACCTTGAGCAATATCAACATGGGCACTGTCACTGTGAGCACTATTACAATAGGCACTATCACCATGAGCACTATCACAATGGGCACTGTCACCATAGGCACTGTCACCTTGGACACTGTCACCATGAGCACTAACATCATGGGCACTGCTACCATAAGGAATTTCACCATCGGAACTCCAAACATGTACACCGCCATCATGAGCACAATCACCATGGGAAGTGCCACCATGAGCACTGTCACCATGGCACTTTTAACATGAGCCCTGTCGCCATGCGAACTGTCACCATGAGCAGTATCTCTATGAGCACTGTCACCATGAGCATAGTCACCGTGGGCACTGTCACCATGAGCATTGTCACCATGGGCACTGTAACCATAGGAATGTCACCGTGAGCACTATCCCCATGGGCAGCGTCACCGAGAGCAATATCACCATGGACACTCTCACCGTGACCACTATGACCATGGGTACTCTCACCAAGGGAACTGTCACCATGAGCACTGTCACCATGAGCACTGTCATCATGGGCACTGTCACCATCGAACTGTCACCATTAGAACTGTCACTGAGGGCACTATCACCATGATAACTATCACAATGGACACTGTCACCATAGGCACTGTCACCATGGACACTGTCACCATGAACACTATCATCATGGGCAGTGCCACCATGAGGAATTTCACCATGGGAACTCCAACCATGTACACCGCCAGCTTTAGCACAGTCACCATGGGTTGTGTGACCATGAGCACTGTAACCATGGGCACTTTCACCATGCGAACTCTCACCATGAGCACTATCACCGTGGGCAATGTCACCATGAGCACTTTCACCATGGGAACTGTCACCATGAACACTATCACCGTGAGCACTATAACCATGGGCAGTGTCACCATGAGCAATATTACCATTAACATTATCACCGTGAGCACTGTCACTGTGGGCACTGTCACCGTGTGCACTGTCAAAATGAGCACTGTCACCATGGGAAATATCACCTTGGGCACTGTCACCATGGGCAGTGTCACCATTAGCATTGTTACCATGGGCACTCTCACGATGTACACTGTCACCATGAGCACCATTATCATGGGTATTGCCACCATGAGGAATTTCACCATGGGAACTCCAACCTTCTACACCGCCAGCATGAGCACAGTCACTATGGGCAGTGTCACCATGAGAACTGTTACCATGGGCAATTTTAACATGGCCACTGTCACCATGTGCACTGTCACTATGGACACTGTCATCCTGAGTTCTGTTACCATGGGCAGTGTCACCATGAGCACTGTCACTATGGGCACTGTCATCCTGAGTTCTGTTACCATGGGAAATGTCACCATGAGCACTGTCATCTTGGGAACTGCCACCATGGACACTGCCACCATGAGCACTGTAACCATTGGCACTGCCACAGTGAGCACTGTCACCATGAGCACTGTCACCATCGAAACTGTCACCATGTGCACTGTCACCATGGGAACTCTCACCATGAGCACTGTCACCATGGGAAATGTCACCATGGGCACTGTCACCATGGGCAGGGTCATCATGAGCACTGTCACCATGGGCACTCTCATGATGGACACTGTCACCATGAGCACTATCATCATGGGCAGGGCAACCATGAGGAATTTCACCATGGGAACTCCAGCCATGTATACCGCCAGCTTGAGCACTTTCACCATGGGCACTTTCAACATGGCCACTGTCACCATGTACACTGTCACCATGGACACTGTCATCATGAGCTCTGTTTCCATGGGAAATGTCACCATGAGCACTGTCATCTTGGGAACTGCCACCATGGACACTGCCACCATGAGCACTGTAACCATTGGCTCTGCCACAGTGAGCATTGTCACCGTGAGCACTGTCACCATGGGAACTCTCACCATGAGCACTGTCACCATGGGAAATGTCATTATGGGCAGTGTCACCATGGGCACTGTCACCGTGAGCACTGTCTCCATGAGCACTATTACCATGAACACTATCACCATGAGCACTATCACCAAGGGCATTGTCACCATGAGCACTATCACCGTGAGCACTATCACCATGGGCAGTGTTACCTTGAGCAATATCAGCATGGGCAATGTCACGGTGAGCACTATTACAATGGGCACTTTCACCTTGAGCACTATCACCATGAGCACTGTCATCGTGGGCATTGTCACCATGTGCACTGTCCCCATGAGCACTGTCACCATGAGCAGTATCACCATGGGTACTGTCACCATGGGAACGGTCACAATGGGCAATGTCAACATGAGCACTATCACCATGCGAACTGTCACCATGAGCACTATCACTAAGGGCACTGTCACCATGAGCCCTGTCACCATGAGCACTGTCACAGTGGGAACCTTCACCATGAGCACTCTCACCATGGGTACTGTCACCATCGGCAATTTCAACATGGGCACTGCCACCATGCGAACTGTCACCATGAGCACTATCACCATGAGCACTATCACCAAGGGCACTGTCACCGTGAGCACTGTCACATTGAGCACTGTCACAGTGGGCACTGTCACTATGAGCACTATCACAATGGGCACTCTCACCATAGACACTGTCACCATGGACACTGTCACCATGGGCACTGTCACCATGAGCACTGTCACCATGGGAACTGTCACCATGAGCACTGCCACCATGGGAAATGTCACTATGGGCAGTGTCACCATGGGCACTGTCACCATGGGCAGTGTCACCATGAGCACTATTACCATGAGCACCATCACTATGAGCACTATTCTATGGGCACTGTCACATTGAGAACTATTACCATGGATACTATCACCAAAGGCACTGTCATCGTGAGCACTATCACCATGAGCACTGTCACTGTGGGCATTGCCACCATGAGCACTGTCATCATGGCCACTGTCACCATGCGAACTGCCACCCTGAGCAATATCACAGTGGGCACTGTCACCATGAGCACTGTCACCATAGGCACTGTACCCATGGTAACTGTCACCATTGGCACTATCAAGGTGAGCACTATCACCATGGGAACTGTCACCATGGGAAAGGTCACCATGCGTACTGTAACCATTGGCACTGCCACAGTGAGAACTGTCACAGTGAGCACTATCACCATGGGCACTGTCACCATGTGCACTGTACCCATGGGAACTCTCACCATGAGCACTGTCACCATGGGAAATGTCACTATGGGCAGTGTCACCATGTGCACTGTCACCATCGGTAGTGTCAACACGGGCACTATTACCATGAGCACTATCACCGTGAGCACTGTCACCGTGGGCAATGTCACCATGTGCATTGTCACCATGAGCAATATCACCATGGGAAGTGTCAACATGGGAACTGTCACCATGGACACTGTCAACGTGAGCACTGTCAGCATGGGAACTCTCACCAGGAGCACTGTCTCCATCGGAAATGTCACCATGGACACTGTTCACCATGGGAAGTGTCACCATGGGAACTGTCACTATGGACACTGTCTCCATCGGCACTCTCACCATGGGCACTGTCACTGTGGAAAATGTCACCATGGGCACTGTAACCAACTACACGGTCCCGAGGAGCACTATCACCATGGACACTGTTTCCATCAGCATTGTCCCCATGGGCACTGTCAACATGAGCACTGTCATCCATCAGCACTGTCGCCATGGGAACTCTCACTATGAGGACTGTCACAATTGGAAATGTCACTATGGGTATTGTCACCAAGGGCACTGTCACCATGGGCACTGTCAACATGAGCACTGTCACCATGGGCACTGTCACCATGGGCACTATCACAATGGACACTGTCAACATGGGAAATGTCACCATGGTCACTGTCACCATGAGCACTTTCAACATGGGCACTGTCACCTTGTGAAATGTAACCATGGGCAGTGTCACCGTGAGCACTGTCACCATTGGCACTGTCACCGTGGACACTGTTACCATGTACAATATCATCATGGGCAGTGCCACCATGAGGAATTTCAACATGGGAACACCAACCCTGTACACCACCAGCATGAGCACAGTCACCATGGGCATTATCACCATGAGCACTGTCACCGTGGGAACTTTCAACATGGGCACTATCAGCATGTGAACTGTCACCATGGGCAGTGTCACCATTAGCACTATCACCAAAGGCACTGTCAACGTGAGAACTATCACCATGAGCACTATTACCATGGGCAGTGTCACCGTGAGCAATATCACCATGGGCAGTGTCACCATGGGCACTATCACCAAGGGAACTGTCACCGTGAGCACTATCATCGTGAGCACTCTCACCCTGAGCACTGTCACCATGAGCACTGTCACCGTCGGTACTGTCACCATGAGCACTGTCACTATGGGCACTGTCACCATGGGAACTGTCACCATGAGCACTATCACCGTGAGGACTATCACCATGGGTAGTGTCACCATGAGCAATATCACCATGGGCACTGTCAACATGAGCACTATTACCATGGGCAATATCACCATGAGCACTATCACCGTGAGCACTGTCACCGTGGGCACTGTCACCGTGTGCACTGTCCCCATGAGCACTGTCACCATGAGCACTATCACCATGAGAACTGTCACCATGGGAACGGTCACCATGGGCACTGTCAACATGAGCACTTTCACCATGGGAACTCTCACCATGAGCACTGTCACCATGGCCAGTGTCACCATGGCCACTCTCACCATAAGCACTGTCTCCAAGGGAAATGTCACCATGGGCACTCTCACCATGTGCACTGTCACAATGCGCACTGTCATCATGGGCACTGCCACCATGAGAACTTTCACCATGGGAATTCCCACCATGGATATGGCCACCTTGAGCACTGTCACCATGAGCACTGTCACCATGGGCACTGTCACCATGGGCACTCTCACCATGGGCACTGTTGACCATGGACACTGTCACCATGGGCACTGTGAACATGAGCAGTGTCACCATGGTAAGTCTTACCATGAACACTGTCACCATGGGAAATGTCACCATGGGCACTCTCAGCATGGGCACTGTTACCATGGACACTGTCACCATGAGCACTATCATCATGGGCAATGCCACAATGAGGAATTTCACCATGGCATCTCCAACCATGTACACCGCCAGCATGAGCACTGTCACCATGGGCAGTGTCACCATGAGCACTCTCACCATGGGCACTTTCAACATGGGCACTGTCACCATGCGAACTGTCACCATGAGCACTATCACTATGAGCACTATCACCATGAGCACTATCATAAATGGCACTGTCACCGTGAGCTCTGTCACCATGAGCACTGTCACCGTGGGCAATGTCACCATGAGCACTTACACCGTGGGCACTGTCACCAATGCAACTGTCACCATGAGCACTGTCCCTATGGGCACTGTCACCATGGGAACTGTCACCATGAGCACTATCACCATGAGCACTATCACCATGGGCATTGTCACAGTGAGCAATATCACCATGGGCACTGTCAACGTGAGCACTATCACCATGAGCACTATCACCGTGAGCACTGTCACCGTGGGCACTGTCACCATGTGCACTGTCACCATGAGCACTGTGACCATGAGAACTATCACCATGGGAACGGTCACCATGGGAAATGTCAACATGAGCACTGTCACTATGGGAAGTCTCACCATGAGCACTGTCACCATGGGAAATGTCACAATGATCCATGACAACTTTCCTCAAAATTCTCCAGCACGCCTTCATCACAATACTCCATGCCGCTTGTCATCACAATGCTCCATGGCCACTGTAATCCCAAGGATCCATGACCGTGTCATCACAATGCTCAATGATCACTGTCATCACAATGCTCCTTGACCACTTTCACCACAATGTTCTATGCCCCTGTCATCACAAAGTCCCATGTCCCATGTCACCACAATGCTCCATGACCACAGTCATCACAATTCTCCATGACCCTTGTCCTCACAATGCTCCATCCCCTTCCCATCACAATGCTCCATTTCCCCTGTAATCACAACGCACCATGCCCTTGTCATCTCAATGCTCCATGGCCCCTGTAATCACAAGGATCCATGACTGTGTCATCACAATGCTCAATGAACACTGTCATCACAATGCTCCTTGACCACTTTCATCACAATGTTCTATGAACCCTGTCATCACCAAGCCCCATGACCTATGTCATCACAATGCTCCCTGGTGCTTTTCATCACAATGCTCCATGACAATTTTCAACACAATGCTCCATGACCATAGTCATCCCAATGCTCCATGACACCTGTCATCACAATGCTCCATGGCCTTTCTCATCACAGTGCTCCATGGCCTCTGTAATCACAGTGTTCCTTGAACCCTTTCATCACAATGCTCCATGACCTCTGTCATCACAATTCCCCTTGACACCTGTCATCACAATACTCCATGGTCCTTGTGATCACAATGCTTCATGACACCTGTCATCACAATGCTCCATAACCCTTGTCATCACAAAGCTCCATGATCCCTGTATTCACAATCATCCATGACCCCTTTCCTCACAAATTTCCAGTACCCCTTTCATCACAATGTTCCATGCTACTTGTCATCACTATGCTCCATGCTGTTGTCATCACAATGCTCCATGGCACCTGTAAACACAATGCTCCATGCCCTTGTCATGACAATGCTCTAGAACTCTTGTCATCACAATGCTCCATGCCCATGTCATCAAAGATGTCCGTGATCCATGTCTTCACAATGTTCCATGGCCTTTGTCATCACAATGCACAATGACCAGTTTCATCAGAATCCTCGCTCACACCTTTCATCACAATGCTCCATGGCCCTTGTCATTACAATTCCCCCTGACCCTTTTCATCACAATGCTCCATGACACCTGTTATCACAATGCACCATGACTTTTTTCATCACAATGCTCCATGGTCCCTGTAATCACGTTTTTCTATGACAACTTTCATCACATTGCCACATGACATCTGTCATCACAATGCTCCATGGCCATTGTGATCACAATGCTCCATGAACCCTGTCATCCCAATGCTCCACGGTCGTTGTAGTCAGAATCATCCATGAACCAATTAATCACAATGATCCATGCCCTTTGTCATCACAACCCTCCATGCCATTTGTCATCACAATGCTCCATGCACTTGTCATCACAATGCTCATGACACCTGTCATCACAATACTACATGGCTTTTTTCATCACAATGCTTCATGGCCCCTGTAATCATAATGCTCCATGCCCTTTTCATGACACTGTTCCAGAACCCTTGTCATCAAAATGATCCATGCCCGTGTCATAACAATGCTCCAGGCCCCTTGTCATCACTATGCTCCCTGGGGCTTTTCATCACAATATCTCATGATCCCTTTCACCACAATGCTCCATGACACCTTTCATCACAATGCTCCATGACCATTGTCGTCAAAATGCTCCATGGTCTTTGTCATCACAGTGCTCCATTACCCCTGTAATTACAGTGCTCCATGACCCCTTTCATCACAAAGATGCATGACCACTGTCATCACAATGCTCCATGACCCCTGTCATCACAATGCTTCATGACTTTTGTCATCACAATGCTCCATGGTGCTTTTCATCACAATGCTCAATGACCACTTTCATCACAGTGCTCCATAACCCATTTAGTCACAATGCTCCATGGTCCTTGTCATCACAATGTTCCATGACAGCTTGCCTCACAGTGCTCCATGACTACTTTCATCACACTACCCCATAGCCATTTTCATCAATTTCCCCCATGACCCCTTTCATCACAAAGCTCCATGACCACTTTCATTACAATGTCCCAAGCCCCCTCTCATCGCAAACCTCCAAGATCCCTGTAATCACGATGATCCATGCCCCCTGTCATCACAATGCCCCATGACCCCTGTCATCACAATGCCCCATCACCCCTGTCATCACAATGCTCCATGGCCCTTGTCATCATAATGCTATGTGACTTCTGTCATCACAATGCTCCATGAACCTTGTCATCACAAGCTCCATGATCCTTGTAATCACAATGCTCCATGCCCTTGTCATCACAATGCTCCAGAACTCTTCTCATCACAATTCTCCATGCCCGTGTCATCACAATGCTCCATGAAAATGTCATCACAATGCTCCAGGACTCTTGTCATCACAATACTCCATGGCGCATTTCATCACAATTATCTATGACCACTTTCATCACAACGCTCCATGAACTCTTTCATCACAATGCTCCATGGCCCTTGTCATTACAATGTCCCATGACCCCTTTTATCTCAGTGCTCCATGACCACTTTCATCACAATGTTCCATAACCCATTTGATCACAATGCTCCATGGCCCTTGTCATAACAATGTCCCATGACCCACTTTACCTCAATGCTCCATGACCCCTTTCATCACTATGCTCCATGACCATTGTCATCACAATTCTCCATGGCCCTATCATCACAATGCTCCATGACCCCTGTGATCACAATGCTCCATGGCCCTTTTCATCACAATGCTCCATGAACCCTGTCATCACAATGCTCCATGATCGCTGTAATCACAATGATCCATGACATCTTTCCTCACAATTCTCCAGTACGCCTCTCGTCACAATGCTCCACTCCTCTTTTCATCACAATGCTGAATGCAGTTGTCATCACAATGCTCCATGGGCCCTGTAATCACAATTCTCCATGCCCTTGTCATCCAAAAGCTCCAGAAGTCATGTCATCACAATGCTACATTCCCTTGTCATCAAATGCTCCATGACCCTTGTTGTCACAATGTCCCATGACCCATTTTATCTCAAAGCTCCATGACCCCTTTCATCACAATGGTCTATGAGCAGTGTCATCACAATGCTCCATGCCCCTATCATCAAAATGTTCCATGACCCCTGTAATCGCAATGCTCCATGGCTTTTGTCATCACAATGTTCCCTGCCCCTATCATCGCAATGCTCCATGACCACTGTCATCACAATGCCCAATAACCTCTCATCACAATGCTCCATGATACCTGTCATCACAATGCACCATGACCCTTGTCATCACAATGCTCCATGATCCCTGTAATCACAACGATCCATGTACCATTTCCTCACAATGCTCCAATACTACTTTCATCACAATGCTCCATGCCACTTGTCATCACAATGCTCAATGGCCTGTTTCCTCACAATGCTCCAGTATCCCATTCATCACAAGGCTCCATGCCAATGGTCATCACAATGCTACATGCCCTGGTCATCACAATGACCCATGATCCCTTTAATCACAATGCTCCATGACACCTTTCATCACAATGCTCCATGGCCCCTGTAATCACAATGCTCCATGCCTCTGTCATCACAATGCTCCAGAACTCTTCTCATCACAATTCTCCATGCCCGTGTCATCCCAGTTCTCCATGACAGTGTCATCAGAATGCTCCCGGACTCTTGTCATCACAATGCTCCATGGCGCTTTTCATCACAATGCTCCATGACCACTTGCATCACAACGCTCCATAACCCATTTAATAACAATACTCCATGGCTCTTGTCATAACAAGGCACAATGACCCTTTCATCACAATGCTCCATGACCTCTGTCATCACAATGATCCATAACACCTTTCCGCACAATGCTCCATTACCCTTTTCTTCACAGTGCTCCATGCCACTTCTCATCACAATGCACCATGCCCTTGTCATCACGATGCTCCAGAAGTCATGTCATCACCAATGCTCCATGGCCCTTGTCATCAAAATGCTCCAGAAGTTATCTCATCACAAGGCTCCATGACCGTGTCCTCACAATGCTCCATGAGCACTGTCATCACAATGCTCCATGACCACTTTCATCACAATGCTCCACGCACCCTGTCATCGCTATGCCCCATGATTCCTGTCATCACAATGCCTCATGGCCCTTGCCATCACAATGCTCCATGACCCTTGTCTTCACAATGCCCCATGACCCCTGCCATCACAATGCTCCATGATCCCTGTAATCACAAACATCCATGACCCCTTTCATCAAAATGCTCCAGTATCACATTCATCAAATTGCTCCATGCCCCTTTTCATCACAATGTTCCATATCCTTGTCATCACAATGCTCTATGGCCCCTGTAATCACAAGGCTCCATGCCCTTGTCATCACAATACTCCAGCACACTTCTCAACACAATTCTCCATGCCCGTGTCATCCCAATGCTCCATGAAAATGCCATCACAATGCTCCAGGACTCTTGTCATCACAATGCTCCATGACACCTTTCATCACAATGCTCCATGGCTTGGTCATCACAATGCTCCATGTCGCCTCTAATCACAGTGCTTCATGAACCCGTTCATGAAAATGCTCCATGCCCACTGTCATCACAGTGCCCCATGACTCCTGTCATCACAATGCTCCATGACCCTTGTCATCACAAAGCTCCCTGGCCCTTGTCATCACAATTTCCGATGACCCCCTTTATCTCAAAGTTCCATGACACTTGTCATCACAATGCTCCATGAACCCTGTAATCACAATGATCCATGACAGTTTTCCTCACAATGCTCCATTACCCCTTTCGTCACAATGCTCCATGGCTTGGTCATCACAATGCACCATGCCTTTGTCATCACAATGCTCCATGATCCCTGTAATCACAATGATCCATGACCCCTTTCCTCACAATGCTCCAGGACGCCTTTCATCACAATGATCCATGCCGCTTTTCATCACAATGCTCCATGCCCCCTGTCATCACAATGCCGCATGACTCCGGTTATCACAATGTTACATGCCCCTTGTCATCGCAATGCTCCATGAACCCTGTCATCACAGTGCTTCATGACCCTTGCCATCACAATGCTCCATGAACCCTATAATCTCAATGATCCATGACCCCTTTCATCACAATGCTCCATGACCACTTTCATCACACTTCTCCGTGTCCCTTGTCATCACAATGGTCCATGCCCTTGTCATCAAATGCTCCATGGCCCCTGTAATCACAAATCTCCATGCCCATGTCATCACAATGCTCCATGAAAATGCCATCACAATGCTCCAAGACTCTTGTCATCACAATACTCCATGGTGCTTTTCATCACAATGCTCCATGACCACTTTCTTCACAAAGCTCCATGACCATTGTCATCACAATGCTACATAACCCCTGACATCGCAATGATCCATGACCCCTTTCATCACAATGCTCAATGATGCCTGTCATCACAATGTTCCATGGCCTTTGTCTTCACATTTCTCCATGGCTACTGTAATTACAGTGCTCCATAATTCCTTTCATCACAATGCTCCATGGCCCCTGTCATCACAATGTCCCATGACCCCTTTTATCTCATTGCTCCATGTCCCCTTTCATCACAATGCTCCATGACCATTGTCATCACAATGCTCTATGCCTCTATCATCACAATGCTACATGACCCCTGACATCGCAATGATCCATGACTCCTTTTATCACAATGCTCCATGATGCCTGTCATCACAATGTTCCATGGCCTTTATCTTCACAATTCTCCATGGCTCCTGTAATTACAGTGTTCCATAAACCCTTTCATCACAATGCTCCATGGCCCTTGTCATCACAATGTCCTATGACCCCTTTTATCTCAATGTTCCGTGTCCCCTTTCTTAACAATGTTCCATGACCACTTTCATCACAATGCTCCATAACCCATTTGATCACAATGCTCCTTGGCCCTTGTCATCACAATGCTCCAATGCGCTTTTCATCACAATGCTGCATGAACACTTGCCTCACAGTGCTCCAAGACCACATTCATCAAAATGCCCCATAGCCATTGTCATCAATTTTCCCCTTGACCCCTTTCATCACAATGCTCCATGACCATTTTCATCACAATGTTCCATGCCCTTGTCATCAAATGCTCCATGGCCCCTGTAATCACAAATCTCCATGCCCATGTCATCACAATGCTCCATGAAAATGTCATCACAATGCTCCAAGACTCTTGTCATCGCAATACTCCATGGTGCTTTTCATCACAATGCTCCATGATCCCTTTCATCACAATGCTCCATGGCCCTTGTCATCACAATGTCCCTTGACCCCTTTTATCTCAGTGCTCTATGTCCCCTTTCATCACAATCCTCCATGACCACATTCATCACAATCCTCGATAACCCATTTGATCACAATGCTCCATGGCTCTTGTCATCACAATGCTCCATAGCACTTTTCATCACAATTCTCCATGACCACTTTCTTCACAATGCTCCATGACCATTGTCATCACCATGCTACATGACCCCTGACATCGAAATGATCCATGACCCCTTTCATCACAATGCTCCATGACGCCTGTCATCACAATGTTCCATGGCCTTTATCTTCACAATTCTCCATGGCTCCTGTAATTACAGTGTTCCATAAACCCTTTCATCACAATGCTCCATGGCCCTTGTCATCACAATGTCCTATGACCCCTTTTATCTCAATGTTCCGTGTCCCCTTTCTTAACAATGTTCCATGACCACTTTCCTCACAATGCTCCATAACCCATTTGATCACAATGCTCCTTGGCCCTTGTCATCACAATGCTCCAATGTGCTTTTCATCACAATGCTGCATGACCACTTGCCTCACAGTGCTCCATGACCACATTCATCAAAATGCCCCATAGCCATTGTCATCAATTTTCCCCTTGACCCCTTTCATCACAATGCTCCATGACCACTTTCATCACAATGTCCCATGCCCCTGTCATCACAATGCTCCATGATCCCTGTAATCACAATGATCCATTCCCACTGTCATCACAATGTCCCATGCCCCCTTTCATCACAATGCCCCATGACCCCTGTCATCACAATGCTCCATGGCCCTTGTCATCACAATGCTCCATGACCCCTGTCATCACAATTCTCTAGTACCGCTTTCATCACAATGCTCCATGCCCTTTGTCATCACAATACTCCATGCACTTGTCATCAAATGTTCCATGGCCCCTGTACTCACAATGCTCCATACCTTTGTCATCTCAATGCTCCAGAACTCTTCTCATCACAATTCTCCATGCCTGTGTCATAACAATGCTCCATGAAAATGTCATCACTACGCTCCAGGACACTTGTCATCACAATGATCCATGACCACTTTCATCACACCGTTCCATAACCCATTTGATCACAATGTTCCATGGCCCTTGTCATCACAATGCTCCATGACACCTTTCATCACAATGCTCAACGATCCTTGTCATCACAATGTCCCATGACCCATTTTATCTCAATGCTCCATGACCCCTTTTATCACAATGGTCTATGACCATTGTCATCACAATGCTCAATGCCCCTATCATCACAATGCTCCATGACCCCTGTCATCTCAGTGATCCCTGACCCCTTTCATCACAATGCTCCGTGATGCCTGTCATCACAATGTTCCATGGCCTTTGTCATCAGAATGCTCCATGGCCCCTGTAATCACAGTGTTCCATGACCCCTATTATCACAAGTACAGATGACCACTGTCATCACTATTCTCCATGGCCCTTGTCATCTCTATGCTCCATGACCCTGTCATCACAATGCTCCATGACCCTTGTCATCACAATGCTCTTTGATCCCTGTAATCACAATGATCCATGTACCATTTCCTCACAATGCTCCAATACCTCTTTCATCACAATGCTCCATGCCACTTGTCATCACAATGTTCCATGCCCTTGCCATCGCAATGCTCAATGGCCCGTTTCCTCACAACGCTCCAGTCACCCATTTATCTCAAGGCTGCATGCCAATGCTCATCACAATGCTACTTGCCCTTGTAATCACAATGATCCATGATCCCTTTCATCACAATGCTCCATGACACCTTTCATCACAATGCTCCATGGCCCCTGTAATCACAATGCTCCATGACCACTTTCATCACAACGCTCCATAAACCACTTAATCACAATGTTCCATGGCTCTTGTCATAACAAGGCCCAATGAAACTTTTCATCACAATGCTCCATGACCCCTTTCATCAGAATACTCCATGGTTTTGTCATCACAATGCTCCATGTCGTATGTAATCACATTGCTCCATGAACCCGTTCATTACAATGCTCCATGCCCACTGTCATCACAAATCCCCGTGACCACTGTCATCACAATGCTCCATGGCCGTTGTCATCTCAAAGCTCCATGACCCCTGTCATAACAGTGATCCATAACACCTTTCCTCACAATGCTCCATTAACCGTTTCATCACAATTCTCCATGCCACTTGTCATCACAATGCTCCATGCACTTGTCATCACAGTGCTCCATGGCCCATTTCCTAACAATGCTCCAGTACCCCTTTCATCACAGGGCTCCATGCCACTTGTCATCACAATGCCCCAGGACCCCTGTAATCACAATGCTCCATGGTGCTTTTCATCACAATGCCCCATCACCCCTGTCATCACAATGCTCCATGGCCCTTGTCATCATAATGCTATGTGACTTCTGTCATCACAATGCTCCATGAACCTTGTCATCACAAGCTCCATGATCCTTGTAATCACAATGCTCCATGCCCTTGTCATCACAATGCTCCAGAACTCTTCTCATCACAATTCTCCATGCCCGTGTCATCACAATGCTCCATGAAAATGTCATCACAATGCTCCAGGACTCTTGTCATCACAATACTCCATGGCGCATTTCATCACAATTATCTATGACTACTTTCATCACAACGCTCCATGAACTCTTTCATCACAATGCTCCATGGCCCTTGTCATTACAATGTCCCATGACCCCTTTTATCTCAGTGCTCCATGACCACTTTCATCACAATGCTCCATAACCCATTTGATCACAATGCTCCATGGCCCTTGTCATAACAATGTCCCATGACCCACTTTACCTCAATGCTCCGTGACCCCTTTCATCACTATGCTCCATGACCATTGTCATCACAATTCTCCATGGCCCTATCATCACAATGCTCCATGACCCCTGTGATCACAATGCTCCATGGCCCTCTTCATCACAATGCTCCATGAACCCTGTCATCACAATGCTCCATGATCGCTGTAATCACAATGATCCATGACATCTTTCCTCACAATTCTCCAGTACGCCTCTCGTCACAATGCTCCACTCCTCTTTTCATCACAATGCTGAATGCAGTTGTCATCACAATGCTCCATGGCCCCTGTAATCACAATTCTCCATGCCCTTGTCATCCAAAAGCTCCAGAAGTCATGTCATCACAATGCTACATTCCCTTGTCATCAAATGCTCCATGACCCTTGTTGTCACAATGTCCCATGACCCATTTTATCTCAAAGCTCCATGACCCCTTTCATCACAATGGTCTATGAGCAGTGTCATCACAATGCTCCATGCCCCTATCATCAAAATGTTCCATGACCCCTGTAATCGCAATGCTCCATGGCTTTTGTCATCACAATGTTCCCTGCCCCTATCATCGCAATGCTCCATGACCACTGTCATCACAATGCCCAATAACCTCTCATCACAATGCTCCATGATACCTGTCATCACAATGCACCATGACCCTTGTCATCACAATGCTCCATGATCCCTGTAATCACAACGATCCATGTACCATTTCCTCACAATGCTCCAATACTACTTTCATCACAATGCTCCATGCCACTTGTCATCACAATGCTCAATGGCCTGTTTCCTCACAATGCTCCAGTATCCCATTCATCACAAGGCTCCATGCCAATGGTCATCACAATGCTACATGCCCTGGTCATCACAATGACCCATGATCCCTTTAATCACAATGCTCCATGACACCTTTCATCACAATGCTCCATGGCCCCTGTAATCACAGTGCTCCATGCCTCTGTCATCACAATGCTCCAGAACTCTTCTCATCACAATTCTCCATGCCCGTGTCATCCCAGTTCTCCATGACAGTGTCATCAGAATGCTCCCGGACTCTTGTCATCACAATGCTCCATGGCGCTTTTCATCACAATGCTCCATGACCACTTGCATCACAACGCTCCATAACCCATTTAATAACAATACTCCATGGCTCTTGTCATAACAAGGCACAATGACCCTTTCATCACAATGCTCCATGACCTCTGTCATCACAATGATCCATAACACCTTTCCGCACAATGCTCCATTACCCTTTTCTTCACAGTGCTCCATGCCACTTCTCATCACAATGCACCATGCCCTTGTCATCACGATGCCACAGAAGTCATGTCATCACCAATGCTCCATGGCCCTTGTCATCAAAATGCTCCAGAAGTTATCTCATCACAAGGCTCCATGACCGTGTCCTCACAATGCTCAATGAGCACTGTCATCACAATGCTCCATGACCACTTTCATCACAATGCTCCACGCACCCTGTCATCACTATGCCCCATGATTCCTGTCATCACAATGCCTCATGGCCCTTGCCATCACAATGCTCCATGACCCTTGTCTTCACAATGCCCCATGACCCCTGCCATCACAATGCTCCATGATCCCTGTAATCACAAACATCCATGACCCCTTTCATCAAAATGCTCCAGTATCACATTCATCAAATTGCTCCATGCCCCTTTTCATCACAATGTTCCATATCCTTGTCATCACAATGCTCTATGGCCCCTGTAATCACAAGGCTCCATGCCCTTGTCATCACAATACTCCAGCACACTTCTCAACACAATTCTCCATGCCCGTGTCATCCCAATGCTCCATGAAAATGCCATCACAATGCTCCAGGACTCTTGTCATCACAATGCTCCATGACACCTTTCATCACAATGCTCCATGGCTTGGTCATCACAATGCTCCATGTCGCCTCTAATCACAGTGCTTCATGAACCCGTTCATGAAAATGCTCCATGCCCACTGTCATCACAGTGCCCCATGACTCCTGTCATCACAATGCTCCATGACCCTTGTCATCACAAAGCTCCCTGGCCCTTGTCATCACAATTTCCGATGACCCCCTTTATCTCAAAGTTCCATGACACTTGTCATCACAATGCTCCATGAACCCTGTAATCACAATGATCCATGACAGTTTTCCTCACAATGCTCCATTACCCCTTTCGTCACAATGCTCCATGGCTTGGTCATCACAATGCACCATGCCTTTGTCATCACAATGCTCCATGATCCCTGTAATCACAATGATCCATGACCCCTTTCCTCACAATGCTCCAGGACGCCTTTCATCACAATGATCCATGCCGCTTTTCATCACAATGCTCCATGCCCCCTGTCATCACAATGCCGCATGACTCCGGTTATCACAATGTTACATGCCCCTTGTCATCGCAATGCTCCATGAACCCTGTCATCACAGTGCTTCATGACCCTTGCCATCACAATGCTCCATGAACCCTATAATCTCAATGATCCATGACCCCTTTCATCACAATGCTCCATGACCACTTTCATCACACTTCTCCGTGTCCCTTGTCATCACAATGGTCCATGCCCTTGTCATCAAATGCTCCATGGCCCCTGTAATCACAAATCTCCATGCCCATGTCATCACAATGCTCCATGAAAATGCCATCACAATGCTCCAAGACTCTTGTCATCACAATACTCCATGGTGCTTTTCATCACAATGCTCCATGACCACTTTCTTCACAAAGCTCCATGACCATTGTCATCACAATGCTACATAACCCCTGACATCGCAATGATCCATGACCCCTTTCATCACAATGCTCAATGATGCCTGTCATCACAATGTTCCATGGCCTTTGTCTTCACATTTCTCCATGGCTACTGTAATTACAGTGCTCCATAATTCCTTTCATCACAATGCTCCATGGCCCCTGTCATCACAATGTCCCATGACCCCTTTTATCTCATTGCTCCATGTCCCCTTTCATCACAATGCTCCATGACCATTGTCATCACAATGCTCTATGCCTCTATCATCACAATGCTACATGACCCCTGACATCGCAATGATCCATGACTCCTTTTATCACAATGCTCCATGATGCCTGTCATCACAATGTTCCATGGCCTTTATCTTCACAATTCTCCATGGCTCCTGTAATTACAGTGTTCCATAAACCCTTTCATCACAATGCTCCATGGCCCTTGTCATCACAATGTCCTATGACCCCTTTTATCTCAATGTTCCGTGTCCCCTTTCTTAACAATGTTCCATGACCACTTTCATCACAATGCTCCATAACCCATTTGATCACAATGCTCCTTGGCCCTTGTCATCACAATGCTCCAATGCGCTTTTCATCACAATGCTGCATGAACACTTGCCTCACAGTGCTCCAAGACCACATTCATCAAAATGCCCCATAGCCATTGTCATCAATTTTCCCCTTGACCCCTTTCATCACAATGCTCCATGACCATTTTCATCACAATGGTCCATGCCCTTGTCATCAAATGCTCCATGGCCCCTGTAATCACAAATCTCCATGCCCATGTCATCACAATGCTCCATGAAAATGTCATCACAATGCTCCAAGACTCTTGTCATCGCAATACTCCATGGTGCTTTTCATCACAATGCTCCATGATCCCTTTCATCACAATGCTCCATGTCCCTTGTCATCACAATGTCCCTTGACCCCTTTTATCTCAGTGCTCTATGTCCCCTTTCATCACAATCCTCCATGACCACATTCATCACAATCCTCGATAACCCATTTGATCACAATGCTCCATGGCTCTTGTCATCACAATGCTCCATGACCACTTTCTTCACAATGCTCCATGACCATTGTCATCACAATGCTACATGACCCCTGACATCGAAATGATCCATGACCCCTTTCATCACAATGCTCCATGACGCCTGTCATCACAATGTTCCATGGCCTTTATCTTCACAATTCTCCATGGCTCCTGTAATTACAGTGTTCCATAAACCCTTTCATCACAATGCTCCATGGCCCTTGTCATCACAATGTCCTATGACCCCTTTTATCTCAATGTTCCGTGTCCCCTTTCTTAACAATGTTCCATGACCACTTTCCTCACAATGCTCCATAACCCATTTGATCACAATGCTCCTTGGCCCTTGTCATCACAATGCTCCAATGTGCTTTTCATCACAATGCTGCATGACCACTTGCCTCACAGTGCTCCATGACCACATTCATCAAAATGCCCCATAGCCATTGTCATCAATTTTCCCCTTGACCCCTTTCATCACAATGCTCCATGACCACTTTCATCACAATGTCCCATGCCCCTGTCATCACAATGCTCCATGATCCCTGTAATCACAATGATCCATTCCCACTGTCATCACAATGTCCCATGCCCCCTTTCATCACAATGCCCCATGACCCCTGTCATCACAATGCTCCATGGCCCTTGTCATCACAATGCTCCATGACCCCTGTCATCACAATTCTCTAGTACCGCTTTCATCACAATGCTCCATGCCCTTTGTCATCACAATACTCCATGCACTTGTCATCAAATGTTCCATGGCCCCTGTACTCACAATGCTCCATACCTTTGTCATCTCAATGCTCCAGAACTCTTCTCATCACAATTCTCCATGCCTGTGTCATAACAATGCTCCATGAAAATGTCATCACTACGCTCCAGGACACTTGTCATCACAATGATCCATGACCACTTTCATCACACCGTTCCATAACCCATTTGATCACAATGTTCCATGGCCCTTGTCATCACAATGCTCCATGACACCTTTCATCACAATGCTCAACGATCCTTGTCATCACAATGTCCCATGACCCATTTTATCTCAATGCTCCATGACCCCTTTTATCACAATGGTCTATGACCATTGTCATCACAATGCTCAATGCCCCTATCATCACAATGCTCCATGACCCCTGTCATCTCAGTGATCCCTGACCCCTTTCATCACAATGCTCCGTGATGCCTGTCATCACAATGTTCCATGGCCTTTGTCATCAGAATGCTCCATGGCCCCTGTAATCACAGTGTTCCATGACCCCTATTATCACAAGTACAGATGACCACTGTCATCACTATTCTCCATGGCCCTTGTCATCTCTATGCTCCATGACCCTGTCATCACAATGCTCCATGACCCTTGTCATCACAATGCTCTTTGATCCCTGTAATCACAATGATCCATGTACCATTTCCTCACAATGCTCCAATACCTCTTTCATCACAATGCTCCATGCCACTTGTCATCACAATGTTCCATGCCCTTGCCATCGCAATGCTCAATGGCCCGTTTCCTCACAACGCTCCAGTCACCCATTTATCTCAAGGCTGCATGCCAATGCTCATCACAATGCTACTTGCCCTTGTAATCACAATGATCCATGATCCCTTTCATCACAATGCTCCATGACACCTTTCATCACAATGCTCCATGGCCCCTGTAATCACAATGCTCCATGACCACTTTCATCACAACGCTCCATAAACCACTTAATCACAATGTTCCATGGCTCTTGTCATAACAAGGCCCAATGAAACTTTTCATCACAATGCTCCATGACCCCTTTCATCAGAATACTCCATGGTTTTGTCATCACAGTGCTCCATGTCGTATGTAATCACATTGCTCCATGAACCCGTTCATTACAATGCTCCATGCCCACTGTCATCACAAATCCCCGTGACCACTGTCATCACAATGCTCCATGGCCGTTGTCATCTCAAAGCTCCATGACCCCTGTCATAACAGTGATCCATAACACCTTTCCTCACAATGCTCCATTAACCGTTTCATCACAATTCTCCATGCCACTTGTCATCACAATGCTCCATGCACTTGTCATCACAGTGCTCCATGGCCCATTTCCTAACAATGCTCCAGTACCCCTTTCATCACAGGGCTCCATGCCACTTGTCATCACAATGCCCCAGGACCCCTGTAATCACAATGCTCCATGGTGCTTTTCATCACAATGCCCCATCACCCCTGTCATCACAATGCTCCATGGCCCTTGTCATCATAATGCTATGTGACTTCTGTCATCACAATGCTCCATGAACCTTGTCATCACAAGCTCCATGATCCTTGTAATCACAATGCTCCATGCCCTTGTCATCACAATGCTCCAGAACTCTTCTCATCACAATTCTCCATGCCCGTGTCATCACAATGCTCCATGAAAATGTCATCACAATGCTCCAGGACTCTTGTCATCACAATACTCCATGGCGCATTTCATCACAATTATCTATGACTACTTTCATCACAACGCTCCATGAACTCTTTCATCACAATGCTCCATGGCCCTTGTCATTACAATGTCCCATGACCCCTTTTATCTCAGTGCTCCATGACCACTTTCATCACAATGCTCCATAACCCATTTGATCACAATGCTCCATGGCCCTTGTCATAACAATGTCCCATGACCCACTTTACCTCAATGCTCCATGACCCCTTTCATCACTATGCTCCATGACCATTGTCATCACAATTCTCCATGGCCCTATCATCACAATGCTCCATGACCCCTGTGATCACAATGCTCCATGGCCCTTTTCATCACAATGCTCCATGAACCCTGTCATCACAATGCTCCATGATCGCTGTAATCACAATGATCCATGACATCTTTCCTCACAATTCTCCAGTACGCCTCTCGTCACAATGCTCCACTCCTCTTTTCATCACAATGCTGAATGCAGTTGTCATCACAATGCTCCATGGCCCCTGTAATCACAATTCTCCATGCCCTTGTCATCCAAAAGCTCCAGAAGTCATGTCATCACAATGCTACATTCCCTTGTCATCAAATGCTCCATGACCCTTGTTGTCACAATGTCCCATGACCCATTTTATCTCAAAGCTCCATGACCCCTTTCATCACAATGGTCTATGATCAGTGTCATCACAATGCTCCATGCCCCTATCATCAAAATGTTCCATGACCCCTGTAATCGCAATGCTCCATGGCTTTTGTCATCACAATGTTCCCTGCCCCTATCATCGCAATGCTCCATGACCACTGTCATCACAATGCCCAATAACCTCTCATCACAATGCTCCATGATACCTGTCATCACAATGCACCATGACCCTTGTCATCACAATGCTCCATGATCCCTGTAATCACAACGATCCATGTACCATTTCCTCACAATGCTCCAATACTACTTTCATCACAATGCTCCATGCCACTTGTCATCACAATGCTCAATGGCCTGTTTCCTCACAATGCTCCAGTATCCCATTCATCACAAGGCTCCATGCCAATGGTCATCACAATGCTACATGCCCTGGTCATCACAATGACCCATGATCCCTTTAATCACAATGCTCCATGACACCTTTCATCACAATGCTCCATGGCCCCTGTAATCACAGTGCTCCATGCCTCTGTCATCACAATGCTCCAGAACTCTTCTCATCACAATTCTCCATGCCCGTGTCATCCCAGTTCTCCATGACAGTGTCATCAGAATGCTCCCGGACTCTTGTCATCACAATGCTCCATGGCGCTTTTCATCACAATGCTCCATGACCACTTGCATCACAACGCTCCATAACCCATTTAATAACAATACTCCATGGCTCTTGTCATAACAAGGCACAATGACCCTTTCATCACAATGCTCCATGACCTCTGTCATCACAATGATCCATAACACCTTTCCGCACAATGCTCCATTACCCTTTTCTTCACAGTGCTCCATGCCACTTCTCATCACAATGCACCATGCCCTTGTCATCACGATGCCACAGAAGTCATGTCATCACCAATGCTCCATGGCCCTTGTCATCAAAATGCTCCAGAAGTTATCTCATCACAAGGCTCCATGACCGTGTCCTCACAATGCTCAATGAGCACTGTCATCACAATGCTCCATGACCACTTTCATCACAATGCTCCACGCACCCTGTCATCACTATGCCCCATGATTCCTGTCATCACAATGCCCCATGACCCCTGCCATCACAATGCTCCATGATCCCTGTAATCACAAACATCCATGACCCCTTTCATCAAAATGCTCCAGTATCACATTCATCAAATTGCTCCATGCCCCTTTTCATCACAATGTTCCATATCCTTGTCATCACAATGCTCTATGGCCCCTGTAATCACAAGGCTCCATGCCCTTGTCATCACAATACTCCAGCACACTTCTCAACACAATTCTCCATGCCCGTGTCATCCCAATGCTCCATGAAAATGCCATCACAATGCTCCAGGACTCTTGTCATCACAATGCTCCATGACACCTTTCATCACAATGCTCCATGGCTTGGTCATCACAATGCTCCATGTCGCCTCTAATCACAGTGCTTCATGAACCCGTTCATGAAAATGCTCCATGCCCACTGTCATCACAGTGCCCCATGACTCCTGTCATCACAATGCTCCATGACCCTTGTCATCACAAAGCTCCCTGGCCCTTGTCATCACAATTTCCGATGACCCCCTTTATCTCAAAGTTCCATGACACTTGTCATCACAATGCTCCATGAACCCTGTAATCACAATGATCCATGACAGTTTTCCTCACAATGCTCCATTACCCCTTTCGTCACAATGCTCCATGGCTTGGTCATCACAATGCACCATGCCTTTGTCATCACAATGCTCCATGATCCCTGTAATCACAATGATCCATGACCCCTTTCCTCACAATGCTCCAGGACGCCTTTCATCACAATGATCCATGCCGCTTTTCATCACAATGCTCCATGCCCCCTGTCATCACAATGCCGCATGACTCCGGTTATCACAATGTTACATGCCCCTTGTCATCGCAATGCTCCATGAACCCTGTCATCACAGTGCTTCATGACCCTTGCCATCACAATGCTCCATGAACCCTATAATCTCAATGATCCATGACCCCTTTCATCACAATGCTCCATGACCACTTTCATCACACTTCTCCGTGTCCCTTGTCATCACAATGGTCCATGCCCTTGTCATCAAATGCTCCATGGCCCCTGTAATCACAAATCTCCATGCCCATGTCATCACAATGCTCCATGAAAATGCCATCACAATGCTCCAAGACTCTTGTCATCACAATACTCCATGGTGCTTTTCATCACAATGCTCCATGACCACTTTCTTCACAAAGCTCCATGACCATTGTCATCACAATGCTACATAACCCCTGACATCGCAATGATCCATGACCCCTTTCATCACAATGCTCAATGATGCCTGTCATCACAATGTTCCATGGCCTTTGTCTTCACATTTCTCCATGGCTACTGTAATTACAGTGCTCCATAATTCCTTTCATCACAATGCTCCATGGCCCCTGTCATCACAATGTCCCATGACCCCTTTTATCTCATTGCTCCATGTCCCCTTTCATCACAATGCTCCATGACCATTGTCATCACAATGCTCTATGCCTCTATCATCACAATGCTACATGACCCCTGACATCGCAATGATCCATGACTCCTTTTATCACAATGCTCCATGATGCCTGTCATCACAATGTTCCATGGCCTTTATCTTCACAATTCTCCATGGCTCCTGTAATTACAGTGTTCCATAAACCCTTTCATCACAATGCTCCATGGCCCTTGTCATCACAATGTCCTATGACCCCTTTTATCTCAATGTTCCGTGTCCCCTTTCTTAACAATGTTCCATGACCACTTTCATCACAATGCTCCATAACCCATTTGATCACAATGCTCCTTGGCCCTTGTCATCACAATGCTCCAATGCGCTTTTCATCACAATGCTGCATGAACACTTGCCTCACAGTGCTCCAAGACCACATTCATCAAAATGCCCCATAGCCATTGTCATCAATTTTCCCCTTGACCCCTTTCATCACAATGCTCCATGACCATTTTCATCACAATGGTCCATGCCCTTGTCATCAAATGCTCCATGGCCCCTGTAATCACAAATCTCCATGCCCATATCATCACAATGCTCCATGAAAATGTCATCACAATGCTCCAAGACTCTTGTCATCGCAATACTCCATGGTGCTTTTCATCACAATGCTCCATGATCCCTTTCATCACAATGCTCCATGGCCCTTGTCATCACAATGTCCCTTGACCCCTTTTATCTCAGTGCTCTATGTCCCCTTTCATCACAATCCTCCATGACCACATTCATCACAATCCTCGATAACCCATTTGATCACAATGCTCCATGGCTCTTGTCATCACAATGCTCCATGACCACTTTCTTCACAATGCTCCATGACCATTGTCATCACAATGCTACATGACCCCTGACATCGAAATGATCCATGACCCCTTTCATCACAATGCTCCATGACGCCTGTCATCACAATGTTCCATGGCCTTTATCTTCACAATTCTCCATGGCTCCTGTAATTACAGTGTTCCATAAACCCTTTCATCACAATGCTCCATGGCCCTTGTCATCACAATGTCCTATGACCCCTTTTATCTCAATGTTCCGTGTCCCCTTTCTTAACAATGTTCCATGACCACTTTCCTCACAATGCTCCATAACCCATTTGATCACAATGCTCCTTGGCCCTTGTCATCACAATGCTCCAATGTGCTTTTCATCACAATGCTGCATGACCACTTGCCTCACAGTGCTCCATGACCACATTCATCAAAATGCCCCATAGCCATTGTCATCAATTTTCCCCTTGACCCCTTTCATCACAATGCTCCATGACCACTTTCATCACAATGTCCCATGCCCCTGTCATCACAATGCTCCATGATCCCTGTAATCACAATGATCCATTCCCACTGTCATCACAATGTCCCATGCCCCCTTTCATCACAATGCCCCATGACCCCTGTCATCACAATGCTCCATGGCCCTTGTCATCACAATGCTCCATGACCCCTGTCATCACAATTCTCTAGTACCGCTTTCATCACAATGCTCCATGCCCTTTGTCATCACAATACTCCATGCACTTGTCATCAAATGTTCCATGGCCCCTGTACTCACAATGCTCCATACCTTTGTCATCTCAATGCTCCAGAACTCTTCTCATCACAATTCTCCATGCCTGTGTCATAACAATGCTCCATGAAAATGTCATCACTACGCTCCAGGACACTTGTCATCACAATGATCCATGACCACTTTCATCACACCGTTCCATAACCCATTTGATCACAATGTTCCATGGCCCTTGTCATCACAATGCTCCATGACACCTTTCATCACAATGCTCAACGATCCTTGTCATCACAATGTCCCATGACCCATTTTATCTCAATGCTCCATGACCCCTTTTATCACAATGGTCTATGACCATTGTCATCACAATGCTCAATGCCCCTATCATCACAATGCTCCATGACCCCTGTCATCTCAGTGATCCCTGACCCCTTTCATCACAATGCTCCGTGATGCCTGTCATCACAATGTTCCATGGCCTTTGTCATCAGAATGCTCCATGGCCCCTGTAATCACAGTGTTCCATGACCCCTATTATCACAAGTACAGATGACCACTGTCATCACTATTCTCCATGGCCCTTGTCATCTCTATGCTCCATGACCCTGTCATCACAATGCTCCATGACCCTTGTCATCACAATGCTCTTTGATCCCTGTAATCACAATGATCCATGTACCATTTCCTCACAATGCTCCAATACCTCTTTCATCACAATGCTCCATGCCACTTGTCATCACAATGTTCCATGCCCTTGCCATCGCAATGCTCAATGGCCCGTTTCCTCACAACGCTCCAGTCACCCATTTATCTCAAGGCTGCATGCCAATGCTCATCACAATGCTACTTGCCCTTGTAATCACAATGATCCATGATCCCTTTCATCACAATGCTCCATGACACCTTTCATCACAATGCTCCATGGCCCCTGTAATCACAATGCTCCATGACCACTTTCATCACAACGCTCCATAAACCACTTAATCACAATGTTCCATGGCTCTTGTCATAACAAGGCCCAATGAAACTTTTCATCACAATGCTCCATGACCCCTTTCATCAGAATACTCCATGGTTTTGTCATCACAATGCTCCATGTCGTATGTAATCACATTGCTCCATGAACCCGTTCATTACAATGCTCCATGCCCACTGTCATCACAAATCCCCGTGACCACTGTCATCACAATGCTCCATGGCCGTTGTCATCTCAAAGCTCCATGACCCCTGTCATAACAGTGATCCATAACACCTTTCCTCACAATGCTCCATTAACCGTTTCATCACAATTCTCCATGCCACTTGTCATCACAATGCTCCATGCACTTGTCATCACAGTGCTCCATGGCCCATTTCCTAACAATGCTCCAGTACCCCTTTCATCACAGGGCTCCATGCCACTTGTCATCACAATGCCCCAGGACCCCTGTAATCACAATGCTCCATGGTGCTTTTCATCACAATGCCCCATCACCCCTGTCATCACAATGCTCCATGGCCCTTGTCATCATAATGCTATGTGACTTCTGTCATCACAATGCTCCATGAACCTTGTCATCACAAGCTCCATGATCCTTGTAATCACAATGCTCCATGCCCTTGTCATCACAATGCTCCAGAACTCTTCTCATCACAATTCTCCATGCCCGTGTCATCACAATGCTCCATGAAAATGTCATCACAATGCTCCAGGACTCTTGTCATCACAATACTCCATGGCGCATTTCATCACAATTATCTATGACTACTTTCATCACAACGCTCCATGAACTCTTTCATCACAATGCTCCATGGCCCTTGTCATTACAATGTCCCATGACCCCTTTTATCTCAGTGCTCCATGACCACTTTCATCACAATGCTCCATAACCCATTTGATCACAATGCTCCATGGCCCTTGTCATAACAATGTCCCATGACCCACTTTACCTCAATGCTCCGTGACCCCTTTCATCACTATGCTCCATGACCATTGTCATCACAATTCTCCATGGCCCTATCATCACAATGCTCCATGACCCCTGTGATCACAATGCTCCATGGCCCTCTTCATCACAATGCTCCATGAACCCTGTCATCACAATGCTCCATGATCGCTGTAATCACAATGATCCATGACATCTTTCCTCACAATTCTCCAGTACGCCTCTCGTCACAATGCTCCACTCCTCTTTTCATCACAATGCTGAATGCAGTTGTCATCACAATGCTCCATGGCCCCTGTAATCACAATTCTCCATGCCCTTGTCATCCAAAAGCTCCAGAAGTCATGTCATCACAATGCTACATTCCCTTGTCATCAAATGCTCCATGACCCTTGTTGTCACAATGTCCCATGACCCATTTTATCTCAAAGCTCCATGACCCCTTTCATCACAATGGTCTATGAGCAGTGTCATCACAATGCTCCATGCCCCTATCATCAAAATGTTCCATGACCCCTGTAATCGCAATGCTCCATGGCTTTTGTCATCACAATGTTCCCTGCCCCTATCATCGCAATGCTCCATGACCACTGTCATCACAATGCCCAATAACCTCTCATCACAATGCTCCATGATACCTGTCATCACAATGCACCATGACCCTTGTCATCACAATGCTCCATGATCCCTGTAATCACAACGATCCATGTACCATTTCCTCACAATGCTCCAATACTACTTTCATCACAATGCTCCATGCCACTTGTCATCACAATGCTCAATGGCCTGTTTCCTCACAATGCTCCAGTATCCCATTCATCACAAGGCTCCATGCCAATGGTCATCACAATGCTACATGCCCTGGTCATCACAATGACCCATGATCCCTTTAATCACAATGCTCCATGACACCTTTCATCACAATGCTCCATGGCCCCTGTAATCACAGTGCTCCATGCCTCTGTCATCACAATGCTCCAGAACTCTTCTCATCACAATTCTCCATGCCCGTGTCATCCCAGTTCTCCATGACAGTGTCATCAGAATGCTCCCGGACTCTTGTCATCACAATGCTCCATGGCGCTTTTCATCACAATGCTCCATGACCACTTGCATCACAACGCTCCATAACCCATTTAATAACAATACTCCATGGCTCTTGTCATAACAAGGCACAATGACCCTTTCATCACAATGCTCCATGACCTCTGTCATCACAATGATCCATAACACCTTTCCGCACAATGCTCCATTACCCTTTTCTTCACAGTGCTCCATGCCACTTCTCATCACAATGCACCATGCCCTTGTCATCACGATGCCACAGAAGTCATGTCATCACCAATGCTCCATGGCCCTTGTCATCAAAATGCTCCAGAAGTTATCTCATCACAAGGCTCCATGACCGTGTCCTCACAATGCTCAATGAGCACTGTCATCACAATGCTCCATGACCACTTTCATCACAATGCTCCACGCACCCTGTCATCACTATGCCCCATGATTCCTGTCATCACAATGCCTCATGGCCCTTGCCATCACAATGCTCCATGACCCTTGTCTTCACAATGCCCCATGACCCCTGCCATCACAATGCTCCATGATCCCTGTAATCACAAACATCCATGACCCCTTTCATCAAAATGCTCCAGTATCACATTCATCAAATTGCTCCATGCCCCTTTTCATCACAATGTTCCATATCCTTGTCATCACAATGCTCTATGGCCCCTGTAATCACAAGGCTCCATGCCCTTGTCATCACAATACTCCAGCACACTTCTCAACACAATTCTCCATGCCCGTGTCATCCCAATGCTCCATGAAAATGCCATCACAATGCTCCAGGACTCTTGTCATCACAATGCTCCATGACACCTTTCATCACAATGCTCCATGGCTTGGTCATCACAATGCTCCATGTCGCCTCTAATCACAGTGCTTCATGAACCCGTTCATGAAAATGCTCCATGCCCACTGTCATCACAGTGCCCCATGACTCCTGTCATCACAATGCTCCATGACCCTTGTCATCACAAAGCTCCCTGGCCCTTGTCATCACAATTTCCGATGACCCCCTTTATCTCAAAGTTCCATGACACTTGTCATCACAATGCTCCATGAACCCTGTAATCACAATGATCCATGACAGTTTTCCTCACAATGCTCCATTACCCCTTTCGTCACAATGCTCCATGGCTTGGTCATCACAATGCACCATGCCTTTGTCATCACAATGCTCCATGATCCCTGTAATCACAATGATCCATGACCCCTTTCCTCACAATGCTCCAGGACGCCTTTCATCACAATGATCCATGCCGCTTTTCATCACAATGCTCCATGCCCCCTGTCATCACAATGCCGCATGACTCCGGTTATCACAATGTTACATGCCCCTTGTCATCGCAATGCTCCATGAACCCTGTCATCACAGTGCTTCATGACCCTTGCCATCACAATGCTCCATGAACCCTATAATCTCAATGATCCATGACCCCTTTCATCACAATGCTCCATGACCACTTTCATCACACTTCTCCGTGTCCCTTGTCATCACAATGGTCCATGCCCTTGTCATCAAATGCTCCATGGCCCCTGTAATCACAAATCTCCATGCCCATGTCATCACAATGCTCCATGAAAATGCCATCACAATGCTCCAAGACTCTTGTCATCACAATACTCCATGGTGCTTTTCATCACAATGCTCCATGACCACTTTCTTCACAAAGCTCCATGACCATTGTCATCACAATGCTACATAACCCCTGACATCGCAATGATCCATGACCCCTTTCATCACAATGCTCAATGATGCCTGTCATCACAATGTTCCATGGCCTTTGTCTTCACATTTCTCCATGGCTACTGTAATTACAGTGCTCCATAATTCCTTTCATCACAATGCTCCATGGCCCCTGTCATCACAATGTCCCATGACCCCTTTTATCTCATTGCTCCATGTCCCCTTTCATCACAATGCTCCATGACCATTGTCATCACAATGCTCTATGCCTCTATCATCACAATGCTACATGACCCCTGACATCGCAATGATCCATGACTCCTTTTATCACAATGCTCCATGATGCCTGTCATCACAATGTTCCATGGCCTTTATCTTCACAATTCTCCATGGCTCCTGTAATTACAGTGTTCCATAAACCCTTTCATCACAATGCTCCATGGCCCTTGTCATCACAATGTCCTATGACCCCTTTTATCTCAATGTTCCGTGTCCCCTTTCTTAACAATGTTCCATGACCACTTTCATCACAATGCTCCATAACCCATTTGATCACAATGCTCCTTGGCCCTTGTCATCACAATGCTCCAATGCGCTTTTCATCACAATGCTGCATGAACACTTGCCTCACAGTGCTCCAAGACCACATTCATCAAAATGCCCCATAGCCATTGTCATCAATTTTCCCCTTGACCCCTTTCATCACAATGCTCCATGACCATTTTCATCACAATGGTCCATGCCCTTGTCATCAAATGCTCCATGGCCCCTGTAATCACAAATCTCCATGCCCATGTCATCACAATGCTCCATGAAAATGTCATCACAATGCTCCAAGACTCTTGTCATCACAATACTCCATGGTGCTTTTCATCACAATGCTCCATGACCCCTGTCATCACAATGCTCCATGTCCCTTGTCATCACAATGTCCCTTGACCCCTTTTATCTCAGTGCTCTATGTCCCCTTTCATCACAATCCTCCATGACCACATTCATCACAATCCTCGATAACCCATTTGATCACAATGCTCCATGGCTCTTGTCATCACAATGCTCCATAGCACTTTTCATCACAATTCTCCATGACCACTTTCTTCACAATGCTCCATGACCATTGTCATCACCATGCTACATGACCCCTGACATCGAAATGATCCATGACCCCTTTCATCACAATGCTCCATGACGCCTGTCATCACAATGTTCCATGGCCTTTATCTTCACAATTCTCCATGGCTCCTGTAATTACAGTGTTCCATAAACCCTTTCATCACAATGCTCCATGGCCCTTGTCATCACAATGTCCTATGACCCCTTTTATCTCAATGTTCCGTGTCCCCTTTCTTAACAATGTTCCATGACCACTTTCCTCACAATGCTCCATAACCCATTTGATCACAATGCTCCTTGGCCCTTGTCATCACAATGCTCCAATGTGCTTTTCATCACAATGCTGCATGACCACTTGCCTCACAGTGCTCCATGACCACATTCATCAAAATGCCCCATAGCCATTGTCATCAATTTTCCCCTTGACCCCTTTCATCACAATGCTCCATGACCACTTTCATCACAATGTCCCATGCCCCTGTCATCACAATGCTCCATGATCCCTGTAATCACAATGATCCATTCCCACTGTCATCACAATGTCCCATGCCCCCTTTCATCACAATGCCCCATGACCCCTGTCATCACAATGCTCCATGGCCCTTGTCATCACAATGCTCCATGACCCCTGTCATCACAATTCTCTAGTACCGCTTTCATCACAATGCTCCATGCCCTTTGTCATCACAATACTCCATGCACTTGTCATCAAATGTTCCATGGCCCCTGTACTCACAATGCTCCATACCTTTGTCATCTCAATGCTCCAGAACTCTTCTCATCACAATTCTCCATGCCTGTGTCATAACAATGCTCCATGAAAATGTCATCACTACGCTCCAGGACACTTGTCATCACAATGATCCATGACCACTTTCATCACACCGTTCCATAACCCATTTGATCACAATGTTCCATGGCCCTTGTCATCACAATGCTCCATGACACCTTTCATCACAATGCTCAACGATCCTTGTCATCACAATGTCCCATGACCCATTTTATCTCAATGCTCCATGACCCCTTTTATCACAATGGTCTATGACCATTGTCATCACAATGCTCAATGCCCCTATCATCACAATGCTCCATGACCCCTGTCATCTCAGTGATCCCTGACCCCTTTCATCACAATGCTCCGTGATGCCTGTCATCACAATGTTCCATGGCCTTTGTCATCAGAATGCTCCATGGCCCCTGTAATCACAGTGTTCCATGACCCCTATTATCACAAGTACAGATGACCACTGTCATCACTATTCTCCATGGCCCTTGTCATCTCTATGCTCCATGACCCTGTCATCACAATGCTCCATGACCCTTGTCATCACAATGCTCTTTGATCCCTGTAATCACAATGATCCATGTACCATTTCCTCACAATGCTCCAATACCTCTTTCATCACAATGCTCCATGCCACTTGTCATCACAATGTTCCATGCCCTTGCCATCGCAATGCTCAATGGCCCGTTTCCTCACAACGCTCCAGTCACCCATTTATCTCAAGGCTGCATGCCAATGCTCATCACAATGCTACTTGCCCTTGTAATCACAATGATCCATGATCCCTTTCATCACAATGCTCCATGACACCTTTCATCACAATGCTCCATGGCCCCTGTAATCACAATGCTCCATGACCACTTTCATCACAACGCTCCATAAACCACTTAATCACAATGTTCCATGGCTCTTGTCATAACAAGGCCCAATGAAACTTTTCATCACAATGCTCCATGACCCCTTTCATCAGAATACTCCATGGTTTTGTCATCACAATGCTCCATGTCGTATGTAATCACATTGCTCCATGAACCCGTTCATTACAATGCTCCATGCCCACTGTCATCACAAATCCCCGTGACCACTGTCATCACAATGCTCCATGGCCGTTGTCATCTCAAAGCTCCATGACCCCTGTCATAACAGTGATCCATAACACCTTTCCTCACAATGCTCCATTAACCGTTTCATCACAATTCTCCATGCCACTTGTCATCACAATGCTCCATGCACTTGTCATCACAGTGCTCCATGGCCCATTTCCTAACAATGCTCCAGTACCCCTTTCATCACAGGGCTCCATGCCACTTGTCATCACAATGCCCCAGGACCCCTGTAATCACAATGCTCCATGGTGCTTTTCATCACAATGCCCCATCACCCCTGTCATCACAATGCTCCATGGCCCTTGTCATCATAATGCTATGTGACTTCTGTCATCACAATGCTCCATGAACCTTGTCATCACAAGCTCCATGATCCTTGTAATCACAATGCTCCATGCCCTTGTCATCACAATGCTCCAGAACTCTTCTCATCACAATTCTCCATGCCCGTGTCATCACAATGCTCCATGAAAATGTCATCACAATGCTCCAGGACTCTTGTCATCACAATACTCCATGGCGCATTTCATCACAATTATCTATGACTACTTTCATCACAACGCTCCATGAACTCTTTCATCACAATGCTCCATGGCCCTTGTCATTACAATGTCCCATGACCCCTTTTATCTCAGTGCTCCATGACCACTTTCATCACAATGCTCCATAACCCATTTGATCACAATGCTCCATGGCCCTTGTCATAACAATGTCCCATGACCCACTTTACCTCAATGCTCCGTGACCCCTTTCATCACTATGCTCCATGACCATTGTCATCACAATTCTCCATGGCCCTATCATCACAATGCTCCATGACCCCTGTGATCACAATGCTCCATGGCCCTCTTCATCACAATGCTCCATGAACCCTGTCATCACAATGCTCCATGATCGCTGTAATCACAATGATCCATGACATCTTTCCTCACAATTCTCCAGTACGCCTCTCGTCACAATGCTCCACTCCTCTTTTCATCACAATGCTGAATGCAGTTGTCATCACAATGCTCCATGGCCCCTGTAATCACAATTCTCCATGCCCTTGTCATCCAAAAGCTCCAGAAGTCATGTCATCACAATGCTACATTCCCTTGTCATCAAATGCTCCATGACCCTTGTTGTCACAATGTCCCATGACCCATTTTATCTCAAAGCTCCATGACCCCTTTCATCACAATGGTCTATGAGCAGTGTCATCACAATGCTCCATGCCCCTATCATCAAAATGTTCCATGACCCCTGTAATCGCAATGCTCCATGGCTTTTGTCATCACAATGTTCCCTGCCCCTATCATCGCAATGCTCCATGACCACTGTCATCACAATGCCCAATAACCTCTCATCACAATGCTCCATGATACCTGTCATCACAATGCACCATGACCCTTGTCATCACAATGCTCCATGATCCCTGTAATCACAACGATCCATGTACCATTTCCTCACAATGCTCCAATACTACTTTCATCACAATGCTCCATGCCACTTGTCATCACAATGCTCAATGGCCTGTTTCCTCACAATGCTCCAGTATCCCATTCATCACAAGGCTCCATGCCAATGGTCATCACAATGCTACATGCCCTGGTCATCACAATGACCCATGATCCCTTTAATCACAATGCTCCATGACACCTTTCATCACAATGCTCCATGGCCCCTGTAATCACAGTGCTCCATGCCTCTGTCATCACAATGCTCCAGAACTCTTCTCATC
The DNA here is from genome assembly GCF_028023285.1 of Balaenoptera ricei. Lineage (NCBI taxonomy): Eukaryota > Metazoa > Chordata > Mammalia > Artiodactyla > Balaenopteridae > Balaenoptera > Balaenoptera ricei. The sequence goes on from NC_082654.1 coordinate 97,429,498, forward strand.
ACAATTCTCCATGCCCGTGTCATCCCAGTTCTCCATGACAGTGTCATCAGAATGCTCCCGGACTCTTGTCATCACAATGCTCCATGGCGCTTTTCATCACAATGCTCCATGACCACTTGCATCACAACGCTCCATAACCCATTTAATAACAATACTCCATGGCTCTTGTCATAACAAGGCACGATGACCCTTTCATCACAATGCTCCATGACCTCTGTCATCACAATGATCCATAACACCTTTCCGCACAATGCTCCATTACCCTTTTCTTCACAGTGCTCCATGCCACTTCTCATCACAATGCACCATGCCCTTGTCATCACGATGCCACAGAAGTCATGTCATCACCAATGCTCCATGGCCCTTGTCATCAAAATGCTCCAGAAGTTATCTCATCACAAGGCTCCATGACCGTGTCCTCACAATGCTCAATGAGCACTGTCATCACAATGCTCCATGACCACTTTCATCACAATGCTCCACGCACCCTGTCATCACTATGCCCCATGATTCCTGTCATCACAATGCCTCATGGCCCTTGCCATCACAATGCTCCATGACCCTTGTCTTCACAATGCCCCATGACCCCTGCCATCACAATGCTCCATGATCCCTGTAATCACAAACATCCATGACCCCTTTCATCAAAATGCTCCAGTATCACATTCATCAAATTGCTCCATGCCCCTTTTCATCACAATGTTCCATATCCTTGTCATCACAATGCTCTATGGCCCCTGTAATCACAAGGCTCCATGCCCTTGTCATCACAATACTCCAGCACACTTCTCAACACAATTCTCCATGCCCGTGTCATCCCAATGCTCCATGAAAATGCCATCACAATGCTCCAGGACTCTTGTCATCACAATGCTCCATGACACCTTTCATCACAATGCTCCATGGCTTGGTCATCACAATGCTCCATGTCGCCTCTAATCACAGTGCTTCATGAACCCGTTCATGAAAATGCTCCATGCCCACTGTCATCACAGTGCCCCATGACTCCTGTCATCACAATGCTCCATGACCCTTGTCATCACAAAGCTCCCTGGCCCTTGTCATCACAATTTCCGATGACCCCCTTTATCTCAAAGTTCCATGACACTTGTCATCACAATGCTCCATGAACCCTGTAATCACAATGATCCATGACAGTTTTCCTCACAATGCTCCATTACCCCTTTCGTCACAATGCTCCATGGCTTGGTCATCACAATGCACCATGCCTTTGTCATCACAATGCTCCATGATCCCTGTAATCACAATGATCCATGACCCCTTTCCTCACAATGCTCCAGGACGCCTTTCATCACAATGATCCATGCCGCTTTTCATCACAATGCTCCATGCCCCCTGTCATCACAATGCCGCATGACTCCGGTTATCACAATGTTACATGCCCCTTGTCATCGCAATGCTCCATGAACCCTGTCATCACAGTGCTTCATGACCCTTGCCATCACAATGCTCCATGAACCCTATAATCTCAATGATCCATGACCCCTTTCATCACAATGCTCCATGACCACTTTCATCACACTTCTCCGTGTCCCTTGTCATCACAATGGTCCATGCCCTTGTCATCAAATGCTCCATGGCCCCTGTAATCACAAATCTCCATGCCCATGTCATCACAATGCTCCATGAAAATGCCATCACAATGCTCCAAGACTCTTGTCATCACAATACTCCATGGTGCTTTTCATCACAATGCTCCATGACCACTTTCTTCACAAAGCTCCATGACCATTGTCATCACAATGCTACATAACCCCTGACATCGCAATGATCCATGACCCCTTTCATCACAATGCTCAATGATGCCTGTCATCACAATGTTCCATGGCCTTTGTCTTCACATTTCTCCATGGCTACTGTAATTACAGTGCTCCATAATTCCTTTCATCACAATGCTCCATGGCCCCTGTCATCACAATGTCCCATGACCCCTTTTATCTCATTGCTCCATGTCCCCTTTCATCACAATGCTCCAGGACCATTGTCATCACAATGCTCTATGCCTCTATCATCACAATGCTACATGACCCCTGACATCGCAATGATCCATGACTCCTTTCATCACAATGCTCCATGGCCCTTGTCATCACAATGTCCTATGACCCCTTTTATCTCAATGTTCCGTGTCCCCTTTCTTAACAATGTTCCATGACCACTTTCCTCACAATGCTCCATAACCCATTTGATCACAATGCTCCTTGGCCCTTGTCATCACAATGCTCCAATGTGCTTTTCATCACAATGCTGCATGACCACTTGCCTCACAGTGCTCCATGACCACATTCATCAAAATGCCCCATAGCCATTGTCATCAATTTTCCCCTTGACCCCTTTCATCACAATGCTCCATGACCACTTTCATCACAATGTCCCATGCCCCTGTCATCACAATGCTCCATGATCCCTGTAATCACAATGATCCATTCCCACTGTCATCACAATGTCCCATGCCCCCTTTCATCACAATGCCCCATGACCCCTGTCATCACAATGCTCCATGGCCCTTGTCATCACAATGCTCCATGACCCCTGTCATCACAATTCTCTAGTACCGCTTTCATCACAATGCTCCATGCCCTTTGTCATCACAATACTCCATGCACTTGTCATCAAATGTTCCATGGCCCCTGTACTCACAATGCTCCATACCTTTGTCATCTCAATGCTCCAGAACTCTTCTCATCACAATTCTCCATGCCTGTGTCATAACAATGCTCCATGAAAATGTCATCACTACGCTCCAGGACACTTGTCATCACAATGATCCATGACCACTTTCATCACACCGTTCCATAACCCATTTGATCACAATGTTCCATGGCCCTTGTCATCACAATGCTCCATGACACCTTTCATCACAATGCTCAACGATCCTTGTCATCACAATGTCCCATGACCCATTTTATCTCATGCTCCATGACCCCTTTTATCACAATGGTCTATGACCATTGTCATCACAATGCTCAATGCCCCTATCATCACAATGCTCCATGACCCCTGTCATCTCAGTGATCCCTGACCCCTTTCATCACAATGCTCCGTGATGCCTGTCATCACAATGTTCCATGGCCTTTGTCATCAGAATGCTCCATGGCCCCTGTAATCACAGTGTTCCATGACCCCTATTATCACAAGTACAGATGACCACTGTCATCACTATTCTCCATGGCCCTTGTCATCTCTATGCTCCATGACCCTGTCATCACAATGCTCCATGACCCTTGTCATCACAATGCTCTTTGATCCCTGTAATCACAATGATCCATGTACCATTTCCTCACAATGCTCCAATACCTCTTTCATCACAATGCTCCATGCCACTTGTCATCACAATGTTCCATGCCCTTGCCATCGCAATGCTCAATGGCCCGTTTCCTCACAACGCTCCAGTCACCCATTTATCTCAAGGCTGCATGCCAATGCTCATCACAATGCTACTTGCCCTTGTAATCACAATGATCCATGATCCCTTTCATCACAATGCTCCATGACACCTTTCATCACAATGCTCCATGGCCCCTGTAATCACAATGCTCCATGACCACTTTCATCACAACGCTCCATAAACCACTTAATCACAATGTTCCATGGCTCTTGTCATAACAAGGCCCAATGAAACTTTTCATCACAATGCTCCATGACCCCTTTCATCAGAATACTCCATGGTTTTGTCATCACAATGCTCCATGTCGTATGTAATCACATTGCTCCATGAACCCGTTCATTACAATGCTCCATGCCCACTGTCATCACAAATCCCCGTGACCACTGTCATCACAATGCTCCATGGCCGTTGTCATCTCAAAGCTCCATGACCCCTGTCATAACAGTGATCCATAACACCTTTCCTCACAATGCTCCATTAACCGTTTCATCACAATTCTCCATGCCACTTGTCATCACAATGCTCCATGCACTTGTCATCACAGTGCTCCATGGCCCATTTCCTAACAATGCTCCAGTACCCCTTTCATCACAGGGCTCCATGCCACTTGTCATCACAATGCCCCAGGACCCCTGTAATCACAATGCTCCATGGTGCTTTTCATCACAATGCCCCATCACCCCTGTCATCACAATGCTCCATGGCCCTTGTCATCATAATGCTATGTGACTTCTGTCATCACAATGCTCCATGAACCTTGTCATCACAAGCTCCATGATCCTTGTAATCACAATGCTCCATGCCCTTGTCATCACAATGCTCCAGAACTCTTCTCATCACAATTCTCCATGCCCGTGTCATCACAATGCTCCATGAAAATGTCATCACAATGCTCCAGGACTCTTGTCATCACAATACTCCATGGCGCATTTCATCACAATTATCTATGACTACTTTCATCACAACGCTCCATGAACTCTTTCATCACAATGCTCCATGGCCCTTGTCATTACAATGTCCCATGACCCCTTTTATCTCAGTGCTCCATGACCACTTTCATCACAATGCTCCATAACCCATTTGATCACAATGCTCCATGGCCCTTGTCATAACAATGTCCCATGACCCACTTTACCTCAATGCTCCGTGACCCCTTTCATCACTATGCTCCATGACCATTGTCATCACAATTCTCCATGGCCCTATCATCACAATGCTCCATGACCCCTGTGATCACAATGCTCCATGGCCCTTTTCATCACAATGCTCCATGAACCCTGTCATCACAATGCTCCATGATCGCTGTAATCACAATGATCCATGACATCTTTCCTCACAATTCTCCAGTACGCCTCTCGTCACAATGCTCCACTCCTCTTTTCATCACAATGCTGAATGCAGTTGTCATCACAATGCTCCATGGCCCCTGTAATCACAATTCTCCATGCCCTTGTCATCCAAAAGCTCCAGAAGTCATGTCATCACAATGCTACATTCCCTTGTCATCAAATGCTCCATGACCCTTGTTGTCACAATGTCCCATGACCCATTTTATCTCAAAGCTCCATGACCCCTTTCATCACAATGGTCTATGAGCAGTGTCATCACAATGCTCCATGCCCCTATCATCAAAATGTTCCATGACCCCTGTAATCGCAATGCTCCATGGCTTTTGTCATCACAATGTTCCCTGCCCCTATCATCGCAATGCTCCATGACCACTGTCATCACAATGCCCAATAACCTCTCATCACAATGCTCCATGATACCTGTCATCACAATGCACCATGACCCTTGTCATCACAATGCTCCATGATCCCTGTAATCACAACGATCCATGTACCATTTCCTCACAATGCTCCAATACTACTTTCATCACAATGCTCCATGCCACTTGTCATCACAATGCTCAATGGCCTGTTTCCTCACAATGCTCCAGTATCCCATTCATCACAAGGCTCCATGCCAATGGTCATCACAATGCTACATGCCCTGGTCATCACAATGACCCATGATCCCTTTAATCACAATGCTCCATGACACCTTTCATCACAATGCTCCATGGCCCCTGTAATCACAATGCTCCATGCCTCTGTCATCACAATGCTCCAGAACTCTTCTCATCACAATTCTCCATGCCCGTGTCATCCCAGTTCTCCATGACAGTGTCATCAGAATGCTCCCGGACTCTTGTCATCACAATGCTCCATGGCGCTTTTCATCACAATGCTCCATGACCACTTGCATCACAACGCTCCATAACCCATTTAATAACAATACTCCATGGCTCTTGTCATAACAAGGCACAATGACCCTTTCATCACAATGCTCCATGACCTCTGTCATCACAATGATCCATAACACCTTTCCGCACAATGCTCCATTACCCTTTTCTTCACAGTGCTCCATGCCACTTCTCATCACAATGCACCATGCCCTTGTCATCACGATGCTCCAGAAGTCATGTCATCACCAATGCTCCATGGCCCTTGTCATCAAAATGCTCCAGAAGTTATCTCATCACAAGGCTCCATGACCGTGTCCTCACAATGCTCAATGAGCACTGTCATCACAATGCTCCATGACCACTTTCATCACAATGCTCCACGCACCCTGTCATCACTATGCCCCATGATTCCTGTCATCACAATGCCTCATGGCCCTTGCCATCACAATGCTCCATGACCCTTGTCTTCACAATGCCCCATGACCCCTGCCATCACAATGCTCCATGATCCCTGTAATCACAAACATCCATGACCCCTTTCATCAAAATGCTCCAGTATCACATTCATCAAATTGCTCCATGCCCCTTTTCATCACAATGTTCCATATCCTTGTCATCACAATGCTCTATGGCCCCTGTAATCACAAGGCTCCATGCCCTTGTCATCACAATACTCCAGCACACTTCTCAACACAATTCTCCATGCCCGTGTCATCCCAATGCTCCATGAAAATGCCATCACAATGCTCCAGGACTCTTGTCATCACAATGCTCCATGACACCTTTCATCACAATGCTCCATGGCTTGGTCATCACAATGCTCCATGTCGCCTCTAATCACAGTGCTTCATGAACCCGTTCATTAAAATGCTCCATGCCCACTGTCATCACAGTGCCCCATGACTCCTGTCATCACAATGCTCCATGACCCTTGTCATCACAAAGCTCCCTGGCCCTTGTCATCACAATTTCCGATGACCCCCTTTATCTCAAAGTTCCATGACACTTGTCATCACAATGCTCCATGAACCCTGTAATCACAATGATCCATGACAGTTTTCCTCACAATGCTCCATTACCCCTTTCATCACAATGCTCCATGGCTTGGTCATCACAATGCACCATGCCTTTGTCATCACAATGCTCCATGATCCCTGTAATCACAATGATCCATGACCCCTTTCCTCACAATGCTCCAGGACGCCTTTCATCACAATGATCCATGCCGCTTTTCATCACAATGCTCCATGCCCCCTGTCATCACAATGCCGCATGACTCCGGTTATCACAATGTTACATGCCCCTTGTCATCGCAATGCTCCATGAACCCTGTCATCACAGTGCTTCATGACCCTTGCCATCACAATGCTCCATGAACCCTATAATCTCAATGATCCATGACCCCTTTCATCACAATGCTCCATGACCACTTTCATCACACTTCTCCGTGTCCCTTGTCATCACAATGGTCCATGCCCTTGTCATCAAATGCTCCATGGCCCCTGTAATCACAAATCTCCATGCCCATGTCATCACAATGCTCCATGAAAATGCCATCACAATGCTCCAAGACTCTTGTCATCACAATACTCCATGGTGCTTTTCATCACAATGCTCCATGACCACTTTCTTCACAAAGCTCCATGACCATTGTCATCACAATGCTACATAACCCCTGACATCGCAATGATCCATGACCCCTTTCATCACAATGCTCAATGATGCCTGTCATCACAATGTTCCATGGCCTTTGTCTTCACATTTCTCCATGGCTACTGTAATTACAGTGCTCCATAATTCCTTTCATCACAATGCTCCATGGCCCCTGTCATCACAATGTCCCATGACCCCTTTTATCTCATTGCTCCATGTCCCCTTTCATCACAATGCTCCATGACCATTGTCATCACAATGCTCTATGCCTCTATCATCACAATGCTACATGACCCCTGACATCGCAATGATCCATGACTCTTTTTATCACAATGCTCCATGATGCCTGTCATCACAATGTTCCATGGCCTTTATCTTCACAATTCTCCATGGCTCCTGTAATTACAGTGTTCCATAAACCCTTTCATCACAATGCTCCATGGCCCTTGTCATCACAATGTCCTATGACCCCTTTTATCTCAATGTTCCGTGTCCCCTTTCTTAACAATGTTCCATGACCACTTTCATCACAATGCTCCATAACCCATTTGATCACAATGCTCCTTGGCCCTTGTCATCACAATGCTCCAATGCGCTTTTCATCACAATGCTGCATGAACACTTGCCTCACAGTGCTCCAAGACCACATTCATCAAAATGCCCCATAGCCATTGTCATCAATTTTCCCCTTGACCCCTTTCATCACAATGCTCCATGACCATTTTCATCACAATGTTCCATGCCCTTGTCATCAAATGCTCCATGGCCCCTGTAATCACAAATCTCCATGCCCATGTCATCACAATGCTCCATGAAAATGTCATCACAATGCTCCAAGACTCTTGTCATCGCAATACTCCATGGTGCTTTTCATCACAATGCTCCATGATCCCTTTCATCACAATGCTCCATGTCCCTTGTCATCACAATGTCCCTTGACCCCTTTTATCTCAGTGCTCTATGTCCCCTTTCATCACAATCCTCCATGACCACATTCATCACAATCCTCGATAACCCATTTGATCACAATGCTCCATGGCTCTTGTCATCACAATGCTCCATAGCACTTTTCATCACAATTCTCCATGACCACTTTCTTCACAATGCTCCATGACCATTGTCATCACCATGCTACATGACCCCTGACATCGAAATGATCCATGACCCCTTTCATCACAATGCTCCATGACGCCTGTCATCACAATGTTCCATGGCCTTTATCTTCACAATTCTCCATGGCTCCTGTAATTACAGTGTTCCATAAACCCTTTCATCACAATGCTCCATGGCCCTTGTCATCACAATGTCCTATGACCCCTTTTATCTCAATGTTCCGTGTCCCCTTTCTTAACAATGTTCCATGACCACTTTCCTCACAATGCTCCATAACCCATTTGATCACAATGCTCCTTGGCCCTTGTCATCACAATGCTCCAATGTGCTTTTCATCACAATGCTGCATGACCACTTGCCTCACAGTGCTCCATGACCACATTCATCAAAATGCCCCATAGCCATTGTCATCAATTTTCCCCTTGACCCCTTTCATCACAATGCTCCATGACCACTTTCATCACAATGTCCCATGCCCCTGTCATCACAATGCTCCATGATCCCTGTAATCACAATGATCCATTCCCACTGTCATCACAATGTCCCATGCCCCCTTTCATCACAATGCCCCATGACCCCTGTCATCACAATGCTCCATGGCCCTTGTCATCACAATGCTCCATGACCCCTGTCATCACAATTCTCTAGTACCGCTTTCATCACAATGCTCCATGCCCTTTGTCATCACAATACTCCATGCACTTGTCATCAAATGTTCCATGGCCCCTGTACTCACAATGCTCCATACCTTTGTCATCTCAATGCTCCAGAACTCTTCTCATCACAATTCTCCATGCCTGTGTCATAACAATGCTCCATGAAAATGTCATCACTACGCTCCAGGACACTTGTCATCACAATGATCCATGACCACTTTCATCACACCGTTCCATAACCCATTTGATCACAATGTTCCATGGCCCTTGTCATCACAATGCTCCATGACACCTTTCATCACAATGCTCAACGATCCTTGTCATCACAATGTCCCATGACCCATTTTATCTCAATGCTCCATGACCCCTTTTATCACAATGGTCTATGACCATTGTCATCACAATGCTCAATGCCCCTATCATCACAATGCTCCATGACCCCTGTCATCTCAGTGATCCCTGACCCCTTTCATCACAATGCTCCGTGATGCCTGTCATCACAATGTTCCATGGCCTTTGTCATCAGAATGCTCCATGGCCCCTGTAATCACAGTGTTCCATGACCCCTATTATCACAAGTACAGATGACCACTGTCATCACTATTCTCCATGGCCCTTGTCATCTCTATGCTCCATGACCCTGTCATCACAATGCTCCATGACCCTTGTCATCACAATGCTCTTTGATCCCTGTAATCACAATGATCCATGTACCATTTCCTCACAATGCTCCAATACCTCTTTCATCACAATGCTCCATGCCACTTGTCATCACAATGTTCCATGCCCTTGCCATCGCAATGCTCAATGGCCCGTTTCCTCACAACGCTCCAGTCACCCATTTATCTCAAGGCTGCATGCCAATGCTCATCACAATGCTACTTGCCCTTGTAATCACAATGATCCATGATCCCTTTCATCACAATGCTCCATGACACCTTTCATCACAATGCTCCATGGCCCCTGTAATCACAATGCTCCATGACCACTTTCATCACAACGCTCCATAAACCACTTAATCACAATGTTCCATGGCTCTTGTCATAACAAGGCCCAATGAAACTTTTCATCACAATGCTCCATGACCCCTTTCATCAGAATACTCCATGGTTTTGTCATCACAATGCTCCATGTCGTATGTAATCACATTGCTCCATGAACCCGTTCATTACAATGCTCCATGCCCACTGTCATCACAAATCCCCGTGACCACTGTCATCACAATGCTCCATGGCCGTTGTCATCTCAAAGCTCCATGACCCCTGTCATAACAGTGATCCATAACACCTTTCCTCACAATGCTCCATTAACCGTTTCATCACAATTCTCCATGCCACTTGTCATCACAATGCTCCATGCACTTGTCATCACAGTGCTCCATGGCCCATTTCCTAACAATGCTCCAGTACCCCTTTCATCACAGGGCTCCATGCCACTTGTCATCACAATGCCCCAGGACCCCTGTAATCACAATGCTCCATGGTGCTTTTCATCACAATGCCCCATCACCCCTGTCATCACAATGCTCCATGGCCCTTGTCATCATAATGCTATGTGACTTCTGTCATCACAATGCTCCATGAACCTTGTCATCACAAGCTCCATGATCCTTGTAATCACAATGCTCCATGCCCTTGTCATCACAATGCTCCAGAACTCTTCTCATCACAATTCTCCATGCCCGTGTCATCACAATGCTCCATGAAAATGTCATCACAATGCTCCAGGACTCTTGTCATCACAATACTCCATGGCGCATTTCATCACGATTATCTATGACTACTTTCATCACAACGCTCCATGAACTCTTTCATCACAATGCTCCATGGCCCTTGTCATTACAATGTCCCATGACCCCTTTTATCTCAGTGCTCCATGACCACTTTCATCACAATGCTCCATAACCCATTTGATCACAATGCTCCATGGCCCTTGTCATAACAATGTCCCATGACCCACTTTACCTCAATGCTCCGTGACCCCTTTCATCACTATGCTCCATGACCATTGTCATCACAATTCTCCATGGCCCTATCATCACAATGCTCCATGACCCCTGTGATCACAATGCTCCATGGCCCTTTTCATCACAATGCTCCATGAACCCTGTCATCACAATGCTCCATGATCGCTGTAATCACAATGATCCATGACATCTTTCCTCACAATTCTCCAGTACGCCTCTCGTCACAATGCTCCACTCCTCTTTTCATCACAATGCTGAATGCAGTTGTCATCACAATGCTCCATGGCCCCTGTAATCACAATTCTCCATGCCCTTGTCATCCAAAAGCTCCAGAAGTCATGTCATCACAATGCTACATTCCCTTGTCATCAAATGCTCCATGACCCTTGTTGTCACAATGTCCCATGACCCATTTTATCTCAAAGCTCCATGACCCCTTTCATCACAATGGTCTATGAGCAGTGTCATCACAATGCTCCATGCCCCTATCATCAAAATGTTCCATGACCCCTGTAATCGCAATGCTCCATGGCTTTTGTCATCACAATGTTCCCTGCCCCTATCATCGCAATGCTCCATGACCACTGTCATCACAATGCCCAATAACCTCTCATCACAATGCTCCATGATACCTGTCATCACAATGCACCATGACCCTTGTCATCACAATGCTCCATGATCCCTGTAATCACAACGATCCATGTACCATTTCCTCACAATGCTCCAATACTACTTTCATCACAATGCTCCATGCCACTTGTCATCACAATGCTCAATGGCCTGTTTCCTCACAATGCTCCAGTATCCCATTCATCACAAGGCTCCATGCCAATGGTCATCACAATGCTACATGCCCTGGTCATCACAATGACCCATGATCCCTTTAATCACAATGCTCCATGACACCTTTCATCACAATGCTCCATGGCCCCTGTAATCACAATGCTCCATGCCTCTGTCATCACAATGCTCCAGAACTCTTCTCATCACAATTCTCCATGCCCGTGTCATCCCAGTTCTCCATGACAGTGTCATCAGAATGCTCCCGGACTCTTGTCATCACAATGCTCCATGGCGCTTTTCATCACAATGCTCCATGACCACTTGCATCACAACGCTCCATAACCCATTTAATAACAATACTCCATGGCTCTTGTCATAACAAGGCACAATGACCCTTTCATCACAATGCTCCATGACCTCTGTCATCACAATGATCCATAACACCTTTCCGCACAATGCTCCATTACCCTTTTCTTCACAGTGCTCCATGCCACTTCTCATCACAATGCACCATGCCCTTGTCATCACGATGCCACAGAAGTCATGTCATCACCAATGCTCCATGGCCCTTGTCATCAAAATGCTCCAGAAGTTATCTCATCACAAGGCTCCATGACCGTGTCCTCACAATGCTCAATGAGCACTGTCATCACAATGCTCCATGACCACTTTCATCACAATGCTCCACGCACCCTGTCATCACTATGCCCCATGATTCCTGTCATCACAATGCCTCATGGCCCTTGCCATCACAATGCTCCATGACCCTTGTCTTCACAATGCCCCATGACCCCTGCCATCACAATGCTCCATGATCCCTGTAATCACAAACATCCATGACCCCTTTCATCAAAATGCTCCAGTATCACATTCATCAAATTGCTCCATGCCCCTTTTCATCACAATGTTCCATATCCTTGTCATCACAATGCTCTATGGCCCCTGTAATCACAAGGCTCCATGCCCTTGTCATCACAATACTCCAGCACACTTCTCAACACAATTCTCCATGCCCGTGTCATCCCAATGCTCCATGAAAATGCCATCACAATGCTCCAGGACTCTTGTCATCACAATGCTCCATGACACCTTTCATCACAATGCTCCATGGCTTGGTCATCACAATGCTCCATGTCGCCTCTAATCACAGTGCTTCATGAACCTGTTCATTAAAATGCTCCATGCCCACTGTCATCACAGTGCCCCATGACTCCTGTCATCACAATGCTCCATGACCCTTGTCATCACAAAGCTCCCTGGCCCTTGTCATCACAATTTCCGATGACCCCCTTTATCTCAAAGTTCCATGACACTTGTCATCACAATGCTCCATGAACCCTGTAATCACAATGATCCATGACAGTTTTCCTCACAATGCTCCATTACCCCTTTCGTCACAATGCTCCATGGCTTGGTCATCACAATGCACCATGCCTTTGTCATCACAATGCTCCATGATCCCTGTAATCACAATGATCCATGACCCCTTTCCTCACAATGCTCCAGGACGCCTTTCATCACAATGATCCATGCCGCTTTTCATCACAATGCTCCATGCCCCCTGTCATCACAATGCCGCATGACTCCGGTTATCACAATGTTACATGCCCCTTGTCATCGCAATGCTCCATGAACCCTGTCATCACAGTGCTTCATGACCCTTGCCATCACAATGCTCCATGAACCCTATAATCTCAATGATCCATGACCCCTTTCATCACAATGCTCCATGACCACTTTCATCACACTTCTCCGTGTCCCTTGTCATCACAATGGTCCATGCCCTTGTCATCAAATGCTCCATGGCCCCTGTAATCACAAATCTCCATGCCCATGTCATCACAATGCTCCATGAAAATGCCATCACAATGCTCCAAGACTCTTGTCATCACAATACTCCATGGTGCTTTTCATCACAATGCTCCATGACCACTTTCTTCACAAAGCTCCATGACCATTGTCATCACAATGCTACATAACCCCTGACATCGCAATGATCCATGACCCCTTTCATCACAATGCTCAATGATGCCTGTCATCACAATGTTCCATGGCCTTTGTCTTCACATTTCTCCATGGCTACTGTAATTACAGTGCTCCATAATTCCTTTCATCACAATGCTCCATGGCCCCTGTCATCACAATGTCCCATGACCCCTTTTATCTCATTGCTCCATGTCCCCTTTCATCACAATGCTCCATGACCATTGTCATCACAATGCTCTATGCCTCTATCATCACAATGCTACATGACCCCTGACATCGCAATGATCCATGACTCCTTTTATCACAATGCTCCATGATGCCTGTCATCACAATGTTCCATGGCCTTTATCTTCACAATTCTCCATGGCTCCTGTAATTACAGTGTTCCATAAACCCTTTCATCACAATGCTCCATGGCCCTTGTCATCACAATGTCCTATGACCCCTTTTATCTCAATGTTCCGTGTCCCCTTTCTTAACAATGTTCCATGACCACTTTCATCACAATGCTCCATAACCCATTTGATCACAATGCTCCTTGGCCCTTGTCATCACAATGCTCCAATGCGCTTTTCATCACAATGCTGCATGAACACTTGCCTCACAGTGCTCCAAGACCACATTCATCAAAATGCCCCATAGCCATTGTCATCAATTTTCCCCTTGACCCCTTTCATCACAATGCTCCATGACCATTTTCATCACAATGGTCCATGCCCTTGTCATCAAATGCTCCATGGCCCCTGTAATCACAAATCTCCATGCCCATATCATCACAATGCTCCATGAAAATGTCATCACAATGCTCCAAGACTCTTGTCATCGCAATACTCCATGGTGCTTTTCATCACAATGCTCCATGATCCCTTTCATCACAATGCTCCATGGCCCTTGTCATCACAATGTCCCTTGACCCCTTTTATCTCAGTGCTCTATGTCCCCTTTCATCACAATCCTCCATGACCACATTCATCACAATCCTCGATAACCCATTTGATCACAATGCTCCATGGCTCTTGTCATCACAATGCTCCATGACCACTTTCTTCACAATGCTCCATGACCATTGTCATCACAATGCTACATGACCCCTGACATCGAAATGATCCATGACCCCTTTCATCACAATGCTCCATGACGCCTGTCATCACAATGTTCCATGGCCTTTATCTTCACAATTCTCCATGGCTCCTGTAATTACAGTGTTCCATAAACCCTTTCATCACAATGCTCCATGGCCCTTGTCATCACAATGTCCTATGACCCCTTTTATCTCAATGTTCCGTGTCCCCTTTCTTAACAATGTTCCATGACCACTTTCCTCACAATGCTCCATAACCCATTTGATCACAATGCTCCTTGGCCCTTGTCATCACAATGCTCCAATGTGCTTTTCATCACAATGCTGCATGACCACTTGCCTCACAGTGCTCCATGACCACATTCATCAAAATGCCCCATAGCCATTGTCATCAATTTTCCCCTTGACCCCTTTCATCACAATGCTCCATGACCACTTTCATCACAATGTCCCATGCCCCTGTCATCACAATGCTCCATGATCCCTGTAATCACAATGATCCATTCCCACTGTCATCACAATGTCCCATGCCCCCTTTCATCACAATGCCCCATGACCCCTGTCATCACAATGCTCCATGGCCCTTGTCATCACAATGCTCCATGACCCCTGTCATCACAATTCTCTAGTACCGCTTTCATCACAATGCTCCATGCCCTTTGTCATCACAATACTCCATGCACTTGTCATCAAATGTTCCATGGCCCCTGTACTCACAATGCTCCATACCTTTGTCATCTCAATGCTCCAGAACTCTTCTCATCACAATTCTCCATGCCTGTGTCATAACAATGCTCCATGAAAATGTCATCACTACGCTCCAGGACACTTGTCATCACAATGATCCATGACCACTTTCATCACACCGTTCCATAACCCATTTGATCACAATGTTCCATGGCCCTTGTCATCACAATGCTCCATGACACCTTTCATCACAATGCTCAACGATCCTTGTCATCACAATGTCCCATGACCCATTTTATCTCAATGCTCCATGACCCCTTTTATCACAATGGTCTATGACCATTGTCATCACAATGCTCAATGCCCCTATCATCACAATGCTCCATGACCCCTGTCATCTCAGTGATCCCTGACCCCTTTCATCACAATGCTCCGTGATGCCTGTCATCACAATGTTCCATGGCCTTTGTCATCAGAATGCTCCATGGCCCCTGTAATCACAGTGTTCCATGACCCCTATTATCACAAGTACAGATGACCACTGTCATCACTATTCTCCATGGCCCTTGTCATCTCTATGCTCCATGACCCTGTCATCACAATGCTCCATGACCCTTGTCATCACAATGCTCTTTGATCCCTGTAATCACAATGATCCATGTACCATTTCCTCACAATGCTCCAATACCTCTTTCATCACAATGCTCCATGCCACTTGTCATCACAATGTTCCATGCCCTTGCCATCGCAATGCTCAATGGCCCGTTTCCTCACAACGCTCCAGTCACCCATTTATCTCAAGGCTGCATGCCAATGCTCATCACAATGCTACTTGCCCTTGTAATCACAATGATCCATGATCCCTTTCATCACAATGCTCCATGACACCTTTCATCACAATGCTCCATGGCCCCTGTAATCACAATGCTCCATGACCACTTTCATCACAACGCTCCATAAACCACTTAATCACAATGTTCCATGGCTCTTGTCATAACAAGGCCCAATGAAACTTTTCATCACAATGCTCCATGACCCCTTTCATCAGAATACTCCATGGTTTTGTCATCACAATGCTCCATGTCGTATGTAATCACATTGCTCCATGAACCCGTTCATTACAATGCTCCATGCCCACTGTCATCACAAATCCCCGTGACCACTGTCATCACAATGCTCCATGGCCGTTGTCATCTCAAAGCTCCATGACCCCTGTCATAACAGTGATCCATAACACCTTTCCTCACAATGCTCCATTAACCGTTTCATCACAATTCTCCATGCCACTTGTCATCACAATGCTCCATGCACTTGTCATCACAGTGCTCCATGGCCCATTTCCTAACAATGCTCCAGTACCCCTTTCATCACAGGGCTCCATGCCACTTGTCATCACAATGCCCCAGGACCCCTGTAATCACAATGCTCCATGGTGCTTTTCATCACAATGCCCCATCACCCCTGTCATCACAATGCTCCATGGCCCTTGTCATCATAATGCTATGTGACTTCTGTCATCACAATGCTCCATGAACCTTGTCATCACAAGCTCCATGATCCTTGTAATCACAATGCTCCATGCCCTTGTCATCACAATGCTCCAGAACTCTTCTCATCACAATTCTCCATGCCCGTGTCATCCCAATGCTCCATGAAAATGCCATCACAATGCTCCAGGACTCTTGTCATCACAATGCTCCATGACACCTTTCATCACAATGCTCCATGGCTTGGTCATCACAATGCTCCATGTCGCCTCTAATCACAGTGCTTCATGAACCTGTTCATTAAAATGCTCCATGCCCACTGTCATCACAGTGCCCCATGACTCCTGTCATCACAATGCTCCATGACCCTTGTCATCACAAAGCTCCCTGGCCCTTGTCATCACAATTTCCGATGACCCCCTTTATCTCAAAGTTCCATGACACTTGTCATCACAATGCTCCATGAACCCTGTAATCACAATGATCCATGACAGTTTTCCTCACAATGCTCCATTACCCCTTTCGTCACAATGCTCCATGGCTTGGTCATCACAATGCACCATGCCTTTGTCATCACAATGCTCCATGATCCCTGTAATCACAATGATCCATGACCCCTTTCCTCACAATGCTCCAGGACGCCTTTCATCACAATGATCCATGCCGCTTTTCATCACAATGCTCCATGCCCCCTGTCATCACAATGCCGCATGACTCCGGTTATCACAATGTTACATGCCCCTTGTCATCGCAATGCTCCATGAACCCTGTCATCACAGTGCTTCATGACCCTTGCCATCACAATGCTCCATGAACCCTATAATCTCAATGATCCATGACCCCTTTCATCACAATGCTCCATGACCACTTTCATCACACTTCTCCGTGTCCCTTGTCATCACAATGGTCCATGCCCTTGTCATCAAATGCTCCATGGCCCCTGTAATCACAAATCTCCATGCCCATGTCATCACAATGCTCCATGAAAATGCCATCACAATGCTCCAAGACTCTTGTCATCACAATACTCCATGGTGCTTTTCATCACAATGCTCCATGACCACTTTCTTCACAAAGCTCCATGACCATTGTCATCACAATGCTACATAACCCCTGACATCGCAATGATCCATGACCCCTTTCATCACAATGCTCAATGATGCCTGTCATCACAATGTTCCATGGCCTTTGTCTTCACATTTCTCCATGGCTACTGTAATTACAGTGCTCCATAATTCCTTTCATCACAATGCTCCATGGCCCCTGTCATCACAATGTCCCATGACCCCTTTTATCTCATTGCTCCATGTCCCCTTTCATCACAATGCTCCATGACCATTGTCATCACAATGCTCTATGCCTCTATCATCACAATGCTACATGACCCCTGACATCGCAATGATCCATGACTCCTTTTATCACAATGCTCCATGATGCCTGTCATCACAATGTTCCATGGCCTTTATCTTCACAATTCTCCATGGCTCCTGTAATTACAGTGTTCCATAAACCCTTTCATCACAATGCTCCATGGCCCTTGTCATCACAATGTCCTATGACCCCTTTTATCTCAATGTTCCGTGTCCCCTTTCTTAACAATGTTCCATGACCACTTTCATCACAATGCTCCATAACCCATTTGATCACAATGCTCCTTGGCCCTTGTCATCACAATGCTCCAATGCGCTTTTCATCACAATGCTGCATGAACACTTGCCTCACAGTGCTCCAAGACCACATTCATCAAAATGCCCCATAGCCATTGTCATCAATTTTCCCCTTGACCCCTTTCATCACAATGCTCCATGACCATTTTCATCACAATGGTCCATGCCCTTGTCATCAAATGCTCCATGGCCCCTGTAATCACAAATCTCCATGCCCATATCATCACAATGCTCCATGAAAATGTCATCACAATGCTCCAAGACTCTTGTCATCGCAATACTCCATGGTGCTTTTCATCACAATGCTCCATGATCCCTTTCATCACAATGCTCCATGGCCCTTGTCATCACAATGTCCCTTGACCCCTTTTATCTCAGTGCTCTATGTCCCCTTTCATCACAATCCTCCATGACCACATTCATCACAATCCTCGATAACCCATTTGATCACAATGCTCCATGGCTCTTGTCATCACAATGCTCCATGACCACTTTCTTCACAATGCTCCATGACCATTGTCATCACAATGCTACATGACCCCTGACATCGAAATGATCCATGACCCCTTTCATCACAATGCTCCATGACGCCTGTCATCACAATGTTCCATGGCCTTTATCTTCACAATTCTCCATGGCTCCTGTAATTACAGTGTTCCATAAACCCTTTCATCACAATGCTCCATGGCCCTTGTCATCACAATGTCCTATGACCCCTTTTATCTCAATGTTCCGTGTCCCCTTTCTTAACAATGTTCCATGACCACTTTCCTCACAATGCTCCATAACCCATTTGATCACAATGCTCCTTGGCCCTTGTCATCACAATGCTCCAATGTGCTTTTCATCACAATGCTGCATGACCACTTGCCTCACAGTGCTCCATGACCACATTCATCAAAATGCCCCATAGCCATTGTCATCAATTTTCCCCTTGACCCCTTTCATCACAATGCTCCATGACCACTTTCATCACAATGTCCCATGCCCCTGTCATCACAATGCTCCATGATCCCTGTAATCACAATGATCCATTCCCACTGTCATCACAATGTCCCATGCCCCCTTTCATCACAATGCCCCATGACCCCTGTCATCACAATGCTCCATGGCCCTTGTCATCACAATGCTCCATGACCCCTGTCATCACAATTCTCTAGTACCGCTTTCATCACAATGCTCCATGCCCTTTGTCATCACAATACTCCATGCACTTGTCATCAAATGTTCCATGGCCCCTGTACTCACAATGCTCCATACCTTTGTCATCTCAATGCTCCAGAACTCTTCTCATCACAATTCTCCATGCCTGTGTCATAACAATGCTCCATGAAAATGTCATCACTACGCTCCAGGACACTTGTCATCACAATGATCCATGACCACTTTCATCACACCGTTCCATAACCCATTTGATCACAATGTTCCATGGCCCTTGTCATCACAATGCTCCATGACACCTTTCATCACAATGCTCAACGATCCTTGTCATCACAATGTCCCATGACCCATTTTATCTCAATGCTCCATGACCCCTTTTATCACAATGGTCTATGACCATTGTCATCACAATGCTCAATGCCCCTATCATCACAATGCTCCATGACCCCTGTCATCTCAGTGATCCCTGACCCCTTTCATCACAATGCTCCGTGATGCCTGTCATCACAATGTTCCATGGCCTTTGTCATCAGAATGCTCCATGGCCCCTGTAATCACAGTGTTCCATGACCCCTATTATCACAAGTACAGATGACCACTGTCATCACTATTCTCCATGGCCCTTGTCATCTCTATGCTCCATGACCCTGTCATCACAATGCTCCATGACCCTTGTCATCACAATGCTCTTTGATCCCTGTAATCACAATGATCCATGTACCATTTCCTCACAATGCTCCAATACCTCTTTCATCACAATGCTCCATGCCACTTGTCATCACAATGTTCCATGCCCTTGCCATCGCAATGCTCAATGGCCCGTTTCCTCACAACGCTCCAGTCACCCATTTATCTCAAGGCTGCATGCCAATGCTCATCACAATGCTACTTGCCCTTGTAATCACAATGATCCATGATCCCTTTCATCACAATGCTCCATGACACCTTTCATCACAATGCTCCATGGCCCCTGTAATCACAATGCTCCATGACCACTTTCATCACAACGCTCCATAAACCACTTAATCACAATGTTCCATGGCTCTTGTCATAACAAGGCCCAATGAAACTTTTCATCACAATGCTCCATGACCCCTTTCATCAGAATACTCCATGGTTTTGTCATCACAATGCTCCATGTCGTATGTAATCACATTGCTCCATGAACCCGTTCATTACAATGCTCCATGCCCACTGTCATCACAAATCCCCGTGACCACTGTCATCACAATGCTCCATGGCCGTTGTCATCTCAAAGCTCCATGACCCCTGTCATAACAGTGATCCATAACACCTTTCCTCACAATGCTCCATTAACCGTTTCATCACAATTCTCCATGCCACTTGTCATCACAATGCTCCATGCACTTGTCATCACAGTGCTCCATGGCCCATTTCCTAACAATGCTCCAGTACCCCTTTCATCACAGGGCTCCATGCCACTTGTCATCACAATGCCCCAGGACCCCTGTAATCACAATGCTCCATGGTGCTTTTCATCACAATGCCCCATCACCCCTGTCATCACAATGCTCCATGGCCCTTGTCATCATAATGCTATGTGACTTCTGTCATCACAATGCTCCATGAACCTTGTCATCACAAGCTCCATGATCCTTGTAATCACAATGCTCCATGCCCTTGTCATCACAATGCTCCAGAACTCTTCTCATCACAATTCTCCATGCCCGTGTCATCACAATGCTCCATGAAAATGTCATCACAATGCTCCAGGACTCTTGTCATCACAATACTCCATGGCGCATTTCATCACGATTATCTATGACTACTTTCATCACAACGCTCCATGAACTCTTTCATCACAATGCTCCATGGCCCTTGTCATTACAATGTCCCATGACCCCTTTTATCTCAGTGCTCCATGACCACTTTCATCACAATGCTCCATAACCCATTTGATCACAATGCTCCATGGCCCTTGTCATAACAATGTCCCATGACCCACTTTACCTCAATGCTCCGTGACCCCTTTCATCACTATGCTCCATGACCATTGTCATCACAATTCTCCATGGCCCTATCATCACAATGCTCCATGACCCCTGTGATCACAATGCTCCATGGCCCTCTTCATCACAATGCTCCATGAACCCTGTCATCACAATGCTCCATGATCGCTGTAATCACAATGATCCATGACATCTTTCCTCACAATTCTCCAGTACGCCTCTCGTCACAATGCTCCACTCCTCTTTTCATCACAATGCTGAATGCAGTTGTCATCACAATGCTCCATGGCCCCTGTAATCACAATTCTCCATGCCCTTGTCATCCAAAAGCTCCAGAAGTCATGTCATCACAATGCTACATTCCCTTGTCATCAAATGCTCCATGACCCTTGTTGTCACAATGTCCCATGACCCATTTTATCTCAAAGCTCCATGACCCCTTTCATCACAATGGTCTATGATCAGTGTCATCACAATGCTCCATGCCCCTATCATCAAAATGTTCCATGACCCCTGTAATCGCAATGCTCCATGGCTTTTGTCATCACAATGTTCCCTGCCCCTATCATCGCAATGCTCCATGACCACTGTCATCACAATGCCCAATAACCTCTCATCACAATGCTCCATGATACCTGTCATCACAATGCACCATGACCCTTGTCATCACAATGCTCCATGATCCCTGTAATCACAACGATCCATGTACCATTTCCTCACAATGCTCCAATACTACTTTCATCACAATGCTCCATGCCACTTGTCATCACAATGCTCAATGGCCTGTTTCCTCACAATGCTCCAGTATCCCATTCATCACAAGGCTCCATGCCAATGGTCATCACAATGCTACATGCCCTGGTCATCACAATGACCCATGATCCCTTTAATCACAATGCTCCATGACACCTTTCATCACAATGCTCCATGGCCCCTGTAATCACAGTGCTCCATGCCTCTGTCATCACAATGCTCCAGAACTCTTCTCATCACAATTCTCCATGCCCGTGTCATCCCAGTTCTCCATGACAGTGTCATCAGAATGCTCCCGGACTCTTGTCATCACAATGCTCCATGGCGCTTTTCATCACAATGCTCCATGACCACTTGCATCACAACGCTCCATAACCCATTTAATAACAATACTCCATGGCTCTTGTCATAACAAGGCACAATGACCCTTTCATCACAATGCTCCATGACCTCTGTCATCACAATGATCCATAACACCTTTCCGCACAATGCTCCATTACCCTTTTCTTCACAGTGCTCCATGCCACTTCTCATCACAATGCACCATGCCCTTGTCATCACGATGCCACAGAAGTCATGTCATCACCAATGCTCCATGGCCCTTGTCATCAAAATGCTCCAGAAGTTATCTCATCACAAGGCTCCATGACCGTGTCCTCACAATGCTCAATGAGCACTGTCATCACAATGCTCCATGACCACTTTCATCACAATGCTCCACGCACCCTGTCATCACTATGCCCCATGATTCCTGTCATCACAATGCCTCATGGCCCTTGCCATCACAATGCTCCATGACCCTTGTCTTCACAATGCCCCATGACCCCTGCCATCACAATGCTCCATGATCCCTGTAATCACAAACATCCATGACCCCTTTCATCAAAATGCTCCAGTATCACATTCATCAAATTGCTCCATGCCCCTTTTCATCACAATGTTCCATATCCTTGTCATCACAATGCTCTATGGCCCCTGTAATCACAAGGCTCCATGCCCTTGTCATCACAATACTCCAGCACACTTCTCAACACAATTCTCCATGCCCGTGTCATCCCAATGCTCCATGAAAATGCCATCACAATGCTCCAGGACTCTTGTCATCACAATGCTCCATGACACCTTTCATCACAATGCTCCATGGCTTGGTCATCACAATGCTCCATGTCGCCTCTAATCACAGTGCTTCATGAACCCGTTCATGAAAATGCTCCATGCCCACTGTCATCACAGTGCCCCATGACTCCTGTCATCACAATGCTCCATGACCCTTGTCATCACAAAGCTCCCTGGCCCTTGTCATCACAATTTCCGATGACCCCCTTTATCTCAAAGTTCCATGACACTTGTCATCACAATGCTCCATGAACCCTGTAATCACAATGATCCATGACAGTTTTCCTCACAATGCTCCATTACCCCTTTCGTCACAATGCTCCATGGCTTGGTCATCACAATGCACCATGACCCTTGTCATCACAAAGCTCCATGAACCCTGTAATCACAATGATCCATGACAGTTTTCCTCACAATGCTCCATTACCCCTTTCGTCACAATGCTCCATGGCTTGGTCATCACAATGCACCATGCCTTTGTCATCACAATGCTCCATGATCCCTGTAATCACAATGATCCATGACCCCTTTCCTCACAATGCTCCAGGACGCCTTTCATCACAATGATCCATGCCGCTTTTCATCACAATGCTCCATGCCCCCTGTCATCACAATGCCGCATGACTCCGGTTATCACAATGTTACATGCCCCTTGTCATCGCAATGCTCCATGAACCCTGTCATCACAGTGCTTCATGACCCTTGCCATCACAATGCTCCATGAACCCTATAATCTCAATGATCCATGACCCCTTTCATCACAATGCTCCATGACCACTTTCATCACACTTCTCCGTGTCCCTTGTCATCACAATGGTCCATGCCCTTGTCATCAAATGCTCCATGGCCCCTGTAATCACAAATCTCCATGCCCATGTCATCACAATGCTCCATGAAAATGCCATCACAATGCTCCAAGACTCTTGTCATCACAATACTCCATGGTGCTTTTCATCACAATGCTCCATGACCACTTTCTTCACAAAGCTCCATGACCATTGTCATCACAATGCTACATAACCCCTGACATCGCAATGATCCATGACCCCTTTCATCACAATGCTCAATGATGCCTGTCATCACAATGTTCCATGGCCTTTGTCTTCACATTTCTCCATGGCTACTGTAATTACAGTGCTCCATAATTCCTTTCATCACAATGCTCCATGGCCCCTGTCATCACAATGTCCCATGACCCCTTTTATCTCATTGCTCCATGTCCCCTTTCATCACAATGCTCCATGACCATTGTCATCACAATGCTCTATGCCTCTATCATCACAATGCTACATGACCCCTGACATCGCAATGATCCATGACTCCTTTTATCACAATGCTCCATGATGCCTGTCATCACAATGTTCCATGGCCTTTATCTTCACAATTCTCCATGGCTCCTGTAATTACAGTGTTCCATAAACCCTTTCATCACAATGCTCCATGGCCCTTGTCATCACAATGTCCTATGACCCCTTTTATCTCAATGTTCCGTGTCCCCTTTCTTAACAATGTTCCATGACCACTTTCATCACAATGCTCCATAACCCATTTGATCACAATGCTCCTTGGCCCTTGTCATCACAATGCTCCAATGCGCTTTTCATCACAATGCTGCATGAACACTTGCCTCACAGTGCTCCAAGACCACATTCATCAAAATGCCCCATAGCCATTGTCATCAATTTTCCCCTTGACCCCTTTCATCACAATGCTCCATGACCATTTTCATCACAATGGTCCATGCCCTTGTCATCAAATGCTCCATGGCCCCTGTAATCACAAATCTCCATGCCCATGTCATCACAATGCTCCATGAAAATGTCATCACAATGCTCCAAGACTCTTGTCATCACAATACTCCATGGTGCTTTTCATCACAATGCTCCATGACCCCTGTCATCACAATGCTCCATGTCCCTTGTCATCACAATGTCCCTTGACCCCTTTTATCTCAGTGCTCTATGTCCCCTTTCATCACAATCCTCCATGACCACATTCATCACAATCCTCGATAACCCATTTGATCACAATGCTCCATGGCTCTTGTCATCACAATGCTCCATAGCACTTTTCATCACAATTCTCCATGACCACTTTCTTCACAATGCTCCATGACCATTGTCATCACCATGCTACATGACCCCTGACATCGAAATGATCCATGACCCCTTTCATCACAATGCTCCATGACCATTTTCATCACAATGGTCCATGCCCTTGTCATCAAATGCTCCATGGCCCCTGTAATCACAAATCTCCATGCCCATGTCATCACAATGCTCCATGAAAATGTCATCACAATGCTCCAAGACTCTTGTCATCACAATACTCCATGGTGCTTTTCATCACAATGCTCCATGACCCCTGTCATCACAATGCTCCATGTCCCTTGTCATCACAATGTCCCTTGACCCCTTTTATCTCAGTGCTCTATGTCCCCTTTTATCACAATCCTCCATGACCACATTCATCACAATCCTCGATAACCCATTTGATCACAATGCTCCATGGCTCTTGTCATCACAATGCTCCATGACCACTTTCTTCACAATGCTCCATGACCATTGTCATCACAATGCTACATGACCCCTGACATCGAAATGATCCATGACCCCTTTCATCACAATGCTCCATGACGCCTGTCATCACAATGTTCCATGGCCTTTATCTTCACAATTCTCCATGGCTCCTGTAATTACAGTGTTCCATAAACCCTTTCATCACAATGCTCCATGGCCCTTGTCATCACAATGTCCTATGACCCCTTTTATCTCAATGTTCCGTGTCCCCTTTCTTAACAATGTTCCATGACCACTTTCCTCACAATGCTCCATAACCCATTTGATCACAATGCTCCTTGGCCCTTGTCATCACAATGCTCCAATGTGCTTTTCATCACAATGCTGCATGACCACTTGCCTCACAGTGCTCCATGACCACATTCATCAAAATGCCCCATAGCCATTGTCATCAATTTTCCCCTTGACCCCTTTCATCACAATGCTCCATGACCACTTTCATCACAATGTCCCATGCCCCTGTCATCACAATGCTCCATGATCCCTGTAATCACAATGATCCATTCCCACTGTCATCACAATGTCCCATGCCCCCTTTCATCACAATGCCCCATGACCCCTGTCATCACAATGCTCCATGGCCCTTGTCATCACAATGCTCCATGACCCCTGTCATCACAATTCTCTAGTACCGCTTTCATCACAATGCTCCATGCCCTTTGTCATCACAATACTCCATGCACTTGTCATCAAATGTTCCATGGCCCCTGTACTCACAATGCTCCATACCTTTGTCATCTCAATGCTCCAGAACTCTTCTCATCACAATTCTCCATGCCTGTGTCATAACAATGCTCCATGAAAATGTCATCACTACGCTCCAGGACACTTGTCATCACAATGATCCATGACCACTTTCATCACACCGTTCCATAACCCATTTGATCACAATGTTCCATGGCCCTTGTCATCACAATGCTCCATGACACCTTTCATCACAATGCTCAACGATCCTTGTCATCACAATGTCCCATGACCCATTTTATCTCAATGCTCCATGACCCCTTTTATCACAATGGTCTATGACCATTGTCATCACAATGCTCAATGCCCCTATCATCACAATGCTCCATGACCCCTGTCATCTCAGTGATCCCTGACCCCTTTCATCACAATGCTCCGTGATGCCTGTCATCACAATGTTCCATGGCCTTTGTCATCAGAATGCTCCATGGCCCCTGTAATCACAGTGTTCCATGACCCCTATTATCACAAGTACAGATGACCACTGTCATCACTATTCTCCATGGCCCTTGTCATCTCTATGCTCCATGACCCTGTCATCACAATGCTCCATGACCCTTGTCATCACAATGCTCTTTGATCCCTGTAATCACAATGATCCATGTACCATTTCCTCACAATGCTCCAATACCTCTTTCATCACAATGCTCCATGCCACTTGTCATCACAATGTTCCATGCCCTTGCCATCGCAATGCTCAATGGCCCGTTTCCTCACAACGCTCCAGTCACCCATTTATCTCAAGGCTGCATGCCAATGCTCATCACAATGCTACTTGCCCTTGTAATCACAATGATCCATGATCCCTTTCATCACAATGCTCCATGACACCTTTCATCACAATGCTCCATGGCCCCTGTAATCACAATGCTCCATGACCACTTTCATCACAACGCTCCATAAACCACTTAATCACAATGTTCCATGGCTCTTGTCATAACAAGGCCCAATGAAACTTTTCATCACAATGCTCCATGACCCCTTTCATCAGAATACTCCATGGTTTTGTCATCACAATGCTCCATGTCGTATGTAATCACATTGCTCCATGAACCCGTTCATTACAATGCTCCATGCCCACTGTCATCACAAATCCCCGTGACCACTGTCATCACAATGCTCCATGGCCGTTGTCATCTCAAAGCTCCATGACCCCTGTCATAACAGTGATCCATAACACCTTTCCTCACAATGCTCCATTAACCGTTTCATCACAATTCTCCATGCCACTTGTCATCACAATGCTCCATGCACTTGTCATCACAGTGCTCCATGGCCCATTTCCTAACAATGCTCCAGTACCCCTTTCATCACAGGGCTCCATGCCACTTGTCATCACAATGCCCCAGGACCCCTGTAATCACAATGCTCCATGGTGCTTTTCATCACAATGCCCCATCACCCCTGTCATCACAATGCTCCATGGCCCTTGTCATCATAATGCTATGTGACTTCTGTCATCACAATGCTCCATGAACCTTGTCATCACAAGCTCCATGATCCTTGTAATCACAATGCTCCATGCCCTTGTCATCACAATGCTCCAGAACTCTTCTCATCACAATTCTCCATGCCCGTGTCATCACAATGCTCCATGAAAATGTCATCACAATGCTCCAGGACTCTTGTCATCACAATACTCCATGGCGCATTTCATCACGATTATCTATGACTACTTTCATCACAACGCTCCATGAACTCTTTCATCACAATGCTCCATGGCCCTTGTCATTACAATGTCCCATGACCCCTTTTATCTCAGTGCTCCATGACCACTTTCATCACAATGCTCCATAACCCATTTGATCAC
This sequence comes from Balaenoptera ricei, assembly GCF_028023285.1. NCBI lineage: Eukaryota > Metazoa > Chordata > Mammalia > Artiodactyla > Balaenopteridae > Balaenoptera > Balaenoptera ricei. The sequence goes on from NC_082654.1 coordinate 97,458,343, forward strand.
AATGCTCCATGGCCCTTGTCATAACAATGTCCCATGACCCACTTTACCTCAATGCTCCGTGACCCCTTTCATCACTATGCTCCATGACCATTGTCATCACAATTCTCCATGGCCCTATCATCACAATGCTCCATGACCCCTGTGATCACAATGCTCCATGGCCCTCTTCATCACAATGCTCCATGAACCCTGTCATCACAATGCTCCATGATCGCTGTAATCACAATGATCCATGACATCTTTCCTCACAATTCTCCAGTACGCCTCTCGTCACAATGCTCCACTCCTCTTTTCATCACAATGCTGAATGCAGTTGTCATCACAATGCTCCATGGCCCCTGTAATCACAATTCTCCATGCCCTTGTCATCCAAAAGCTCCAGAAGTCATGTCATCACAATGCTACATTCCCTTGTCATCAAATGCTCCATGACCCTTGTTGTCACAATGTCCCATGACCCATTTTATCTCAAAGCTCCATGACCCCTTTCATCACAATGGTCTATGAGCAGTGTCATCACAATGCTCCATGCCCCTATCATCAAAATGTTCCATGACCCCTGTAATCGCAATGCTCCATGGCTTTTGTCATCACAATGTTCCCTGCCCCTATCATCGCAATGCTCCATGACCACTGTCATCACAATGCCCAATAACCTCTCATCACAATGCTCCATGATACCTGTCATCACAATGCACCATGACCCTTGTCATCACAATGCTCCATGATCCCTGTAATCACAACGATCCATGTACCATTTCCTCACAATGCTCCAATACTACTTTCATCACAATGCTCCATGCCACTTGTCATCACAATGCTCAATGGCCTGTTTCCTCACAATGCTCCAGTATCCCATTCATCACAAGGCTCCATGCCAATGGTCATCACAATGCTACATGCCCTGGTCATCACAATGACCCATGATCCCTTTAATCACAATGCTCCATGACACCTTTCATCACAATGCTCCATGGCCCCTGTAATCACAGTGCTCCATGCCTCTGTCATCACAATGCTCCAGAACTCTTCTCATCACAATTCTCCATGCCCGTGTCATCCCAGTTCTCCATGACAGTGTCATCAGAATGCTCCCGGACTCTTGTCATCACAATGCTCCATGGCGCTTTTCATCACAATGCTCCATGACCACTTGCATCACAACGCTCCATAACCCATTTAATAACAATACTCCATGGCTCTTGTCATAACAAGGCACAATGACCCTTTCATCACAATGCTCCATGACCTCTGTCATCACAATGATCCATAACACCTTTCCGCACAATGCTCCATTACCCTTTTCTTCACAGTGCTCCATGCCACTTCTCATCACAATGCACCATGCCCTTGTCATCACGATGCCACAGAAGTCATGTCATCACCAATGCTCCATGGCCCTTGTCATCAAAATGCTCCAGAAGTTATCTCATCACAAGGCTCCATGACCGTGTCCTCACAATGCTCAATGAGCACTGTCATCACAATGCTCCATGACCACTTTCATCACAATGCTCCACGCACCCTGTCATCACTATGCCCCATGATTCCTGTCATCACAATGCCTCATGGCCCTTGCCATCACAATGCTCCATGACCCTTGTCTTCACAATGCCCCATGACCCCTGCCATCACAATGCTCCATGATCCCTGTAATCACAAACATCCATGACCCCTTTCATCAAAATGCTCCAGTATCACATTCATCAAATTGCTCCATGCCCCTTTTCATCACAATGTTCCATATCCTTGTCATCACAATGCTCTATGGCCCCTGTAATCACAAGGCTCCATGCCCTTGTCATCACAATACTCCAGCACACTTCTCAACACAATTCTCCATGCCCGTGTCATCCCAATGCTCCATGAAAATGCCATCACAATGCTCCAGGACTCTTGTCATCACAATGCTCCATGACACCTTTCATCACAATGCTCCATGGCTTGGTCATCACAATGCTCCATGTCGCCTCTAATCACAGTGCTTCATGAACCCGTTCATGAAAATGCTCCATGCCCACTGTCATCACAGTGCCCCATGACTCCTGTCATCACAATGCTCCATGACCCTTGTCATCACAAAGCTCCCTGGCCCTTGTCATCACAATTTCCGATGACCCCCTTTATCTCAAAGTTCCATGACACTTGTCATCACAATGCTCCATGAACCCTGTAATCACAATGATCCATGACAGTTTTCCTCACAATGCTCCATTACCCCTTTCGTCACAATGCTCCATGGCTTGGTCATCACAATGCACCATGCCTTTGTCATCACAATGCTCCATGATCCCTGTAATCACAATGATCCATGACCCCTTTCCTCACAATGCTCCAGGACGCCTTTCATCACAATGATCCATGCCGCTTTTCATCACAATGCTCCATGCCCCCTGTCATCACAATGCCGCATGACTCCGGTTATCACAATGTTACATGCCCCTTGTCATCGCAATGCTCCATGAACCCTGTCATCACAGTGCTTCATGACCCTTGCCATCACAATGCTCCATGAACCCTATAATCTCAATGATCCATGACCCCTTTCATCACAATGCTCCATGACCACTTTCATCACACTTCTCCGTGTCCCTTGTCATCACAATGGTCCATGCCCTTGTCATCAAATGCTCCATGGCCCCTGTAATCACAAATCTCCATGCCCATGTCATCACAATGCTCCATGAAAATGCCATCACAATGCTCCAAGACTCTTGTCATCACAATACTCCATGGTGCTTTTCATCACAATGCTCCATGACCACTTTCTTCACAAAGCTCCATGACCATTGTCATCACAATGCTACATAACCCCTGACATCGCAATGATCCATGACCCCTTTCATCACAATGCTCAATGATGCCTGTCATCACAATGTTCCATGGCCTTTGTCTTCACATTTCTCCATGGCTACTGTAATTACAGTGCTCCATAATTCCTTTCATCACAATGCTCCATGGCCCCTGTCATCACAATGTCCCATGACCCCTTTTATCTCATTGCTCCATGTCCCCTTTCATCACAATGCTCCATGACCATTGTCATCACAATGCTCTATGCCTCTATCATCACAATGCTACATGACCCCTGACATCGCAATGATCCATGACTCCTTTTATCACAATGCTCCATGATGCCTGTCATCACAATGTTCCATGGCCTTTATCTTCACAATTCTCCATGGCTCCTGTAATTACAGTGTTCCATAAACCCTTTCATCACAATGCTCCATGGCCCTTGTCATCACAATGTCCTATGACCCCTTTTATCTCAATGTTCCGTGTCCCCTTTCTTAACAATGTTCCATGACCACTTTCATCACAATGCTCCATAACCCATTTGATCACAATGCTCCTTGGCCCTTGTCATCACAATGCTCCAATGCGCTTTTCATCACAATGCTGCATGAACACTTGCCTCACAGTGCTCCAAGACCACATTCATCAAAATGCCCCATAGCCATTGTCATCAATTTTCCCCTTGACCCCTTTCATCACAATGCTCCATGACCATTTTCATCACAATGGTCCATGCCCTTGTCATCAAATGCTCCATGGCCCCTGTAATCACAAATCTCCATGCCCATGTCATCACAATGCTCCATGAAAATGTCATCACAATGCTCCAAGACTCTTGTCATCACAATACTCCATGGTGCTTTTCATCACAATGCTCCATGACCCCTGTCATCACAATGCTCCATGTCCCTTGTCATCACAATGTCCCTTGACCCCTTTTATCTCAGTGCTCTATGTCCCCTTTCATCACAATCCTCCATGACCACATTCATCACAATCCTCGATAACCCATTTGATCACAATGCTCCATGGCTCTTGTCATCACAATGCTCCATAGCACTTTTCATCACAATTCTCCATGACCACTTTCTTCACAATGCTCCATGACCATTGTCATCACCATGCTACATGACCCCTGACATCGAAATGATCCATGACCCCTTTCATCACAATGCTCCATGACGCCTGTCATCACAATGTTCCATGGCCTTTATCTTCACAATTCTCCATGGCTCCTGTAATTACAGTGTTCCATAAACCCTTTCATCACAATGCTCCATGGCCCTTGTCATCACAATGTCCTATGACCCCTTTTATCTCAATGTTCCGTGTCCCCTTTCTTAACAATGTTCCATGACCACTTTCCTCACAATGCTCCATAACCCATTTGATCACAATGCTCCTTGGCCCTTGTCATCACAATGCTCCAATGTGCTTTTCATCACAATGCTGCATGACCACTTGCCTCACAGTGCTCCATGACCACATTCATCAAAATGCCCCATAGCCATTGTCATCAATTTTCCCCTTGACCCCTTTCATCACAATGCTCCATGACCACTTTCATCACAATGTCCCATGCCCCTGTCATCACAATGCTCCATGATCCCTGTAATCACAATGATCCATTCCCACTGTCATCACAATGTCCCATGCCCCCTTTCATCACAATGCCCCATGACCCCTGTCATCACAATGCTCCATGGCCCTTGTCATCACAATGCTCCATGACCCCTGTCATCACAATTCTCTAGTACCGCTTTCATCACAATGCTCCATGCCCTTTGTCATCACAATACTCCATGCACTTGTCATCAAATGTTCCATGGCCCCTGTACTCACAATGCTCCATACCTTTGTCATCTCAATGCTCCAGAACTCTTCTCATCACAATTCTCCATGCCTGTGTCATAACAATGCTCCATGAAAATGTCATCACTACGCTCCAGGACACTTGTCATCACAATGATCCATGACCACTTTCATCACACCGTTCCATAACCCATTTGATCACAATGTTCCATGGCCCTTGTCATCACAATGCTCCATGACACCTTTCATCACAATGCTCAACGATCCTTGTCATCACAATGTCCCATGACCCATTTTATCTCAATGCTCCATGACCCCTTTTATCACAATGGTCTATGACCATTGTCATCACAATGCTCAATGCCCCTATCATCACAATGCTCCATGACCCCTGTCATCTCAGTGATCCCTGACCCCTTTCATCACAATGCTCCGTGATGCCTGTCATCACAATGTTCCATGGCCTTTGTCATCAGAATGCTCCATGGCCCCTGTAATCACAGTGTTCCATGACCCCTATTATCACAAGTACAGATGACCACTGTCATCACTATTCTCCATGGCCCTTGTCATCTCTATGCTCCATGACCCTGTCATCACAATGCTCCATGACCCTTGTCATCACAATGCTCTTTGATCCCTGTAATCACAATGATCCATGTACCATTTCCTCACAATGCTCCAATACCTCTTTCATCACAATGCTCCATGCCACTTGTCATCACAATGTTCCATGCCCTTGCCATCGCAATGCTCAATGGCCCGTTTCCTCACAACGCTCCAGTCACCCATTTATCTCAAGGCTGCATGCCAATGCTCATCACAATGCTACTTGCCCTTGTAATCACAATGATCCATGATCCCTTTCATCACAATGCTCCATGACACCTTTCATCACAATGCTCCATGGCCCCTGTAATCACAATGCTCCATGACCACTTTCATCACAACGCTCCATAAACCACTTAATCACAATGTTCCATGGCTCTTGTCATAACAAGGCCCAATGAAACTTTTCATCACAATGCTCCATGACCCCTTTCATCAGAATACTCCATGGTTTTGTCATCACAATGCTCCATGTCGTATGTAATCACATTGCTCCATGAACCCGTTCATTACAATGCTCCATGCCCACTGTCATCACAAATCCCCGTGACCACTGTCATCACAATGCTCCATGGCCGTTGTCATCTCAAAGCTCCATGACCCCTGTCATAACAGTGATCCATAACACCTTTCCTCACAATGCTCCATTAACCGTTTCATCACAATTCTCCATGCCACTTGTCATCACAATGCTCCATGCACTTGTCATCACAGTGCTCCATGGCCCATTTCCTAACAATGCTCCAGTACCCCTTTCATCACAGGGCTCCATGCCACTTGTCATCACAATGCCCCAGGACCCCTGTAATCACAATGCTCCATGGTGCTTTTCATCACAATGCCCCATCACCCCTGTCATCACAATGCTCCATGGCCCTTGTCATCATAATGCTATGTGACTTCTGTCATCACAATGCTCCATGAACCTTGTCATCACAAGCTCCATGATCCTTGTAATCACAATGCTCCATGCCCTTGTCATCACAATGCTCCAGAACTCTTCTCATCACAATTCTCCATGCCCGTGTCATCACAATGCTCCATGAAAATGTCATCACAATGCTCCAGGACTCTTGTCATCACAATACTCCATGGCGCATTTCATCACAATTATCTATGACTACTTTCATCACAACGCTCCATGAACTCTTTCATCACAATGCTCCATGGCCCTTGTCATTACAATGTCCCATGACCCCTTTTATCTCAGTGCTCCATGACCACTTTCATCACAATGCTCCATAACCCATTTGATCACAATGCTCCATGGCCCTTGTCATAACAATGTCCCATGACCCACTTTACCTCAATGCTCCGTGACCCCTTTCATCACTATGCTCCATGACCATTGTCATCACAATTCTCCATGGCCCTATCATCACAATGCTCCATGACCCCTGTGATCACAATGCTCCATGGCCCTCTTCATCACAATGCTCCATGAACCCTGTCATCACAATGCTCCATGATCGCTGTAATCACAATGATCCATGACATCTTTCCTCACAATTCTCCAGTACGCCTCTCGTCACAATGCTCCACTCCTCTTTTCATCACAATGCTGAATGCAGTTGTCATCACAATGCTCCATGGCCCCTGTAATCACAATTCTCCATGCCCTTGTCATCCAAAAGCTCCAGAAGTCATGTCATCACAATGCTACATTCCCTTGTCATCAAATGCTCCATGACCCTTGTTGTCACAATGTCCCATGACCCATTTTATCTCAAAGCTCCATGACCCCTTTCATCACAATGGTCTATGAGCAGTGTCATCACAATGCTCCATGCCCCTATCATCAAAATGTTCCATGACCCCTGTAATCGCAATGCTCCATGGCTTTTGTCATCACAATGTTCCCTGCCCCTATCATCGCAATGCTCCATGACCACTGTCATCACAATGCCCAATAACCTCTCATCACAATGCTCCATGATACCTGTCATCACAATGCACCATGACCCTTGTCATCACAATGCTCCATGATCCCTGTAATCACAACGATCCATGTACCATTTCCTCACAATGCTCCAATACTACTTTCATCACAATGCTCCATGCCACTTGTCATCACAATGCTCAATGGCCTGTTTCCTCACAATGCTCCAGTATCCCATTCATCACAAGGCTCCATGCCAATGGTCATCACAATGCTACATGCCCTGGTCATCACAATGACCCATGATCCCTTTAATCACAATGCTCCATGACACCTTTCATCACAATGCTCCATGGCCCCTGTAATCACAGTGCTCCATGCCTCTGTCATCACAATGCTCCAGAACTCTTCTCATCACAATTCTCCATGCCCGTGTCATCCCAGTTCTCCATGACAGTGTCATCAGAATGCTCCCGGACTCTTGTCATCACAATGCTCCATGGCGCTTTTCATCACAATGCTCCATGACCACTTGCATCACAACGCTCCATAACCCATTTAATAACAATACTCCATGGCTCTTGTCATAACAAGGCACGATGACCCTTTCATCACAATGCTCCATGACCTCTGTCATCACAATGATCCATAACACCTTTCCGCACAATGCTCCATTACCCTTTTCTTCACAGTGCTCCATGCCACTTCTCATCACAATGCACCATGCCCTTGTCATCACGATGCCACAGAAGTCATGTCATCACCAATGCTCCATGGCCCTTGTCATCAAAATGCTCCAGAAGTTATCTCATCACAAGGCTCCATGACCGTGTCCTCACAATGCTCAATGAGCACTGTCATCACAATGCTCCATGACCACTTTCATCACAATGCTCCACGCACCCTGTCATCACTATGCCCCATGATTCCTGTCATCACAATGCCTCATGGCCCTTGCCATCACAATGCTCCATGACCCTTGTCTTCACAATGCCCCATGACCCCTGCCATCACAATGCTCCATGATCCCTGTAATCACAAACATCCATGACCCCTTTCATCAAAATGCTCCAGTATCACATTCATCAAATTGCTCCATGCCCCTTTTCATCACAATGTTCCATATCCTTGTCATCACAATGCTCTATGGCCCCTGTAATCACAAGGCTCCATGCCCTTGTCATCACAATACTCCAGCACACTTCTCAACACAATTCTCCATGCCCGTGTCATCCCAATGCTCCATGAAAATGCCATCACAATGCTCCAGGACTCTTGTCATCACAATGCTCCATGACACCTTTCATCACAATGCTCCATGGCTTGGTCATCACAATGCTCCATGTCGCCTCTAATCACAGTGCTTCATGAACCCGTTCATGAAAATGCTCCATGCCCACTGTCATCACAGTGCCCCATGACTCCTGTCATCACAATGCTCCATGACCCTTGTCATCACAAAGCTCCCTGGCCCTTGTCATCACAATTTCCGATGACCCCCTTTATCTCAAAGTTCCATGACACTTGTCATCACAATGCTCCATGAACCCTGTAATCACAATGATCCATGACAGTTTTCCTCACAATGCTCCATTACCCCTTTCGTCACAATGCTCCATGGCTTGGTCATCACAATGCACCATGCCTTTGTCATCACAATGCTCCATGATCCCTGTAATCACAATGATCCATGACCCCTTTCCTCACAATGCTCCAGGACGCCTTTCATCACAATGATCCATGCCGCTTTTCATCACAATGCTCCATGCCCCCTGTCATCACAATGCCGCATGACTCCGGTTATCACAATGTTACATGCCCCTTGTCATCGCAATGCTCCATGAACCCTGTCATCACAGTGCTTCATGACCCTTGCCATCACAATGCTCCATGAACCCTATAATCTCAATGATCCATGACCCCTTTCATCACAATGCTCCATGACCACTTTCATCACACTTCTCCGTGTCCCTTGTCATCACAATGGTCCATGCCCTTGTCATCAAATGCTCCATGGCCCCTGTAATCACAAATCTCCATGCCCATGTCATCACAATGCTCCATGAAAATGCCATCACAATGCTCCAAGACTCTTGTCATCACAATACTCCATGGTGCTTTTCATCACAATGCTCCATGACCACTTTCTTCACAAAGCTCCATGACCATTGTCATCACAATGCTACATAACCCCTGACATCGCAATGATCCATGACCCCTTTCATCACAATGCTCAATGATGCCTGTCATCACAATGTTCCATGGCCTTTGTCTTCACATTTCTCCATGGCTACTGTAATTACAGTGCTCCATAATTCCTTTCATCACAATGCTCCATGGCCCCTGTCATCACAATGTCCCATGACCCCTTTTATCTCATTGCTCCATGTCCCCTTTCATCACAATGCTCCAGGACCATTGTCATCACAATGCTCTATGCCTCTATCATCACAATGCTACATGACCCCTGACATCGCAATGATCCATGACTCCTTTCATCACAATGCTCCATGGCCCTTGTCATCACAATGTCCTATGACCCCTTTTATCTCAATGTTCCGTGTCCCCTTTCTTAACAATGTTCCATGACCACTTTCCTCACAATGCTCCATAACCCATTTGATCACAATGCTCCTTGGCCCTTGTCATCACAATGCTCCAATGTGCTTTTCATCACAATGCTGCATGACCACTTGCCTCACAGTGCTCCATGACCACATTCATCAAAATGCCCCATAGCCATTGTCATCAATTTTCCCCTTGACCCCTTTCATCACAATGCTCCATGACCACTTTCATCACAATGTCCCATGCCCCTGTCATCACAATGCTCCATGATCCCTGTAATCACAATGATCCATTCCCACTGTCATCACAATGTCCCATGCCCCCTTTCATCACAATGCCCCATGACCCCTGTCATCACAATGCTCCATGGCCCTTGTCATCACAATGCTCCATGACCCCTGTCATCACAATTCTCTAGTACCGCTTTCATCACAATGCTCCATGCCCTTTGTCATCACAATACTCCATGCACTTGTCATCAAATGTTCCATGGCCCCTGTACTCACAATGCTCCATACCTTTGTCATCTCAATGCTCCAGAACTCTTCTCATCACAATTCTCCATGCCTGTGTCATAACAATGCTCCATGAAAATGTCATCACTACGCTCCAGGACACTTGTCATCACAATGATCCATGACCACTTTCATCACACCGTTCCATAACCCATTTGATCACAATGTTCCATGGCCCTTGTCATCACAATGCTCCATGACACCTTTCATCACAATGCTCAACGATCCTTGTCATCACAATGTCCCATGACCCATTTTATCTCATGCTCCATGACCCCTTTTATCACAATGGTCTATGACCATTGTCATCACAATGCTCAATGCCCCTATCATCACAATGCTCCATGACCCCTGTCATCTCAGTGATCCCTGACCCCTTTCATCACAATGCTCCGTGATGCCTGTCATCACAATGTTCCATGGCCTTTGTCATCAGAATGCTCCATGGCCCCTGTAATCACAGTGTTCCATGACCCCTATTATCACAAGTACAGATGACCACTGTCATCACTATTCTCCATGGCCCTTGTCATCTCTATGCTCCATGACCCTGTCATCACAATGCTCCATGACCCTTGTCATCACAATGCTCTTTGATCCCTGTAATCACAATGATCCATGTACCATTTCCTCACAATGCTCCAATACCTCTTTCATCACAATGCTCCATGCCACTTGTCATCACAATGTTCCATGCCCTTGCCATCGCAATGCTCAATGGCCCGTTTCCTCACAACGCTCCAGTCACCCATTTATCTCAAGGCTGCATGCCAATGCTCATCACAATGCTACTTGCCCTTGTAATCACAATGATCCATGATCCCTTTCATCACAATGCTCCATGACACCTTTCATCACAATGCTCCATGGCCCCTGTAATCACAATGCTCCATGACCACTTTCATCACAACGCTCCATAAACCACTTAATCACAATGTTCCATGGCTCTTGTCATAACAAGGCCCAATGAAACTTTTCATCACAATGCTCCATGACCCCTTTCATCAGAATACTCCATGGTTTTGTCATCACAATGCTCCATGTCGTATGTAATCACATTGCTCCATGAACCCGTTCATTACAATGCTCCATGCCCACTGTCATCACAAATCCCCGTGACCACTGTCATCACAATGCTCCATGGCCGTTGTCATCTCAAAGCTCCATGACCCCTGTCATAACAGTGATCCATAACACCTTTCCTCACAATGCTCCATTAACCGTTTCATCACAATTCTCCATGCCACTTGTCATCACAATGCTCCATGCACTTGTCATCACAGTGCTCCATGGCCCATTTCCTAACAATGCTCCAGTACCCCTTTCATCACAGGGCTCCATGCCACTTGTCATCACAATGCCCCAGGACCCCTGTAATCACAATGCTCCATGGTGCTTTTCATCACAATGCCCCATCACCCCTGTCATCACAATGCTCCATGGCCCTTGTCATCATAATGCTATGTGACTTCTGTCATCACAATGCTCCATGAACCTTGTCATCACAAGCTCCATGATCCTTGTAATCACAATGCTCCATGCCCTTGTCATCACAATGCTCCAGAACTCTTCTCATCACAATTCTCCATGCCCGTGTCATCACAATGCTCCATGAAAATGTCATCACAATGCTCCAGGACTCTTGTCATCACAATACTCCATGGCGCATTTCATCACAATTATCTATGACTACTTTCATCACAACGCTCCATGAACTCTTTCATCACAATGCTCCATGGCCCTTGTCATTACAATGTCCCATGACCCCTTTTATCTCAGTGCTCCATGACCACTTTCATCACAATGCTCCATAACCCATTTGATCACAATGCTCCATGGCCCTTGTCATAACAATGTCCCATGACCCACTTTACCTCAATGCTCCGTGACCCCTTTCATCACTATGCTCCATGACCATTGTCATCACAATTCTCCATGGCCCTATCATCACAATGCTCCATGACCCCTGTGATCACAATGCTCCATGGCCCTTTTCATCACAATGCTCCATGAACCCTGTCATCACAATGCTCCATGATCGCTGTAATCACAATGATCCATGACATCTTTCCTCACAATTCTCCAGTACGCCTCTCGTCACAATGCTCCACTCCTCTTTTCATCACAATGCTGAATGCAGTTGTCATCACAATGCTCCATGGCCCCTGTAATCACAATTCTCCATGGCCTTGTCATCCAAAAGCTCCAGAAGTCATGTCATCACAATGCTACATTCCCTTGTCATCAAATGCTCCATGACCCTTGTTGTCACAATGTCCCATGACCCATTTTATCTCAAAGCTCCATGACCCCTTTCATCACAATGGTCTATGAGCAGTGTCATCACAATGCTCCATGCCCCTATCATCAAAATGTTCCATGACCCCTGTAATCGCAATGCTCCATGGCTTTTGTCATCACAATGTTCCCTGCCCCTATCATCGCAATGCTCCATGACCACTGTCATCACAATGCCCAATAACCTCTCATCACAATGCTCCATGATACCTGTCATCACAATGCACCATGACCCTTGTCATCACAATGCTCCATGATCCCTGTAATCACAACGATCCATGTACCATTTCCTCACAATGCTCCAATACTACTTTCATCACAATGCTCCATGCCACTTGTCATCACAATGCTCAATGGCCTGTTTCCTCACAATGCTCCAGTATCCCATTCATCACAAGGCTCCATGCCAATGGTCATCACAATGCTACATGCCCTGGTCATCACAATGACCCATGATCCCTTTAATCACAATGCTCCATGACACCTTTCATCACAATGCTCCATGGCCCCTGTAATCACAATGCTCCATGCCTCTGTCATCACAATGCTCCAGAACTCTTCTCATCACAATTCTCCATGCCCGTGTCATCCCAGTTCTCCATGACAGTGTCATCAGAATGCTCCCGGACTCTTGTCATCACAATGCTCCATGGCGCTTTTCATCACAATGCTCCATGACCACTTGCATCACAACGCTCCATAACCCATTTAATAACAATACTCCATGGCTCTTGTCATAACAAGGCACAATGACCCTTTCATCACAATGCTCCATGACCTCTGTCATCACAATGATCCATAACACCTTTCCGCACAATGCTCCATTACCCTTTTCTTCACAGTGCTCCATGCCACTTCTCATCACAATGCACCATGCCCTTGTCATCACGATGCTCCAGAAGTCATGTCATCACCAATGCTCCATGGCCCTTGTCATCAAAATGCTCCAGAAGTTATCTCATCACAAGGCTCCATGACCGTGTCCTCACAATGCTCAATGAGCACTGTCATCACAATGCTCCATGACCACTTTCATCACAATGCTCCACGCACCCTGTCATCACTATGCCCCATGATTCCTGTCATCACAATGCCTCATGGCCCTTGCCATCACAATGCTCCATGACCCTTGTCTTCACAATGCCCCATGACCCCTGCCATCACAATGCTCCATGATCCCTGTAATCACAAACATCCATGACCCCTTTCATCAAAATGCTCCAGTATCACATTCATCAAATTGCTCCATGCCCCTTTTCATCACAATGTTCCATATCCTTGTCATCACAATGCTCTATGGCCCCTGTAATCACAAGGCTCCATGCCCTTGTCATCACAATACTCCAGCACACTTCTCAACACAATTCTCCATGCCCGTGTCATCCCAATGCTCCATGAAAATGCCATCACAATGCTCCAGGACTCTTGTCATCACAATGCTCCATGACACCTTTCATCACAATGCTCCATGGCTTGGTCATCACAATGCTCCATGTCGCCTCTAATCACAGTGCTTCATGAACCCGTTCATTAAAATGCTCCATGCCCACTGTCATCACAGTGCCCCATGACTCCTGTCATCACAATGCTCCATGACCCTTGTCATCACAAAGCTCCCTGGCCCTTGTCATCACAATTTCCGATGACCCCCTTTATCTCAAAGTTCCATGACACTTGTCATCACAATGCTCCATGAACCCTGTAATCACAATGATCCATGACAGTTTTCCTCACAATGCTCCATTACCCCTTTCATCACAATGCTCCATGGCTTGGTCATCACAATGCACCATGCCTTTGTCATCACAATGCTCCATGATCCCTGTAATCACAATGATCCATGACCCCTTTCCTCACAATGCTCCAGGACGCCTTTCATCACAATGATCCATGCCGCTTTTCATCACAATGCTCCATGCCCCCTGTCATCACAATGCCGCATGACTCCGGTTATCACAATGTTACATGCCCCTTGTCATCGCAATGCTCCATGAACCCTGTCATCACAGTGCTTCATGACCCTTGCCATCACAATGCTCCATGAACCCTATAATCTCAATGATCCATGACCCCTTTCATCACAATGCTCCATGACCACTTTCATCACACTTCTCCGTGTCCCTTGTCATCACAATGGTCCATGCCCTTGTCATCAAATGCTCCATGGCCCCTGTAATCACAAATCTCCATGCCCATGTCATCACAATGCTCCATGAAAATGCCATCACAATGCTCCAAGACTCTTGTCATCACAATACTCCATGGTGCTTTTCATCACAATGCTCCATGACCACTTTCTTCACAAAGCTCCATGACCATTGTCATCACAATGCTACATAACCCCTGACATCGCAATGATCCATGACCCCTTTCATCACAATGCTCAATGATGCCTGTCATCACAATGTTCCATGGCCTTTGTCTTCACATTTCTCCATGGCTACTGTAATTACAGTGCTCCATAATTCCTTTCATCACAATGCTCCATGGCCCCTGTCATCACAATGTCCCATGACCCCTTTTATCTCATTGCTCCATGTCCCCTTTCATCACAATGCTCCATGACCATTGTCATCACAATGCTCTATGCCTCTATCATCACAATGCTACATGACCCCTGACATCGCAATGATCCATGACTCTTTTTATCACAATGCTCCATGATGCCTGTCATCACAATGTTCCATGGCCTTTATCTTCACAATTCTCCATGGCTCCTGTAATTACAGTGTTCCATAAACCCTTTCATCACAATGCTCCATGGCCCTTGTCATCACAATGTCCTATGACCCCTTTTATCTCAATGTTCCGTGTCCCCTTTCTTAACAATGTTCCATGACCACTTTCATCACAATGCTCCATAACCCATTTGATCACAATGCTCCTTGGCCCTTGTCATCACAATGCTCCAATGCGCTTTTCATCACAATGCTGCATGAACACTTGCCTCACAGTGCTCCAAGACCACATTCATCAAAATGCCCCATAGCCATTGTCATCAATTTTCCCCTTGACCCCTTTCATCACAATGCTCCATGACCATTTTCATCACAATGTTCCATGCCCTTGTCATCAAATGCTCCATGGCCCCTGTAATCACAAATCTCCATGCCCATGTCATCACAATGCTCCATGAAAATGTCATCACAATGCTCCAAGACTCTTGTCATCGCAATACTCCATGGTGCTTTTCATCACAATGCTCCATGATCCCTTTCATCACAATGCTCCATGTCCCTTGTCATCACAATGTCCCTTGACCCCTTTTATCTCAGTGCTCTATGTCCCCTTTCATCACAATCCTCCATGACCACATTCATCACAATCCTCGATAACCCATTTGATCACAATGCTCCATGGCTCTTGTCATCACAATGCTCCATAGCACTTTTCATCACAATTCTCCATGACCACTTTCTTCACAATGCTCCATGACCATTGTCATCACCATGCTACATGACCCCTGACATCGAAATGATCCATGACCCCTTTCATCACAATGCTCCATGACGCCTGTCATCACAATGTTCCATGGCCTTTATCTTCACAATTCTCCATGGCTCCTGTAATTACAGTGTTCCATAAACCCTTTCATCACAATGCTCCATGGCCCTTGTCATCACAATGTCCTATGACCCCTTTTATCTCAATGTTCCGTGTCCCCTTTCTTAACAATGTTCCATGACCACTTTCCTCACAATGCTCCATAACCCATTTGATCACAATGCTCCTTGGCCCTTGTCATCACAATGCTCCAATGTGCTTTTCATCACAATGCTGCATGACCACTTGCCTCACAGTGCTCCATGACCACATTCATCAAAATGCCCCATAGCCATTGTCATCAATTTTCCCCTTGACCCCTTTCATCACAATGCTCCATGACCACTTTCATCACAATGTCCCATGCCCCTGTCATCACAATGCTCCATGATCCCTGTAATCACAATGATCCATTCCCACTGTCATCACAATGTCCCATGCCCCCTTTCATCACAATGCCCCATGACCCCTGTCATCACAATGCTCCATGGCCCTTGTCATCACAATGCTCCATGACCCCTGTCATCACAATTCTCTAGTACCGCTTTCATCACAATGCTCCATGCCCTTTGTCATCACAATACTCCATGCACTTGTCATCAAATGTTCCATGGCCCCTGTACTCACAATGCTCCATACCTTTGTCATCTCAATGCTCCAGAACTCTTCTCATCACAATTCTCCATGCCTGTGTCATAACAATGCTCCATGAAAATGTCATCACTACGCTCCAGGACACTTGTCATCACAATGATCCATGACCACTTTCATCACACCGTTCCATAACCCATTTGATCACAATGTTCCATGGCCCTTGTCATCACAATGCTCCATGACACCTTTCATCACAATGCTCAACGATCCTTGTCATCACAATGTCCCATGACCCATTTTATCTCAATGCTCCATGACCCCTTTTATCACAATGGTCTATGACCATTGTCATCACAATGCTCAATGCCCCTATCATCACAATGCTCCATGACCCCTGTCATCTCAGTGATCCCTGACCCCTTTCATCACAATGCTCCGTGATGCCTGTCATCACAATGTTCCATGGCCTTTGTCATCAGAATGCTCCATGGCCCCTGTAATCACAGTGTTCCATGACCCCTATTATCACAAGTACAGATGACCACTGTCATCACTATTCTCCATGGCCCTTGTCATCTCTATGCTCCATGACCCTGTCATCACAATGCTCCATGACCCTTGTCATCACAATGCTCTTTGATCCCTGTAATCACAATGATCCATGTACCATTTCCTCACAATGCTCCAATACCTCTTTCATCACAATGCTCCATGCCACTTGTCATCACAATGTTCCATGCCCTTGCCATCGCAATGCTCAATGGCCCGTTTCCTCACAACGCTCCAGTCACCCATTTATCTCAAGGCTGCATGCCAATGCTCATCACAATGCTACTTGCCCTTGTAATCACAATGATCCATGATCCCTTTCATCACAATGCTCCATGACACCTTTCATCACAATGCTCCATGGCCCCTGTAATCACAATGCTCCATGACCACTTTCATCACAACGCTCCATAAACCACTTAATCACAATGTTCCATGGCTCTTGTCATAACAAGGCCCAATGAAACTTTTCATCACAATGCTCCATGACCCCTTTCATCAGAATACTCCATGGTTTTGTCATCACAATGCTCCATGTCGTATGTAATCACATTGCTCCATGAACCCGTTCATTACAATGCTCCATGCCCACTGTCATCACAAATCCCCGTGACCACTGTCATCACAATGCTCCATGGCCGTTGTCATCTCAAAGCTCCATGACCCCTGTCATAACAGTGATCCATAACACCTTTCCTCACAATGCTCCATTAACCGTTTCATCACAATTCTCCATGCCACTTGTCATCACAATGCTCCATGCACTTGTCATCACAGTGCTCCATGGCCCATTTCCTAACAATGCTCCAGTACCCCTTTCATCACAGGGCTCCATGCCACTTGTCATCACAATGCCCCAGGACCCCTGTAATCACAATGCTCCATGGTGCTTTTCATCACAATGCCCCATCACCCCTGTCATCACAATGCTCCATGGCCCTTGTCATCATAATGCTATGTGACTTCTGTCATCACAATGCTCCATGAACCTTGTCATCACAAGCTCCATGATCCTTGTAATCACAATGCTCCATGCCCTTGTCATCACAATGCTCCAGAACTCTTCTCATCACAATTCTCCATGCCCGTGTCATCACAATGCTCCATGAAAATGTCATCACAATGCTCCAGGACTCTTGTCATCACAATACTCCATGGCGCATTTCATCACGATTATCTATGACTACTTTCATCACAACGCTCCATGAACTCTTTCATCACAATGCTCCATGGCCCTTGTCATTACAATGTCCCATGACCCCTTTTATCTCAGTGCTCCATGACCACTTTCATCACAATGCTCCATAACCCATTTGATCACAATGCTCCATGGCCCTTGTCATAACAATGTCCCATGACCCACTTTACCTCAATGCTCCGTGACCCCTTTCATCACTATGCTCCATGACCATTGTCATCACAATTCTCCATGGCCCTATCATCACAATGCTCCATGACCCCTGTGATCACAATGCTCCATGGCCCTTTTCATCACAATGCTCCATGAACCCTGTCATCACAATGCTCCATGATCGCTGTAATCACAATGATCCATGACATCTTTCCTCACAATTCTCCAGTACGCCTCTCGTCACAATGCTCCACTCCTCTTTTCATCACAATGCTGAATGCAGTTGTCATCACAATGCTCCATGGCCCCTGTAATCACAATTCTCCATGCCCTTGTCATCCAAAAGCTCCAGAAGTCATGTCATCACAATGCTACATTCCCTTGTCATCAAATGCTCCATGACCCTTGTTGTCACAATGTCCCATGACCCATTTTATCTCAAAGCTCCATGACCCCTTTCATCACAATGGTCTATGAGCAGTGTCATCACAATGCTCCATGCCCCTATCATCAAAATGTTCCATGACCCCTGTAATCGCAATGCTCCATGGCTTTTGTCATCACAATGTTCCCTGCCCCTATCATCGCAATGCTCCATGACCACTGTCATCACAATGCCCAATAACCTCTCATCACAATGCTCCATGATACCTGTCATCACAATGCACCATGACCCTTGTCATCACAATGCTCCATGATCCCTGTAATCACAACGATCCATGTACCATTTCCTCACAATGCTCCAATACTACTTTCATCACAATGCTCCATGCCACTTGTCATCACAATGCTCAATGGCCTGTTTCCTCACAATGCTCCAGTATCCCATTCATCACAAGGCTCCATGCCAATGGTCATCACAATGCTACATGCCCTGGTCATCACAATGACCCATGATCCCTTTAATCACAATGCTCCATGACACCTTTCATCACAATGCTCCATGGCCCCTGTAATCACAATGCTCCATGCCTCTGTCATCACAATGCTCCAGAACTCTTCTCATCACAATTCTCCATGCCCGTGTCATCCCAGTTCTCCATGACAGTGTCATCAGAATGCTCCCGGACTCTTGTCATCACAATGCTCCATGGCGCTTTTCATCACAATGCTCCATGACCACTTGCATCACAACGCTCCATAACCCATTTAATAACAATACTCCATGGCTCTTGTCATAACAAGGCACAATGACCCTTTCATCACAATGCTCCATGACCTCTGTCATCACAATGATCCATAACACCTTTCCGCACAATGCTCCATTACCCTTTTCTTCACAGTGCTCCATGCCACTTCTCATCACAATGCACCATGCCCTTGTCATCACGATGCCACAGAAGTCATGTCATCACCAATGCTCCATGGCCCTTGTCATCAAAATGCTCCAGAAGTTATCTCATCACAAGGCTCCATGACCGTGTCCTCACAATGCTCAATGAGCACTGTCATCACAATGCTCCATGACCACTTTCATCACAATGCTCCACGCACCCTGTCATCACTATGCCCCATGATTCCTGTCATCACAATGCCTCATGGCCCTTGCCATCACAATGCTCCATGACCCTTGTCTTCACAATGCCCCATGACCCCTGCCATCACAATGCTCCATGATCCCTGTAATCACAAACATCCATGACCCCTTTCATCAAAATGCTCCAGTATCACATTCATCAAATTGCTCCATGCCCCTTTTCATCACAATGTTCCATATCCTTGTCATCACAATGCTCTATGGCCCCTGTAGTCACAAGGCTCCATGCCCTTGTCATCACAATACTCCAGCACACTTCTCAACACAATTCTCCATGCCCGTGTCATCCCAATGCTCCATGAAAATGCCATCACAATGCTCCAGGACTCTTGTCATCACAATGCTCCATGACACCTTTCATCACAATGCTCCATGGCTTGGTCATCACAATGCTCCATGTCGCCTCTAATCACAGTGCTTCATGAACCTGTTCATTAAAATGCTCCATGCCCACTGTCATCACAGTGCCCCATGACTCCTGTCATCACAATGCTCCATGACCCTTGTCATCACAAAGCTCCCTGGCCCTTGTCATCACAATTTCCGATGACCCCCTTTATCTCAAAGTTCCATGACACTTGTCATCACAATGCTCCATGAACCCTGTAATCACAATGATCCATGACAGTTTTCCTCACAATGCTCCATTACCCCTTTCGTCACAATGCTCCATGGCTTGGTCATCACAATGCACCATGCCTTTGTCATCACAATGCTCCATGATCCCTGTAATCACAATGATCCATGACCCCTTTCCTCACAATGCTCCAGGACGCCTTTCATCACAATGATCCATGCCGCTTTTCATCACAATGCTCCATGCCCCCTGTCATCACAATGCCGCATGACTCCGGTTATCACAATGTTACATGCCCCTTGTCATCGCAATGCTCCATGAACCCTGTCATCACAGTGCTTCATGACCCTTGCCATCACAATGCTCCATGAACCCTATAATCTCAATGATCCATGACCCCTTTCATCACAATGCTCCATGACCACTTTCATCACACTTCTCCGTGTCCCTTGTCATCACAATGGTCCATGCCCTTGTCATCAAATGCTCCATGGCCCCTGTAATCACAAATCTCCATGCCCATGTCATCACAATGCTCCATGAAAATGCCATCACAATGCTCCAAGACTCTTGTCATCACAATACTCCATGGTGCTTTTCATCACAATGCTCCATGACCACTTTCTTCACAAAGCTCCATGACCATTGTCATCACAATGCTACATAACCCCTGACATCGCAATGATCCATGACCCCTTTCATCACAATGCTCAATGATGCCTGTCATCACAATGTTCCATGGCCTTTGTCTTCACATTTCTCCATGGCTACTGTAATTACAGTGCTCCATAATTCCTTTCATCACAATGCTCCATGGCCCCTGTCATCACAATGTCCCATGACCCCTTTTATCTCAATGCTCCATGTCCCCTTTCATCACAATGCTCCATGACCATTGTCATCACAATGCTACATGACCCCTGACATTGCAATGATCCATGACTCCTTTTATCACAATGCTCCATGATGCCTGTCATCACAATGTTCCATGGCCTTTATCTTCACAATTCTCCATGGCTCCTGTAATTACAGTGTTCCATAAACCCTTTCATCCCAATGCTCCATGGCCCTTGTCATCACAATGTCCTATGACCCCTTTTATCTCAATGTTCCGTGTCCCCTTTCTTAACAATGTTCCATGACCACTTTCATCACAATGCTCCATAACCCATTTGATCACAATGCTCCTTGGCCCTTGTCATCACAGTGCTCCAATGCGCTTTTCATCACAATGCTGCATGAACACTTGCCTCACAGTGCTCCAAGACCACATTCATCAAAATGCCCCATAGCCATTGTCATCAATTTTCCCCTTGACCCCTTTCATCACAATGCTCCATGACCATTTTCATCACAATGTTCCATGCCCTTGTCATCAAATGCTCCATGGCCCCTGTAATCACAAATCTCCATGCCCATGTCATCACAATGCTCCATGAAAATGTCATCACAATGCTCCAAGACTCTTGTCATCACAATACTCCATGGTGCTTTTCATCACAATGCTCCATGATCCCTTTCATCACAATGCTCCATGGCCCTTGTCATCACAATGTCCCTTGACCCCTTTTATCTCAATGCTCTATGTCCCCTTTCATCACAATCCTCCATGAACACATTCATCACAATCCTCGATAACCCATTTGATCACAATGCTCCATGGCTCTTGTCATCACAATGCTCCATAGCACTTTTCATCACAATTCTCCATGACCACTTTCTTCACAATGCTCCATGACCATTGTCATCACAATGCTACATGACCACTGACATCGAAATGATCCATGACCCCTTTCATCACAATGCTCCATGACCACTTTCATCACAATGCCCCATGACCCCTGTAATCAAAATGCTCCATGGCCCTTGTCACCACAATGCTCCAGGACCCGTCATCAAATTCTCCATGGCCCTTGTCATCCCAATGCTCCATGGCGCTTGTCATCACAATGATCCAGAGCCTTAGTGCTTGAGTTGGGAGTAGTATCATTGCCTCAGTTAGGGACACTGTCATTGCCTGAATTGGGAGTAGTGTCAGAGCCTTAGTTAGGGACAGTGCCAGGGCGAGTTGGGAGTAGTGCCAGTGCCTTAGTTAGGGACAGCACCAGTGCTTGCGTTGGGAGTAGTGTCAGGGCCATAGTTAGGGACAGTGTTAGTGGCTGAGATGGGAATAGTGTCAGGGCCTTAGTTACGGACATTGTCAGTGCCTAAGTTGGGATTTTTGTCAGGGTCTTTATTATGGACACTGTCAGGGTCTGAGATAAGACTAGTGTCAAGGCCTTAATTTGGAAGAGTGTCAGTGTCTCAGTTTGGAGTAGTGTCAGTCCCTTAGTTAGAAACAGCGTCAGTGCCTGAGTTGGGAGTAGTGACATGGCCTAAGTTATGGACAGTGTCAGGGTCTGAGTTAGGAATAGTCTCAGGACCTTAGTTAGGGACAGTGTCAGTGACTGTGTTAGGAATAGTGTCAGGGCCTTAGTTAGGAGTAGTCTGAGACCGGTAGGTAGGAACAGTGTCAGGACCTGAGTTGTGAGTAGTTTCAGGGCCTTAGTTAGAGAAAGTGTCAGTGCCGGAGTTGGAAGTTATGTCAGGGCCTTAGTTAGGGACAGTTTCAGTGCCTGAGTTGGGAGTAGTGTCAGGACCTAGTTAGGGACAGTGTCAATGCCTGTGTTGGGAGTAGTGTTAGAGACTTAGTAAGGGACAGCGTCAGTGCCTGCGTTGGGAGTAGTGTCAGGGCCTTACTTAGGGACAGCGTCAGTGCCTGAGTAAGGAGTAGTGTGATGGCCGTAGTTAGGGACACTCTCAGTGCCAGAGTTGGGGGTAGTGGCAGGCCTTTGTTAGGGACTGTGTCAGGGCCTGAGTTAAGAGTAGTGTCAAGTCCTTAGTTAGGGACAGTGTTAGTGCCTGAGTTGAGAGTAATGTCAAGACCTTAGTTAGGGACAATGTCAGTGCGTAGTTTGGGAGTACTGTCAGGGCCTTAGTTAGGGACAGTGTAAGTGCGTGAGTTGGGAGTAGTGTCAGGGCCTAGTTAGGGACAGTGTCAGTGCCTGAGTTGGAAGTAGTGTCACGTCATTAGGGACAGTGTCAGTGGCTACGATGGGAGTAGTGTCAGGGTCTTACTTAGGGAGAGTGTCAGTGCCTGAGTTGGTAATAGTCTCAGGGTCTTTTATGGGGACAGCTTCAGGGCATGAGTTAAAAGTAGTGTCAAGGCCTTAGTTAGGGAGAGTGTCAGTGCCTGTGTTGGGAGTAGTATCAGGCCCTTCGTTAGGGACAGTGTCAGGGTCTGAGGTAGAAGTAGTGTCAGGGCCTTAGGTAGCGTATCAGTGCCTAAGTAAGTAGTAGTGTGATGGCCGTAGTTAGGGACACTCTCAGTGCCAGAGTTGGGGGTACTGGCAGGCCTTTGTTAGGGACTATGCCAGGGCCTGAGTTATGAGTAGTGTCAAGTCCTTAGTTAGGGGCAGTGTTAGTGCCTGAGTTGAGAATAATGTCAAGGCCTTAGTTAGAGACAATGTCAGTGCCTAGTTTGACAGTAGTGTCAGGGCCTTAGTTAGGGACAGTGTCAGTGCCTGAGTTGGGAGTACTGTCAGGGCGTAGTTCGGGACAGTCTCAGTGCCTATGTTAGGATTAGTGTCAGGGCCTTTGTTAGGAACAATGTCAGTGCTTCAGTTGGTAGTTGTGTCAGGACATTAGTAAGGGACAGTGTCAGTGCCTGAGTTAGGAGAAGTGTCAGGCCTGTAGTTAGGGATAGTGTCAGTGCCTGAGTTGGAGGTAGTGTCAGGGTCTTAGGGACAGTGTCAGTGGCTGAGTTGGGAGTAGTGTCACGGTCTTAGTTAGGGAGAGTGACAGCGCCTGAGTTGGGAATAGTGTCAGGGTCTTTGTTAGGGACAGTGTCAGGGTATTAGTTAAGAGTAGTGTCAAGGCCTTTGTTAGGGAGAGTGTCAGTGTCTGAGTTGGTAGTAGTGTCAGACCCTTAGTTAGGGACAGCGTCAGTGTCTGAGTTAGGAACAGTGCCAGAGCCTAAGTTACGGACAGTGCAAGGGCCTGAGTTAGGACTAGTCTGAGACCGGTAGTTAGTAACAGTGTAAGGGCCTGAGTTGTGAGTCGTTTCAGGGCCTTAGTTAGCGAAAGTGTCAATGCCGGAATTGGGAGTAATGTCAGGGCTTACTTAGGGAGAGTGTAAGTGCCTGAGGTGGAAGTAGTATCAGGGCCTTAGTTAAGGACAGTGTCAGTGCCTGAGTTCGGAGTACTGTCAGGGCATATTTAGGGACAGTCTCAGTGCCTATTTTGGGAGTAGTGTCACGGCCTTAGTTAGTGACATTGTCAGTGCCTGAGTAAGGAGTAGTGTCCGGCCCTTTGTTAGGGACAGTGTCAGTTGCTTAGTTAGGAGTAGTGTCAGGGCCTAAGTTAGGGCCAGTGTCAGTGCCTGAGTCAGGAGTAGAGTCAGGGCCTAAGTTAGGGACAGTGTCATTGCTTGAGATAGGAGTAGTGTCAGGGCCTTAGTTAGGAGTAGCATCAGTGCCTTCGTTAGGTATTGTATCAGCGCCTCAGTTAGGAATAGTTTCAGGGCCTTACTTAGGGACAGTGTTAGTGCCTGAGTTAGGAGTTGTGTCGGCCTCAGTTAGGGACCTTTTCAGGGCCTGAGTTAGGAGTAATGTCAGGGCCTTCCTTAAGTATTGTGTCAGCGCCTGAGTTAGGAATAGTGTCAGGGCCTTACTTAGGGACATTGTCAGGGCATGATTTAGGAGTTGTGTTAGGGTGTGAGCTATGAATAGTGTCAGGGCCTTAGTTAGTGACAGTGTCAGTGCTGAGTTTGGAGTAGTATCAGGGCCTTAGATAGAGACAGTGTCAGGGCCTGAGTTAGGTGTATGTCAGGGCCTTAGTTAGGGACAGTGTCAGAGCCTGATTTAGGAGTAGTGTCAGAGGCTTTGTTAGGGACAGTGTCAGGGCCTGAGTTAAGAGTAGTGTCACAGCTTTAGTTAGGACCAGTGTCAGGGCCTTAGTTAAGTCCAACATCAGCGCCTATGATAGGAATCAGATCAGGACCTGTGTTCCAGGTAATGTCAGGGCCTTATTTAAGAACAGTGTCAGGGCCTGAGTCCTGACTTACTCCTTACTCTCCTCACTAAGGACTTTGGACACTACTGCTAATTCAGGCCCTGATATTGTCCCTAACTAAGGCCCTGACACTTTCCTTGGCTAAGGCCCTGAACTTCTCCTAAGTCAGGCCCTCATACTGTCCCTAACAATGGCCCTGACACTACACCTAACTGAGGCGCCGACATGATACCTAACAAAGGCTTTGTTGCTAGTCCAAACTAAAGCCCTAAAATTGGTCCTAAATAAGGCCTTGACACTAATCCTAACTCAGGCCCTAAAACTGTCCCTAACTAAGGCCCTGAGAGTATGCCTAACTCAGGCCCTCATACGATTCCTAACAATGGCTCTGATGCTAGTCCAAACGAAGGCCGTGAAATTGGTCCTAAATAAGGCCTTGACACTAATCCTAACTCAGGCCCTAGCACTGTCCCTAACTAGGTCTCAGACAGTACACCTAAATCAGACCCTGACACTGTCCCTAAGCAAGGCCCTGACACTATTCCTAACTCAGTCCCTTACACTGTACCTAACAAAGTCTCTGATGTTAGGCCTAACTCAGGCCCTGAAACCGTCTGTAACTAAGGCCCTGCTGCCATCACTATCAAAAGTCCTGACATTATCCTGAGCTAATATCCTGACCTATGTCTTTCCAAGGTCCTGAAACTCTCCCAACGTTAGCCCTGACACTGTCCCTAAGTGAGGCCCTGAGGCTGTCCCTCACAGAGGTCCTGATAATGTCTTTAACTAAACTCTAATGCTGATCTTACAGAGACCCTTATGTTGATCCTATGTCATGCCCTGACACTGTCCGGAGCTAAGGCCCTGACTCTAGGCATCACTCAGGCCCTGTCGCTCTCCCTACGTCAGGCTAAGACTCTGTCCCTACCTGAAGCCCTGACACTGGGCCTAAATTAGGCACTGATGCTCTAATTAGCTATGGTCTTGACACTATCCCTAGGTCATTTCCTGACACTATCCCTAGATCTTAACTTAAACTTGTCTTTAGCTATTGTCGAGCCTCTTATGCTAACTAAATCCCTGATGCTGTCTCTAACTAAGAGCCTGAAATTAGCCCCGAGGCCGTCAACCTGTCCCTAACTGAGGTTGGAGGCTCATCCTAACTGAGGCGCTGACACTGTCCCTAACTAAAGCCCTGACACTACACCTAACTCAGTCCCTGACACTGTACTTTACAAGGGCTCTGATGCTAGTCCTAACTCAGGTCCTGACACTGTCTCTAAGTAAGGCTCAGAATTTGCCCCTAATATAGGCCCTGCTGTCAGCAATAACTAAAAACTGGACACTAGCCTGAGCTAATATCCTGACATATTTCTAACCAAGGTGCTGACACTGTCCCTAAGAAAGCCCTGTCGCTGTCCCTGTGTTAAGAACTGAGGCTGTCCCTAACTCAGGCCCTGAAGCTTTCCCTAACTGAGGCCTAGAAGCTGTGACTAAGTCAGGCCCTGATCATATCTGTAACAAAGACGCTAAGGCTGATCCAACAGAGGCGCTGATTCTGTTCCTAAGTCATGCCCTGACAGTGTCCTCAGCTAAGGGCCTGACGCTAGGCCTCACTCAGGCCCTGTCGCTCTCCCTAAGTCAGGCTCTGATGCTGTCCCTACCTGAAGCCCTGACACTGGTTCTAAATAAGGATCTGATACTCTCAGTAAGTAAAGTTTTGACACTATGCTTAGGTCCTTTCCTGACACTATCCCTAGACCATAACCTGACCCTGTCCCTAGCAAATGTCGTGCCTCTTATGCTAACTACAGCCCTGCTGCTGTCCTTAACTAAGGGCCTAAAATTACTCTCGAGGCTGTGACCCTGTCCGTACCTAAGGCCTCGATGTTCGTCCTAATTCAGGGCCTGACACTGTCCCTAACTAAGGCCCTGCTGCCGTCAATATCTAAAGTCCTGACACTATCCTGAGCTAATTTCTTGACCCATCTCTTACCAAGGTCCTGAAACTGTCCCTAAGGAAGCCCTGATGCTGTCTCCAAGTGAGGCCTTGAGGCTGTCCCTAACAGAGGCCCTGATAATATCTTTCACATAGCCCCTGAGGCTGATCCTACCGGGGCTCTTATGCTGCTCCTAAGTCATGCCCTGACACTGTCTCTAGCTAAGGCCCTGACGCTAGGCCTCACTCAGGCCCTGTCCCACTCCCTAAGTCAGGCTCTGACGCTGTTCCTACCCGAAACCCTGACACTCACTGCTCCTAAATTAGGTCCTGATGTGCTAAGTAACTAAGGTCTTGACACTATCCCTAGGTCATTTCCTGACACTCTCCCTAGACCTTAACCTAACCTTCTCTTTAGCTAATGTCGAGATTAGCTAAAGAGATTCTTTAGAACGAGATTCTTTCATCTTCTGAATATAGTTTTCTTCAAAACATAATTTTTATAGTGTTACTAACTTTAAACAAAATGTACTCAACTGCTGTGGAATATTCCTTCATAGGAGCGTGCATGGTTCACTTCTGCATCTGCTTGTGGTGGTGTTCAGGTTGCTTTCAGCTGTAGATCCCCTTATGCTAGCTAAATCCCTGATTCTGTCCCTAAATGAGGCCCTGAATTTAGGTCCGAGGCCGTGAACCTGTCCCTAACTGAGGCCTGGAGGCTCGTCCTAATGCAGGCCCTGACACTGTCCCCAACTAAGGCTCTGACACTACACCTAACTCAGTCACTGACACTGTACCTAACAAAGGCTCTGATGCTAGTCCTAACTTAGGCCCTGACACTGCCTCTAACTAAGGCCCTGCTGCCGTCAATATCTGAACACCTGATATTATCCTGAGCTAATAGCCTGACCCATGTCTTACCAAGGTCCTGAAACTTTCCCAAAGTAAGCCCTGACGCTGCCCCTAAGTGAGGCCTTGAGGCTATCCCTAACGGAGGCCCTGATAATAGCTTTAACGAAGACCCTAATGCTGATCCTACAGAGGCCGTTATGCTGCTCCTAAGTCATGCCCTGATACTCTCCCTTACTCAGGCCCTAAAGATAGGCCTCACTTAGGCCCTGTTGCTGTACCTCAGTTAGGCTCTGACGCTGTCCGTACAACCAGCCCTGGCGCTGGTCCTGATTAAGGCGCTCACGCTGCTGCTAACTAAGGCCCTGATGCTCTCAATAACTAAGGTCTTCTCGTTATCCCTTGGTCATCTCCTTTCACTATCTCTGGCCTGGGACCTGACTCTGTCCCGAGATAATCTCCTGCATCTTCTGCTAACTGAAACCCTAATGCTCTCCCTAACTAAGGCCCTGACTACTCCTAACTAAGGCCATGACACTGAATCTAACAAAGGCCCGGAATCTGTCCTTAATATAGGTCCTGCTGCCAGCAATAACTAAAATCCTGACACTCTCCTGAGCTAATATCCTGACTCATTTCTAACCAAGGTCCTGACACTGTCCCTAAGAAAGCCCTGTCGCTGTCTTTAAGTGAAGACCTGAGGCTGTCTGTAACTCAGACCCTGAAGCTTTCCCTAACTGAGGCCTTGACGCTGTGACTAACTTGGGCTCCGGTCATGTCTTTAACTAAGAGCCTAAAGCTGATCCAACAAAGGCACTGATGCTGCTCCTAAGTCATTCCCTGACAGTGTCCCCAGCTAAGGGCCTGACATCAGGCCTCACTCAGGCCCTGTCGCTCTCCCTAAGTCAGGCCCTGATGCTGTGCCTACCTGAAGCCCTAACACTGCTTCTGAATAAGTCCCTGAGAGTCTCAGTAACAAAGGTCTTCACACTCTCCTTAGGTCATTTCCTGACACGATTCCAAGCCTTTACCCTAACCCTGTCCCGAGCTAATGTCCTACCTCTTAAGCTAACAAAAGACCTTATGCTGTGCCTAATTCAGGCACTGAATTTAGTCCCAAGGCCGCTAGACTGTCCCTAACTCGGCTCGATGCCCTTATCGTCACAATGTTCCATGACCACTGTCATCACAATGCTCCACGCCCTTGTCATCACAATGCTCCATAACCCCTGTCATCACAATGCTCCATGACCTTTGTCATCGCAATGCTACATGCCATTGTCCTCGCAATGCTCCATGCCCTTATCATCACAATGCTCCATGACCCCTTTCATCACAATGCTCCATGACCCTTGTCTAAAATGCTACATGTCTGTGAAATCACAAAGCTCCATGCCCCCTGTCATCACAAGTCTCCATGACTCTTGTCATCACAATGCTCCATGACCCTTGTCATCACAATGCTCCATGATCCTTGTAATCAAAATGCTCCTTGACCCTTTCTTCACAATGTTACAGTACCCCTTTCTTCACAATGCTCCATGCCGCTGGTCACCACAATGCTCCATGACTTCTGTCATCACAATGCTCCATGTCCCTTGTCATTAAAATGCTCCATGGCCCCTGTCATCACAATGCTGCATGATGCTTATAATCTCAATGCTCCATGGTCCTCGTCATCACAAATCTCCACGCATTTGTCATCACAATGCTCCATGACCCCTGTCATCCCAATGCTCCATAGCACTTTTCATCACAATGCCACCTAACCACTTTTATCACAATGTTCCATGACCACTTTAATCACAGTGCTCCATGACCACTTTCATCACAATGCCCCATGACACCTGAAATCAAAATGCTCCATGGCCCTTGTCGCCACAATGCTCCAGGACCCGTCATCACAATTCTCCATGGCCCTTGTCAT
The DNA here is from genome assembly GCF_028023285.1 of Balaenoptera ricei. Classification (NCBI taxonomy): domain Eukaryota; kingdom Metazoa; phylum Chordata; class Mammalia; order Artiodactyla; family Balaenopteridae; genus Balaenoptera; species Balaenoptera ricei. The sequence continues at coordinate 97,488,741 of NC_082654.1, forward strand.
CACAATGCTCCATGGCGCTTGTCATCACAATGATCCAGAGCCTTAGTGCTTGAGTTGGGAGTAGTGTCATTGCCTCAGTTAGGGACACTGTCGTTGCCTGAATTGGGAGTAGTGTCAGAGCCTTAGTTAGGGACAGCACCAGGGCGAGCTGGGAGTAGTGCCAGTGCCTTAGTTAGGGACAGCACCAGTGCTTGCGTTGGGAGAAGTGTCAGGGCCATAGTTAGGGACAGTGTCAGTGGCTGAGATGGGAATAGTGTCAGGGCCTTAGTTACGGACATTGTCAGTGCCTAAGTTGGGATTTTTGTCAGGGTCTTTATTATGGACAGTGTCTGGGCCTGAGTTAAGAGTAGTGTCAAGGCCTTAATTTGGAAGAGTGTCAGTGTCTCAGTTTGGAGTAGTCTCAGAACCTTAGTTAGGAACAGCGTCAGTGCCTGAGTTGGGAGTAGTGACATGGCCTAAGTTATGGACAGTGTCAGGATCTGAGGTAGAAATAGTCTCAGGACCTTAGTTAGGGACAGTGTCAGTGACTGTGTTAGGAATAGTGTCAGGGCCTAAGTTAGGAGTAGTCTGAGACCGGTAGTTAGGAACAGTGTCAGGGCCTGAGTTGTGAGTAGTTTCAGGGCCTTAGTTAGAGAAAGTGTCAGTGCCGGAGTTGGGAGTTATGTCAGGGCCTTAGATAGGGACAGTGTCAGTGCCTGAGTTGGCAGTAGTGTCGGGTCCTAGTTAGGGACAGGGTCAGTGCCTGAGTTGGGAGTAGTTTCAGGTCCTTAGTTAGAGAAAGTGTCAGTGCCGGAGTTGGGAGTTATGTCAGGGCCTTAGTTAGGGACAGTGTCAGGGCCTGAGTTGGGAGTAGTGTCAGGGCCTAGTTAGGGACAGTGTCAGTGCCTGAGTTGGAAGTAGTGTCAGGGCATTAGGGACAGTGTCAGTGGCTGCGACGGGAGTAGTGTCAGGGTCTTAGTTAGGGAGAGTGTCAGTGCCTGAGTTGGGAATAGTCTCAGGGTCTTTTTTGGGGACAGCATCAGGGCATGAGTTAAAAGTAGTGTCAAGGCCTTAGTTAGGGAGAGTGTCAGTGCCTGTGTTGGGAGTAGTATCAGGCCCTTCGTTAGGGACAGTGTCAGGGTCTGAGGTAGAAATAGTCTCAGGGCCTTAGTTAGGTAGCGTGTCAATGCCTAAGTAAGTAGTAGTGTGAGGGCCTTAGTTAGGGACAGTGTCAATGCCTGTGTTGGGAGTAGTGTCAGAGACTTAGTAAGGGACAGCGTCAGTGCCTGCGTTGGGAGGAGTGTCAGGGCCTTACTTAGGGACAGCGTCAGTGCCTGAGTTAGGAGTAGTGTGATGGCCGTAGTTAGGGACACTCTCAGTGCCAGAGTTGGGGGTAGTGGCAGGCCTTTGTTAGGGACTGTGCCAGGGCCTGAGTTAAGAGTAGTGTCAAGTCCTTAGTTAGGGAAAGTGTTAGTGCCTGAGTTGAGAGTAATGTCAAGGCCTTAGTTAGGGACAATGTCAGTGCCTAGTTTGGGAGTAGTGTCAGGGCCTTAGTTAGGGACAGTGTCAGTGCCTGAGTTGGGAGTACTGTCAGGGAGTATTTAGGGACAGTCTCAATGCCTATTTTGGGAGTAGTGTCACGGCCTTAGTTAGTGATATTATCAGTGCCTGAGTAAGGAGTAGTGTCCGGGCCTTAGTTAGGGACAGTGTCAGTTGCTTAGTTAGGAGTAGCGTCACGGCCTAAGTTAGGGCCAGTGTCAGTGCCTGAGTCAGGAGTAGAGTCAGGGCCTAAGTTAGGGACAGTGTCATTGCTTGAGATAGGAGTAGTGTCAGGGCCTTAGTTAGGGACCTTGTCAGGGCATGATTTAGGAGATGTGTTAGGGCGTGAGCTATGAATAGTGTCAGGGCCTTAGTTAGTGACAGTGTCAGTGCTGAGTTTGGAGTAGTATCAGGGACTTAGTTAGAGACAGTGTCAGGGCCTGAGTTAGGTGTATGTCAGGGCCTTAGTTAGGGACAGTGTCAGAGCCTGATTTAGGAGTAGTGTCAGAGGCTTTGTTAGGGACAGTGTCAGGGCCTGAGTTAAGAGTAGTGTCACAGCTTTAGTTAGGACCAGTCTCAGGGCCTTAGTTAACTCCAACATCAGCGCCTGTGATAGGAATCAGATCAGGACCTGTGTTCCAGGTAATGTCAGGGCCTTACTTAAGAAGAGTGTCAGGGCCTGAGTCCTAACTTACTCCTTACTCTCCTCACTAAGGACTTTGGACACTACTGCTAATTCAGGCCCTGATATTGTCCTTAACTAAGGTCCTGACACTTTCCTTGGCTAAGGCCCTGAACTTCTCCTAAGTCAGGCCCTCATACTGTCCCTAACAATGGCCCTGACACTACACCTAACTGACGCCCCGACATGATACCTAACAAAGGCTCTGTTGCTAGTCCAAACTAAAGCCCTAAAATTGGTCCTAAATAAGGCCTTGACACTAATCCTAACTCAGGCCCTAAAACTGTCCCTAACTAAGGCCCTGAGAGTATGCCTAACTCAGGCCCTCATACGATTCCTAACAATGGCTCTGATGCTAGTCCAAACTAAGGCCGTGAAATTGGTCCTAAATAAGGCCTTGACACTAATCCTAACTCAGGCCCTAGCACTGTCCCTAACTAGGTCTCAGACAGTACACCTAAATCAGACCCTGACACTGTCCCTAAGCAAGGCCCTGACACTACTCCTAACTCAGTCCCTTACACTGTACCTAACAAAGTCTCTGATGCTAGGCCTAACTCAGGCCCTGAAACCGTCTGTAACTAAGGCCCTGCTGCCATCACTATCAAAAGTCCTGACATTATCCTGAGCTAATATCCTGACCTATGTCTTTCCAAGGTCCTGAAACTGTCCCAAAGTAAGCCCTGACGCTGTCCCTAAGTGAAGACCTGAGGCTGTCCCTAACTCAGGCCCTGAAGCTTTCCTGAACTGAAGCCTTGAAGCTGTGACTAATTCAGGCCCTGATCATGTACCTAACGAAGACCTTAATGCTGATCCAGCAAAGACGCTGATGCTGCTCCAAAGTCATGCCCTGACAGTGTGCCCAGCTAAGGGCCTGACGCTAAGCCTCACTCAGGCCCTGTCGCTCTCCCTAAGTCAGGCCCTGACACTGTCACTAACTAAGGCCCTGACTCTACTCCTAATTCAGTCCCGTACATTGTATCTAACAAAAGGCTCTGATGCTAGTCGTAACTCAGGGCCTAACACAATCTTTAACTAAGGGCTGCTGCCATCAACATCTAAAGTCCTGACATTATCCGGAGCTAATAACCTGACCCATGTCTTACCAAGGTCCTGAAACTGTCCCAAAGTAAGCCCTGACGCTGTCCCTAAGTGAGGCCCTGAAGCTTTCCCTAACTAACTCAGGCCTTGATGCTGTGACTAACTCAGACCCTGATCATGTCTTTAACTAAGACCCTAAGGCTGATGCAACAGAGGCCCTGATGCTGCTCCTAAGTCATGCCCCGATAGTGTCCCCCACTAAGTGTCTGATGCTAGGCCTCACTCAGACCCTATCGCTCTCCCTAAGTCAGGCTCTGATGCTGTCCCTACCTGAAGCCCTAACACTGGTTCTGAATAAGGCCCTGAGAGTCTCCGTAACAAAGGTCTTCACACTATCCTTAGGTCATTTCCTGACACTATCCCTAGATGTTAAACTGACACGGTCACTAGCTAATGTCCTGCCTCTTATGCTAACTGAAGCCCTTAGGCTGTGCCTACCTCAGGCACTGAATTTAGTCCCAAGACCATGAAACTGTCCCGAACTAAGGCCTAGATGCTCGCCCTACATCCGGCCCTGACACTGTCCCTAACTAAGGCCCTAACACTATTGCTAACTGAGGATCTGACACTGGACCTATCAGAGGCCCTCTACTCCTAACTAACGCCTTGAAACTTTCCCTAACGTAGGCGCTGCTACCATCAATATCTAAAGTCCTGACATTATCCTGAGCTAATATCCTGACCCATGTCTTACCAAGGTCCTGAAACTCTCCCAACGTTAGCCCTGACACTGTCGCTAATTGAGGCCCTGTGGCTGTCCCTCACAGAGGTCCTGATAATGTCTTTAACTAAACTCTAATGCTGATCTTACAGAGACCCTTATGTTGATCCTATGTCATGCCCTGACGCTGTCCGTAGCTAAGGCCCTGACTCTAGGCATCACTCAGGCCCTGTCGCTCTCCCTACGTCAGGCTAAGACTCTGTCCCTACCTGAAGCCCGGACACTGGGCCTAAATTAGGCACTGATGCTCTAATTAGCTATGGTCTTGACACTATCCCTAGGTCATTTCCTGACACTATCCCTAGATCTTAACCTAAACTTGTCTTTAGCTATTGTCGAGCCTCTTATGCTAAGTAAATCCCTGATGCTGTCTCTAACTAAGAGCCTGAAATTAGTCCCGAGGCCGTCAACCTGTCCCTAACTGAGGTTGGAGGCTCATCCTAACTGAGGCGCTGACACTGTCCCTAACTAAAGCCCTGACACTACACCTAACTCAGTCCCTGACACTGTACTTTACAAGGGCTCTGATGCTAGTCCTAACTCAGGCCCTGACACTGTCTCTAAGTAAGGCTCAGAATTTGCCCCTAATATAGGCCCTGCTGTCAGCAATAACTAAAAACTGGACACTAGCCTGAGCTAATATCCTGACATATTTCTAACCAAGGTGCTGACACTGTCCCTAAGAAAGCCCTGTCGCTGTCCCTATGTTAAGAACTGAGGCTGTCCCTAACTCAGGTCCTGAAGCTTTCCCTAACTGAGGCCTTGAAGCTGTGACTAAGTCAGGCCCTGATCATATCTGTAACAAAGACGCTAAGGCTGATCCAACAGAGGCGCTGATTCTGTTCCTAAGTCATACCCTGACAGTATCCTCAGCTAAGGGCCAGACGCTAGGCCTCACTCAGGCCCTGTCGCTCTCCCTAAGTAAGGCTCTGATGCTGTCCCTACCTGAAGCCTTGACACTGGTTCTAAATAAGGATCTGATACTCTCAGTAACTAAGGTTTTGACACTATGCTTAGGTCCTTTCCTGACACTATCCCTAGACCATAACCTGACCCTGTCCCTAGCAAATGTCGTGCCTCTTATGCTAACTACAGCCCTGCTGCTGTCCTTAACTAAGGGCCTAAAATTACTCTCGAGGCTGTGACCCTGTCCGTACCTAAGGCCTCGATGTTCGTCCTAATTCAGGGCCTGACACTGTCCCTAACTAAGGCCCTGCTGCCGTCAGTATCTAAAGTCCTGACACTATCCTGAGCTAATTTCTTGACCCATCTCTTACCAAGGTCCTGAAACTGTCCCTAAGGAAGCCCTGATGCTGTCTCTAAGTGAGGCCTTGAGGCTGTCCCTAACAGAGGCCCTGATAATATCTTTCACATAGCCCCTGAGGCTGATCCTACCGTGGCTCTTAGGCTGCTCCTAAGTCATGCCCTGACACTGTCTCTAGCTAAGGCCCTGACGCTAGGCCTCACTCAGGCCCTGTCCCACTCCCTAAGTCAGGCTCTGACGCTGTTCCTACCCGAAGCCCTGACACTCACTGCTCCTAAATTAGGTCCTGATGTGCTAAGTAACTAAGGTCTTGACACTATCCCTAGGTCATTTCCTGACACTCTCCCTAGACCTTAACCTAACCTTCTCTTTAGCTAATGTCGAGATTAGCTAAAGAGATTCTTTAGAACGAGATTCTTTCATCTTCTGAATATAGTTTTCTTCAAAACATAATTTTTATAGTGTTACTAACTTTAAACAAAATGTACTCAACTGCTGTGGAATATTCCTTCATAGGAGCGTGCATGGTTCACTTCTGCATCTGCTTGTGGTGGTGTTCAGGTTGCTTTCAGCTGTAGATCCCCTTATGCTAGCTAAATCCCTGATTCTGTCCCTAAATGAGGCCCTGAATTTAGGTCCGAGGCCGTGAACCTGTCCCTAACTGAGGCCTGGAGGCTCGTCCTAATGCAGGCCCTGACACTGTCCCCAACTAAGGCTCTGACACTACACCTAACTCATTCACTGACACTGTACCTAACAAAGTCTCTGATGCTAGTCCTAACTTAGGCCCTGACACTGCCTCTAACTACGGCCCTGCTGCCGTCAATATCTGAACACCTGATATTATCCTGAGCTAATAGCCTGACCCATGTCTTACCAAGGGCCTGAAACTTTCCCAAAGTAAGCCCTGACGCTGTCCCTAAGTGAGGCCTTGAGGCTATCCATAATGGAGGCCCTGATAATAGCTTTAACGAAGACCCTAATGCTGATCCTACAGAGGCCTTTATGCTGCTCCTAAGTCATGCCCTGATACTGTCCCTTACTCAGGCCCTAAAGATAGGCCTCACTTAGGCCCTGTTGCTGTACCTCAGTTAGGCTCTGACGCTGTCCGTACATCAAGTCCTGGCGCTGGTCCTGATTAAGGCTCTCACGCTGCTGCTAACTAAGGCCCTGATGCTCTCAATAACTAAGGTCTTCTCGTTATCCCTTGGTCATTTCCTTTCACTATCTCTGGCCTGGGACCTGACTCTGTCCCGAGATAATCTCCTGCATCTTATGCTAACTGAAACCCTAATGCTCTCCCTAACTAAGGCCCTGACTACTCCTAACGAAGGCCATGACACTGAATCTAACAAAGGCCTGGAATCTGTCCTTAATATAGGCCCTGCTGCCAGCAATAACTAAAATCCTGACACTCTCCTGAGCTAATATCCTGACTCATTTCTAACCAAGGTCCTGACACTGACCCTAAGAAAGCCCTGTCGCTGTCTTTAAGTGAAGACCTGAGGCTGTCTGTAACTCAGACCCTGAAGCTTTCCCTAACTGAGACCTTGACGCTGTGACTAACTTGGGCTCCGGTCATGTCTTTAACTAAGAGCCTAAAGCTGATCCAACAAAGGCACTGATGCTGCTCCTAAGTCATTCCCTGACAGTGTCCCCAGCTAAGGGCCTGACATTAGGCCTCACTCAGGCCCTGTCACTCTCCCTAAGTCAGGCCCTGATGCTGTGCCTACCTGAAGCCCTAACGCTGCTTCTGAATAAGTCCCTGAGAGTCTCCGTAACAAAGGTCTTCACACTATCCTTAGGTCATTTCCTGACACGATTCCAAGCCTTTACCCTAAACCTGTCCCGAGCTAATGTCCTACCTCTTAAGCTAACAAAAGACCTTATGCTGTGCCTAATTCAGGCACTGAATTTAGTCCCAAGGCCGCTAGACTGTCCCTAACTCGGCTCGATGCCCTTATCGTCACAATGTTCCATGACCACTGTCATCACAATGCTCCACGCCCTTGTCATCACAATGCTCCATAACCCCTGTCATCACAATGCTCCATGACCTTTGTCATCGCAATGCTACATGCCATTGTCCTCGCAATGCTCCATGCCCTTATCATCACAATGCTCCATGACCCCTTTCATCACAATGCTCCATGACCCTTGTCTAAAATGCTACATGTCTGTGAAATCACAAAGCTCCATGCCCCCTGTCATCACAAGTCTCCATGACTCTTGTCATCACAATGCTCCATGACCCTTGTCATCACAATGCTCCATGATCCTTGTAATCAAAATGCTCCTTGACCCTTTCTTCACAATGTTACAGTACCCCTTTCTTCACAATGCTCCATGCCGCTGGTCACCACAATGCTCCATGACTTCTGTCATCACAATGCTCCATGTCCCTTGTCATTAAAATGCTCCATGGCCCCTGTCATCACAATGCTGCATGATGCTTATAATCTCAATGCTCCATGGTCCTCGTCATCACAAATCTCCACGCATTTGTCATCACAATGCTCCATGACCCCTGTCATCCCAATGCTCCATAGCACTTTTCATCACAATGCCACCTAACCACTTTTATCACAATGTTCCATGACCACTTTAATCACAGTGCTCCATGACCACTTTCATCACAATGCCCCATGACACCTGAAATCAAAATGCTCCATGGCCCTTGTCGCCACAATGCTCCAGGACCCGTCATCACAATTCTCCATGGCCCTTGTCATCACAATGCTCCATGGCGCTTGTCATCACAATGATCCAGAGCCTTAGTGCTTGAGTTGGGAGTAGTGTCATTGCCTCAGTTAGGGACACTGTCGTTGCCTGAATTGGGAGTAGTGTCAGAGCCTTAGTTAGGGACAGCACCAGGGCGAGCTGGGAGTAGTGCCAGTGCCTTAGTTAGGGACAGCACCAGTGCTTGCGTTGGGAGAAGTGTCAGGGCCATAGTTAGGGACAGTGTCAGTGGCTGAGATGGGAATAGTGTCAGGGCCTTAGTTACGGACATTGTCAGTGCCTAAGTTGGGATTTTTGTCAGGGTCTTTATTATGGACAGTGTCTGGGCCTGAGTTAAGAGTAGTGTCAAGGCCTTAATTTGGAAGAGTGTCAGTGTCTCAGTTTGGAGTAGTCTCAGAACCTTAGTTAGGAACAGCGTCAGTGCCTGAGTTGGGAGTAGTGACATGGCCTAAGTTATGGACAGTGTCAGGATCTGAGGTAGAAATAGTCTCAGGACCTTAGTTAGGGACAGTGTCAGTGACTGTGTTAGGAATAGTGTCAGGGCCTAAGTTAGGAGTAGTCTGAGACCGGTAGTTAGGAACAGTGTCAGGGCCTGAGTTGTGAGTAGTTTCAGGGCCTTAGTTAGAGAAAGTGTCAGTGCCGGAGTTGGGAGTTATGTCAGGGCCTTAGATAGGGACAGTGTCAGTGCCTGAGTTGGCAGTAGTGTCGGGTCCTAGTTAGGGACAGGGTCAGTGCCTGAGTTGGGAGTAGTTTCAGGTCCTTAGTTAGAGAAAGTGTCAGTGCCGGAGTTGGGAGTTATGTCAGGGCCTTAGTTAGGGACAGTGTCAGGGCCTGAGTTGGGAGTAGTGTCAGGGCCTAGTTAGGGACAGTGTCAGTGCCTGAGTTGGAAGTAGTGTCAGGGCATTAGGGACAGTGTCAGTGGCTGCGACGGGAGTAGTGTCAGGGTCTTAGTTAGGGAGAGTGTCAGTGCCTGAGTTGGGAATAGTCTCAGGGTCTTTTTTGGGGACAGCATCAGGGCATGAGTTAAAAGTAGTGTCAAGGCCTTAGTTAGGGAGAGTGTCAGTGCCTGTGTTGGGAGTAGTATCAGGCCCTTCGTTAGGGACAGTGTCAGGGTCTGAGGTAGAAATAGTCTCAGGGCCTTAGTTAGGTAGCGTGTCAATGCCTAAGTAAGTAGTAGTGTGAGGGCCTTAGTTAGGGACAGTGTCAATGCCTGTGTTGGGAGTAGTGTCAGAGACTTAGTAAGGGACAGCGTCAGTGCCTGCGTTGGGAGGAGTGTCAGGGCCTTACTTAGGGACAGCGTCAGTGCCTGAGTTAGGAGTAGTGTGATGGCCGTAGTTAGGGACACTCTCAGTGCCAGAGTTGGGGGTAGTGGCAGGCCTTTGTTAGGGACTGTGCCAGGGCCTGAGTTAAGAGTAGTGTCAAGTCCTTAGTTAGGGAAAGTGTTAGTGCCTGAGTTGAGAGTAATGTCAAGGCCTTAGTTAGGGACAATGTCAGTGCCTAGTTTGGGAGTAGTGTCAGGGCCTTAGTTAGGGACAGTGTCAGTGCCTGAGTTGGGAGTACTGTCAGGGAGTATTTAGGGACAGTCTCAATGCCTATTTTGGGAGTAGTGTCACGGCCTTAGTTAGTGATATTATCAGTGCCTGAGTAAGGAGTAGTGTCCGGGCCTTAGTTAGGGACAGTGTCAGTTGCTTAGTTAGGAGTAGCGTCACGGCCTAAGTTAGGGCCAGTGTCAGTGCCTGAGTCAGGAGTAGAGTCAGGGCCTAAGTTAGGGACAGTGTCATTGCTTGAGATAGGAGTAGTGTCAGGGCCTTAGTTAGGGACCTTGTCAGGGCATGATTTAGGAGATGTGTTAGGGCGTGAGCTATGAATAGTGTCAGGGCCTTAGTTAGTGACAGTGTCAGTGCTGAGTTTGGAGTAGTATCAGGGACTTAGTTAGAGACAGTGTCAGGGCCTGAGTTAGGTGTATGTCAGGGCCTTAGTTAGGGACAGTGTCAGAGCCTGATTTAGGAGTAGTGTCAGAGGCTTTGTTAGGGACAGTGTCAGGGCCTGAGTTAAGAGTAGTGTCACAGCTTTAGTTAGGACCAGTCTCAGGGCCTTAGTTAACTCCAACATCAGCGCCTGTGATAGGAATCAGATCAGGACCTGTGTTCCAGGTAATGTCAGGGCCTTACTTAAGAAGAGTGTCAGGGCCTGAGTCCTAACTTACTCCTTACTCTCCTCACTAAGGACTTTGGACACTACTGCTAATTCAGGCCCTGATATTGTCCTTAACTAAGGTCCTGACACTTTCCTTGGCTAAGGCCCTGAACTTCTCCTAAGTCAGGCCCTCATACTGTCCCTAACAATGGCCCTGACACTACACCTAACTGACGCCCCGACATGATACCTAACAAAGGCTCTGTTGCTAGTCCAAACTAAAGCCCTAAAATTGGTCCTAAATAAGGCCTTGACACTAATCCTAACTCAGGCCCTAAAACTGTCCCTAACTAAGGCCCTGAGAGTATGCCTAACTCAGGCCCTCATACGATTCCTAACAATGGCTCTGATGCTAGTCCAAACTAAGGCCGTGAAATTGGTCCTAAATAAGGCCTTGACACTAATCCTAACTCAGGCCCTAGCACTGTCCCTAACTAGGTCTCAGACAGTACACCTAAATCAGACCCTGACACTGTCCCTAAGCAAGGCCCTGACACTACTCCTAACTCAGTCCCTTACACTGTACCTAACAAAGTCTCTGATGCTAGGCCTAACTCAGGCCCTGAAACCGTCTGTAACTAAGGCCCTGCTGCCATCACTATCAAAAGTCCTGACATTATCCTGAGCTAATATCCTGACCTATGTCTTTCCAAGGTCCTGAAACTGTCCCAAAGTAAGCCCTGACGCTGTCCCTAAGTGAAGACCTGAGGCTGTCCCTAACTCAGGCCCTGAAGCTTTCCTGAACTGAAGCCTTGAAGCTGTGACTAATTCAGGCCCTGATCATGTACCTAACGAAGACCTTAATGCTGATCCAGCAAAGACGCTGATGCTGCTCCAAAGTCATGCCCTGACAGTGTGCCCAGCTAAGGGCCTGACGCTAAGCCTCACTCAGGCCCTGTCGCTCTCCCTAAGTCAGGCCCTGACACTGTCACTAACTAAGGCCCTGACTCTACTCCTAATTCAGTCCCGTACATTGTATCTAACAAAAGGCTCTGATGCTAGTCGTAACTCAGGGCCTAACACAATCTTTAACTAAGGGCTGCTGCCATCAACATCTAAAGTCCTGACATTATCCGGAGCTAATAACCTGACCCATGTCTTACCAAGGTCCTGAAACTGTCCCAAAGTAAGCCCTGACGCTGTCCCTAAGTGAGGCCCTGAAGCTTTCCCTAACTAACTCAGGCCTTGATGCTGTGACTAACTCAGACCCTGATCATGTCTTTAACTAAGACCCTAAGGCTGATGCAACAGAGGCCCTGATGCTGCTCCTAAGTCATGCCCCGATAGTGTCCCCCACTAAGTGTCTGATGCTAGGCCTCACTCAGACCCTATCGCTCTCCCTAAGTCAGGCTCTGATGCTGTCCCTACCTGAAGCCCTAACACTGGTTCTGAATAAGGCCCTGAGAGTCTCCGTAACAAAGGTCTTCACACTATCCTTAGGTCATTTCCTGACACTATCCCTAGATGTTAAACTGACACGGTCACTAGCTAATGTCCTGCCTCTTATGCTAACTGAAGCCCTTAGGCTGTGCCTACCTCAGGCACTGAATTTAGTCCCAAGACCATGAAACTGTCCCGAACTAAGGCCTAGATGCTCGCCCTACATCCGGCCCTGACACTGTCCCTAACTAAGGCCCTAACACTATTGCTAACTGAGGATCTGACACTGGACCTATCAGAGGCCCTCTACTCCTAACTAACGCCTTGAAACTTTCCCTAACGTAGGCGCTGCTACCATCAATATCTAAAGTCCTGACATTATCCTGAGCTAATATCCTGACCCATGTCTTACCAAGGTCCTGAAACTCTCCCAACGTTAGCCCTGACACTGTCGCTAATTGAGGCCCTGTGGCTGTCCCTCACAGAGGTCCTGATAATGTCTTTAACTAAACTCTAATGCTGATCTTACAGAGACCCTTATGTTGATCCTATGTCATGCCCTGACGCTGTCCGTAGCTAAGGCCCTGACTCTAGGCATCACTCAGGCCCTGTCGCTCTCCCTACGTCAGGCTAAGACTCTGTCCCTACCTGAAGCCCGGACACTGGGCCTAAATTAGGCACTGATGCTCTAATTAGCTATGGTCTTGACACTATCCCTAGGTCATTTCCTGACACTATCCCTAGATCTTAACCTAAACTTGTCTTTAGCTATTGTCGAGCCTCTTATGCTAAGTAAATCCCTGATGCTGTCTCTAACTAAGAGCCTGAAATTAGTCCCGAGGCCGTCAACCTGTCCCTAACTGAGGTTGGAGGCTCATCCTAACTGAGGCGCTGACACTGTCCCTAACTAAAGCCCTGACACTACACCTAACTCAGTCCCTGACACTGTACTTTACAAGGGCTCTGATGCTAGTCCTAACTCAGGCCCTGACACTGTCTCTAAGTAAGGCTCAGAATTTGCCCCTAATATAGGCCCTGCTGTCAGCAATAACTAAAAACTGGACACTAGCCTGAGCTAATATCCTGACATATTTCTAACCAAGGTGCTGACACTGTCCCTAAGAAAGCCCTGTCGCTGTCCCTATGTTAAGAACTGAGGCTGTCCCTAACTCAGGTCCTGAAGCTTTCCCTAACTGAGGCCTTGAAGCTGTGACTAAGTCAGGCCCTGATCATATCTGTAACAAAGACGCTAAGGCTGATCCAACAGAGGCGCTGATTCTGTTCCTAAGTCATACCCTGACAGTATCCTCAGCTAAGGGCCAGACGCTAGGCCTCACTCAGGCCCTGTCGCTCTCCCTAAGTCAGGCTCTGATGCTGTCCCTACCTGAAGCCTTGACACTGGTTCTAAATAAGGATCTGATACTCTCAGTAACTAAGGTTTTGACACTATGCTTAGGTCCTTTCCTGACACTATCCCTAGACCATAACCTGACCCTGTCCCTAGCAAATGTCGTGCCTCTTATGCTAACTACAGCCCTGCTGCTGTCCTTAACTAAGGGCCTAAAATTACTCTCGAGGCTGTGACCCTGTCCGTACCTAAGGCCTCGATGTTCGTCCTAATTCAGGGCCTGACACTGTCCCTAACTAAGGCCCTGCTGCCGTCAGTATCTAAAGTCCTGACACTATCCTGAGCTAATTTCTTGACCCATCTCTTACCAAGGTCCTGAAACTGTCCCTAAGGAAGCCCTGATGCTGTCTCTAAGTGAGGCCTTGAGGCTGTCCCTAACAGAGGCCCTGATAATATCTTTCACATAGCCCCTGAGGCTGATCCTACCGTGGCTCTTAGGCTGCTCCTAAGTCATGCCCTGACACTGTCTCTAGCTAAGGCCCTGACGCTAGGCCTCACTCAGGCCCTGTCCCACTCCCTAAGTCAGGCTCTGACGCTCTTCCTACCCGAAGCCCTGACACTCACTGCTCCTAAATTAGGTCCTGATGTGCTAAGTAACTAAGGTCTTGACACTATCCCTAGGTCATTTCCTGACACTCTCCCTAGACCTTAACCTAACCTTCTCTTTAGCTAATGTCGAGATTAGCTAAAGAGATTCTTTAGAACGAGATTCTTTCATCTTCTGAATATAGTTTTCTTCAAAACATAATTTTTATAGTGTTACTAACTTTAAACAAAATGTACTCAACTGCTGTGGAATATTCCTTCATAGGAGCGTGCATGGTTCACTTCTGCATCTGCTTGTGGTGGTGTTCAGGTTGCTTTCAGCTGTAGATCCCCTTATGCTAGCTAAATCCCTGATTCTGTCCCTAAATGAGGCCCTGAATTTAGGTCCGAGGCCGTGAACCTGTCCCTAACTGAGGCCTGGAGGCTCGTCCTAATGCAGGCCCTGACACTGTCCCCAACTAAGGCTCTGACACTACACCTAACTCATTCACTGACACTGTACCTAACAAAGTCTCTGATGCTAGTCATAACTTAGGCCCTGACACTGCCTCTAACTACGGCCCTGCTGCCGTCAATATCTGAACACCTGATATTATCCTGAGCTAATAGCCTGACCCATGTCTTACCAAGGGCCTGAAACTTTCCCAAAGTAAGCCCTGACGCTGTCCCTAAGTGAGGCCTTGAGGCTATCCATAATGGAGGCCCTGATAATAGCTTTAACGAAGACCCTAATGCTGATCCTACAGAGGCCTTTATGCTGCTCCTAAGTCATGCCCTGATACTGTCCCTTACTCAGGCCCTAAAGATAGGCCTCACTTAGGCCCTGTTGCTGTACCTCAGTTAGGCTCTGACGCTGTCCGTACATCAAGTCCTGGCGCTGGTCCTGATTAAGGCTCTCACGCTGCTGCTAACTAAGGCCCTGATGCTCTCAATAACTAAGGTCTTCTCGTTATCCCTTGGTCATTTCCTTTCACTATCTCTGGCCTGGGACCTGACTCTGTCCCGAGATAATCTCCTGCATCTTATGCTAACTGAAACCCTAATGCTCTCCCTAACTAAGGCCCTGACTACTCCTAACGAAGGCCATGACACTGAATCTAACAAAGGCCTGGAATCTGTCCTTAATATAGGCCCTGCTGCCAGCAATAACTAAAATCCTGACACTCTCCTGAGCTAATATCCTGACTCATTTCTAACCAAGGTCCTGACACTGACCCTAAGAAAGCCCTGTCGCTGTCTTTAAGTGAAGATCTGAGGCTGTCTGTAACTCAGACCCTGAAGCTTTCCCTAACTGAGACCTTGACGCTGTGACTAACTTGGGCTCCGGTCATGTCTTTAACTAAGAGCCTAAAGCTGATCCAACAAAGGCACTGATGCTGCTCCTAAGTCATTCCCTGACAGTGTCCCCAGCTAAGGGCCTGACATTAGGCCTCACTCAGGCCCTGTCACTCTCCCTAAGTCAGGCCCTGATGCTGTGCCTACCTGAAGCCCTAACGCTGCTTCTGAATAAGTCCCTGAGAGTCTCCGTAACAAAGGTCTTCACACTCTCCTTAGGTCATTTCCTGACACGATTCCAAGCCTTTACCCTAAACCTGTCCCGAGCTAATGTCCTACCTCTTAAGCTAACAAAAGACCTTATGCTGTGCCTAATTCAGGCACTGAATTTAGTCCCAAGGCCGCTAGACTGTCCCTAACTCGGCTCGATGCCCTTATCGTCACAATGTTCCATGACCACTGTCATCACAATGCTCCACGCCCTTGTCATCACAATGCTCCATAACCCCTGTCATCACAATGCTCCATGACTTTTGTCATCGCAATGCTACATGCCATTGTCCTCGCAATGCTCCATGCCCTTATCATCACAATGCTCCATGACCCCTTTCATCACAATGCTCCATGACCCTTGTCTAAAATGCTACATGTCTGTGAAATCACAAAGCTCCATGCCCCCTGTCATCACAAGTCTCCATGACTCTTGTCATCACAATGCTCCATGACCCTTGTCATCACAATGCTCCATGATCCTTGTAATCAAAATGCTCCTTGACCCTTTCTTCACAATGTTACAGTACCCCTTTCTTCACAATGCTCCATGCCGCTGGTCACCACAATGCTCCATGACTTCTGTCATCACAATGCTCCATGTCTCTTGTCATTGAAATGCTCCATGGCCCCTGTCATCACAATGCTGCATGATGCTTATAATCTCAATGCTCCATGGTCCTCGTCATCACAAATCTCCACGCATTTTTCATCACAATGCTCCATGACCCCTGTCATCCCAATGCTCCATAGCACTTTTCATCACAATGCTCCATGACCACTTTTATCACAATGTTCCATGACCACTTTAATCACAGTGCTCCATGACCACTTTCATCACAATGCCCCATGACCCCTGTAATCAAAATGCTCCATGGCCCTTGTCGCCACAATGCTCCAGGACCCGTCATCACAATTCTCCATGGCCCTTGTCATCACAATGCTCCATGGCGCTTGTCATCACAATGATCCAGAGCCTTAGTGCTTGAGTTGGGAGTAGTGTCATTGCCTCAGTTAGGGACACTGTCATTGCCTGAATTGGGAGTAGTGTCAGAGCCTTAGTTAGGGACAGCGCCAGGGCGAGTTGGGAGTAGTGCCAGTGCCTTAGTTAGGGACAGCACCAGTGCTTGCGTTGGGAATAGTGTCAGGGCCATAGTTAGGGACAGTGTCAGTGGCTGAGATGGGAATAGTGTCAGGGCCTTAGTTACGGACATTGTCAGTGCCTAAGTTGGGATTTTTGTCAGGGTCTTTATTATGGACAGTGTCAGGGCCTGAGTTAAGAGTAGTGTCAAGGCCTTAATTTGGAAGAGTGTCAGTGTCTCAGTTTGGAGTAGTGTCAGACCCTTAGTTAGGAACAGCCTCAGTGCCTGAGTTGGGAGTAGTGACATGGCTTAAGTTATGGACAGTGTCAGGGACTGAGTTAGGAATAGTCTCAGGACCTTAGTTAGGGACAGTGTCAGTGACTGTGTTAGGAAAAGTGTCAGCGCCTAAGTTAGGAATAGTCTGAGACCGGTATGTAGGAACAGTGTCAGGGCCTGAGTTGTGAGTAGTTTCAGGTCCTTAGTTAGAGAAAGTGTCAGTGCCGGGGTTGGGAGTTATGTCAGGGCCTTAGTTAGGGACAGTGTAAGTGCGTGAGTTGGGAGTAGTGTCAGGGCCTAGTTAGGGACAGTGTCAGTGCCTGAGTTGGAAGTAGTGTCACGTCATTAGGGACAGTGTCAGTGGCTGCGATTGGAGTAGTGTCAGGGTCTTAGTTAGGGAGAGTGTCAGTGCCTGAGTTGGGAATAGTCTCAGGGTCTTTTTTGGGGACAGCATCAGGGCATGAGTTAAAAGTAGTGTCAAGGCCTTAGTTAGGGAGAGTGTCAGTGCCTGTGTTGGGAGTAGTATCAGGCCCTTCGTTAGGGACAGTGTCAGGGTCTGAGGTAGAAGTAGTCTCTGGGCCTTAGGTAGCGTATCAGTGCCTAAGTAAGTAGTAGTGTGAGGGCCTTAGTTAGGGACAATATCAATGCCTGTGTTGGGAGTCGTGTCAGAGACTTAGTTAGGGACAGCGTCAGTGTCTGAGTTGGGAGTAGTGTGATGGCCGTAGTTAGGGACACTCTCAGTGCCAGAGTTGGGGGTACTGGCAGGCCTTTGTTAGGGACTATGCCAGGGCCTGAGTTATGAGTAGTGTCAAGTCCTTAGTTAGGGGCAGTGTTAGTGCCTGAGTTGAGAATAATGTCAAGGCCTTAGTTAGAGACAATGTCAGTGCCTAGTTTGACAGTAGTGTCAGGGCCTTAGTTAGGGACAGTGTCAGTGCCTGAGTTGGGAGTACTGTCAGGGCGTAGTTCGGGACAGTCTCAGTGCCTATGTTAGGATTAGTGTCAGGGCCTTTGTTAGGAACAATGTCAGTGCCTCAGTTGGTAGTTGTGTCAGGACATTAGTAAGGGACAGTGTCAGTGCCTGAGTTAGGAGAAGTGTCAGGCCTGTAGTTAGGGATAGTGTCAGTGCCTGAGTTGGAGGTAGTGTCAGGGTCTTAGGGACAGTGTCAGTGGCTGAGTTGGGAGTAGTGTCACGGTCTTAGTTAGGGAGAGTGACAGCGCCTGAGTTGGGAATAGTGTCAGGGTCTTTGTTAGGGACAGTGTCAGGGTATTAGTTAAGAGTAGTGTCAAGGCCTTTGTTAGGGAGAGTGTCAGTGTCTGAGTTGGTAGTAGTGTCAGACCCTTAGTTAGGGACAGCGTCAGTGTCTGAGTTAGGAACAGTGCCAGAGCCTAAGTTACGGACAGTGCAAGGGCCTGAGTTAGGACTAGTCTGAGACCGGTAGTTAGTAACAGTGTAAGGGCCTGAGTTGTGAGTCGTTTCAGGGCCTTAGTTAGCGAAAGTGTCAATGCCGGAATTGGGAGTAATGTCAGGGCTTACTTAGGGAGAGTGTAAGTGCCTGAGGTGGAAGTAGTATCAGGGCCTTAGTTAAGGACAGTGTCAGTGCCTGAGTTCGGAGTACTGTCAGGGCATATTTAGGGACAGTCTCAGTGCCTATTTTGGGAGTAGTGTCACGGCCTTAGTTAGTGACATTGTCAGTGCCTGAGTAAGGAGTAGTGTCCGGCCCTTTGTTAGGGACAGTGTCAGTTGCTTAGTTAGGAGTAGTGTCAGGGCCTAAGTTAGGGCCAGTGTCAGTGCCTGAGTCAGGAGTAGAGTCAGGGCCTAAGTTAGGGACAGTGTCATTGCTTGAGATAGGAGTAGTGTCAGGGCCTTAGTTAGGAGTAGCATCAGTGCCTTCGTTAGGTATTGTATCAGCGCCTCAGTTAGGAATAGTTTCAGGGCCTTACTTAGGGACAGTGTTAGTGCCTGAGTTAGGAGTTGTGTCAGCCTCAGTTAGGGACCTTTTCAGGGCCTGAGTTAGGAGTAATGTCAGGGCCTTCCTTAAGTATTGTGTCAGCGCCTGAGTTAGGAATAGTGTCAGGGCCTTACTTAGGGACATTGTCAGGGCATGATTTAGGAGTTGTGTTAGGGTGTGAGCTATGAATAGTGTCAGGGCCTTAGTTAGTGACAGTGTCAGTGCTGAGTTTGGAGTAGTATCAGGGCCTTAGTTAGAGACAGTGTCAGGGCCTGAGTTAGGTGTATGTCAGGGCCTTAGATAGGGACAGTGTCAGTGCCTGATTTAGGAGTAGTGTCAGAGGCTTTGTTAGGGACAGTGTCAGGGCCTGAGTTAAG
Organism: Balaenoptera ricei; assembly: GCF_028023285.1. NCBI lineage: Eukaryota > Metazoa > Chordata > Mammalia > Artiodactyla > Balaenopteridae > Balaenoptera > Balaenoptera ricei. Next base: position 97,507,525 of record NC_082654.1, read on the forward strand.
AGTAGTGTCACAGCTTTAGTTAGGACCAGTGTCAGGGCCTTAGTTAAGTCCAACATCAGCGCCTATGATAGGAATCAGATCAGGACCTGTGTTCCAGGTAATGTCAGGGCCTTATTTAAGAACAGTGTCAGGGCCTGAGTCCTGACTTACTCCTTACTCTCCTCACTAAGGACTTTGGACACTACTGCTAATTCAGGCCCTGATATTGTCCCTAACTAAGGCCCTGACACTTTCCTTGGCTAAGGCCCTGAACTTCTCCTAAGTCAGGCCCTCATACTGTCCCTAACAATGGCCCTGACACTACACCTAACTGAGGCCCCGACATGATACCTAACAAAGGCTTTGTTGCTAGTCCAAACTAAAGCCCTAAAATTGGTCCTAAATAAGGCCTTGACACTAATCCTAACTCAGGCCCTAAAACTGTCCCTAACTAAGGCCCTGAGAGTATGCCTAACTCAGGCCCTCATACGATTCCTAACAATGGCTCTGATGCTAGTCCAAACGAAGGCCGTGAAATTGGTCCTAAATAAGGCCTTGACACTAATCCTAACTCAGGCCCTAGCACTGTCCCTAACTAGGTCTCAGACAGTACACCTAAATCAGACCCTGACACTGTCCCTAAGCAAGGCCCTGACACTATTCCTAACTCAGTCCCTTACACTGTACCTAACAAAGTCTCTGATGTTAGGCCTAACTCAGGCCCTGAAACCGTCTGTAACTAAGGCCCTGCTGCCATCACTATCAAAAGTCCTGACATTATCCTGAGCTAATATCCTGACCTATGTCTTTCCAAGGTCCTGAAACTCTCCCAACGTTAGCCCTGACACTGTCCCTAAGTGAGGCCCTGAGGCTGTCCCTCACAGAGGTCCTGATAATGTCTTTAACTAAACTCTAATGCTGATCTTACAGAGACCCTTATGTTGATCCTATGTCATGCCCTGACACTGTCCGGAGCTAAGGCCCTGACTCTAGGCATCACTCAGGCCCTGTCGCTCTCCCTACGTCAGGCTAAGACTCTGTCCCTACCTGAAGCCCTGACACTGGGCCTAAATTAGGCACTGATGCTCTAATTAGCTATGGTCTTGACACTATCCCTAGGTCATTTCCTGACACTATCCCTAGATCTTAACTTAAACTTGTCTTTAGCTATTGTCGAGCCTCTTATGCTAACTAAATCCCTGATGCTGTCTCTAACTAAGAGCCTGAAATTAGCCCCGAGGCCGTCAACCTGTCCCTAACTGAGGTTGGAGGCTCATCCTAACTGAGGCGCTGACACTGTCCCTAACTAAAGCCCTGACACTACACCTAACTCAGTCCCTGACACTGTACTTTACAAGGGCTCTGATGCTAGTCCTAACTCAGGTCCTGACACTGTCTCTAAGTAAGGCTCAGAATTTGCCCCTAATATAGGCCCTGCTGTCAGCAATAACTAAAAACTGGACACTAGCCTGAGCTAATATCCTGACATATTTCTAACCAAGGTGCTGACACTGTCCCTAAGAAAGCCCTGTCGCTGTCCCTGTGTTAAGAACTGAGGCTGTCCCTAACTCAGGCCCTGAAGCTTTCCCTAACTGAGGCCTAGAAGCTGTGACTAAGTCAGGCCCTGATCATATCTGTAACAAAGACGCTAAGGCTGATCCAACAGAGGCGCTGATTCTGTTCCTAAGACATGCCCTGACAGTGTCCTCAGCTAAGGGCCTGACGCTAGGCCTCACTCAGGCCCTGTCGCTCTCCCTAAGTCAGGCTCTGATGCTGTCCCTACCTGAAGCCCTGACACTGGTTCTAAATAAGGATCTGATACTCTCAGTAACTAAAGTTTTGACACTATGCTTAGGTCCTTTCCTGACACTATCCCTAGACCATAACCTGACCCTGTCCCTAGCAAATGTCGTGCCTCTTATGCTAACTACAGCCCTGCTGCTGTCCTTAACTAAGGGCCTAAAATTACTCTCGAGGCTGTGACCCTGTCCGTACCTAAGGCCTCGATGTTCGTCCTAATTCAGGGCCTGACACTGTCCCTAACTAAGGCCCTGCTGCCGTCAATATCTAAAGTCCTGACACTATCCTGAGCTAATTTCTTGACCCATCTCTTACCAAGGTCCTGAAACTGTCCCTAAGGAAGCCCTGATGCTGTCTCCAAGTGAGGCCTTGAGGCTGTCCCTAACAGAGGCCCTGATAATATCTTTCACATAGCCCCTGAGGCTGATCCTACCGGGGCTCTTATGCTGCTCCTAAGTCATGCCCTGACACTGTCTCTAGCTAAGGCCCTGACGCTAGGCCTCACTCAGGCCCTGTCCCACTCCCTAAGTCAGGCTCTGACGCTGTTCCTACCCGAAGCCCTGACACTCACTGCTCCTAAATTAGGTCCTGATGTGCTAAGTAACTAAGGTCTTGACACTATCCCTAGGTCATTTCCTGACACTCTCCCTAGACCTTAACCTAACCTTCTCTTTAGCTAATGTCGAGATTAGCTAAAGAGATTCTTTAGAACGAGATTCTTTCATCTTCTGAATATAGTTTTCTTCAAAACATAATTTTTATAGTGTTACTAACTTTAAACAAAATGTACTCAACTGCTGTGGAATATTCCTTCATAGGAGCGTGCATGGTTCACTTCTGCATCTGCTTGTGGTGGTGTTCAGGTTGCTTTCAGCTGTAGATCCCCTTATGCTAGCTAAATCCCTGATTCTGTCCCTAAATGAGGCCCTGAATTTAGGTCCGAGGCCGTGAACCTGTCCCTAACTGAGGCCTGGAGGCTCGTCCTAATGCAGGCCCTGACACTGTCCCCAACTAAGGCTCTGACACTACACCTAACTCAGTCACTGACACTGTACCTAACAAAGGCTCTGATGCTAGTCCTAACTTAGGCCCTGACACTGCCTCTAACTAAGGCCCTGCTGCCGTCAATATCTGAACACCTGATATTATCCTGAGCTAATAGCCTGACCCATGTCTTACCAAGGTCCTGAAACTTTCCCAAAGTAAGCCCTGACGCTGCCCCTAAGTGAGGCCTTGAGGCTATCCCTAACGGAGGCCCTGATAATAGCTTTAACGAAGACCCTAATGCTGATCCTACAGAGGCCGTTATGCTGCTCCTAAGTCATGCCCTGATACTCTCCCTTACTCAGGCCCTAAAGATAGGCCTCACTTAGGCCCTGTTGCTGTACCTCAGTTAGGCTCTGACGCTGTCCGTACATCCAGCCCTGGCGCTGGTCCTGATTAAGGCGCTCACGCTGCTGCTAACTAAGGCCCTGATGCTCTCAATAACTAAGGTCTTCTCGTTATCCCTTGGTCATCTCCTTTCACTATCTCTGGCCTGGGACCCGACTCTGTCCCGAGATAATCTCCTGCATCTTCTGCTAACTGAAACCCTAATGCTCTCCCTAACTAAGGCCCTGACTACTCCTAACTAAGGCCATGACACTGAATCTAACAAAGGCCCGGAATCTGTCCTTAATATAGGCCCTGCTGCCAGCAATAACTAAAATCCTGACACTCTCCTGAGCTAATATCCTGACTCATTTCTAACCAAGGTCCTGACACTGTCCCTAAGAAAGCCCTGTCGCTGTCTTTAAGTGAAGACCTGAGGCTGTCTGTAACTCAGACCCTGAAGCTTTCCCTAACTGAGGCCTTGACGCTGTGACTAACTTGGGCTCCGGTCATGTCTTTAACTAAGAGCCTAAAGCTGATCCAACAAAGGCACTGATGCTGCTCCTAAGTCATTCCCTGACAGTGTCCCCAGCTAAGGGCCTGACATCAGGCCTCACTCAGGCCCTGTCGCTCTTCCTAAGTCAGGCCCTGATGCTGTGCCTACCTGAAGCCCTAACGCTGCTTCTGAATAAGTCCCTCAGAGTCTCAGTAACAAAGGTCTTCACACTCTCCTTAGGTCATTTCCTGACACGATTCCAAGCCTTTACCCTAAACCTGTCCCGAGCTAATGTCCTACATCTTAAGCTAACAAAAGACCTTATGCTGTGCCTAATTCAGGCACTGAATTTAGTCCCAAGGCCGCTAGACTGTCCCTAACTCGGCTCGATGCCCTTATCGTCACAATGTTCCATGACCACTGTCATCACAATGCTCCACGCCCTTGTCATCACAATGCTCCATAACCCCTGTCATCACAATGCTCCATGACTTTTGTCATCGCAATGCTACATGCCATTGTCATCACAATGCTCCATGCCCTTATCATCACAATGCTCCATGACCCCTTTCATCACAATGCTCCATGACCATTGTCTAAAATGCTACATGTCTGTGAAATCACAAAGCTCCATGCCCCCTGTCATCACAAGTCTCCATGACTCTTGTCATCACAATGCTCCATGACCCTTGTCATCACAATGCTCCATGATCCTTGTAATCAAAATGCTCCTTGACCCTTTCTTCACAATGTTACAGTACCCCTTTCTTCACAATGCTCCATGCCGCTGGTCACCACAATGCTCCATGACTTCTGTCATCACAATGCTCCATGTCTCTTGTCATTAAAATGCTCCATGGCCCCTGTCATCACAATGCTGCATGATGCTTATAATCTCAATGCTCCATGGTCCTCGTCATCACAAATCTCCACGCATTTTTCATCACAATGCTCCATGACCCCTGTCATCCCAATGCTCCATAGCACTTTTCATCACAATGCTCCATGACCACTTTTATCACAATGTTCCATGACCACTTTAATCACAGTGCTCCATGACCACTTTCATCACAATGCCCCATGACCCCTGTAATCAAAATGCTCCATGGCCCTTCTCGCCACAATGCTCCAGGACCCGTCATCACAATTCTCCATGGCCCTTGTCATCACAATGCTCCATGGCGCTTGTCATCACAATGATCCAGAGCCTTAGTGCTTGAGTTGGGAGTAGTGTCATTGCCTCAGTTAGGGACACTGTCATTGCCTGAATTGGGAGTAGTGTCAGAGCCTTAGTTAGGGACAGCACCAGGGCGAGCTGGGAGTAGTGCCAGTGCCTTAGTTAGGGACAGCACCAGTGCTTGCGTTGGGAATAGTGTCAGGGCCATAGTTAGGGACAGTGTCAGTGGCTGAGATGGGAATAGTGTCAGGGCCTTAGTTACGGACATTGTCAGTGCCTAAGTTGGGATTTTTGTCAGGGTCTTTATTATGGACAGTGTCAGGGCCTGAGTTAAGAGTAGTGTCAAGGCCTTAATTTGGAAGAGTGTCAGTGTCTCAGTTTGGAGTCGTGTCAGACCCTTAGTTAGGAACAGCCTCAGTGCCTGAGTTGGGAGTAGTGACGTGGCTTAAGTTATGGACAGTGTCAGGGACTGAGTTAAGAATAGTCTCAGAACCTTAGTTAGGGACAGTGTCAGTGACTGTGTTAGGAATAGTGTCAGGGCCTAAGTTAGGAGTAGTCTGAGACCGGTAGTTAGGAACAGTGTCAGGGCCTGAGTTGTGAGTAGTTTCAGGGCCTTAGTTAGAGAAAGTGTCAGTGCCGGGTTTGGCAGTTATGTCAGGGCCTTAGTTAGGGACAGTGTCAGTGCCTGAGTTGGGAGTAGTGTCAGGTCCTAGTTAGGGACAGGGTCAGTGCCTGAGTTGGGAGTAGTTTCAGGGCCTTAATTAGAGAAAGTGTCAGTGCCAGAGTTGGGAGTTATGTCAGGGCCTTAGTTAGGGACAGTGTCAGTGCCTGAGTTGGGAGTAGTGTCAGGGCCTAGTTAGGGACAGTGTCAGTGCCTGAGTAGGAAATAGTGTCAGGGCATTAGGGACAGTGTCAGTGGCTGCAATGGGAGTAGTGTCAGGGTCTTAGTTAGGGAGAGTGTCAGTGCCTGAGTTGGGAATAGTCTCAGGGTCTTTTCTGGGGACAGCATCAGGGCATGAGTTAAAAGTAGTGTCAAGGCCTTAGTTAGGGAGAGTGTCAATGCCTGTGTTGGGAGTAGTGTCAGAGACTTAGTAAGGGACACCGTCAGTGCCTGCGTTGTGAGTAGTGTCAGAGCCTTAGTTAGGGACAACGTGAGTGCCTGCGTTGGGAGTAGTATCAGGCCCTTCGTTAGGGACAGTGTCAGGGTCTGAGGTAGAAGTAGTCTCAGGGCCTTAGTTAGGTAGCGTGTCAATGCCTAAGTAAGTAGTAGTGTGAGGGCCTTAGTTAGGGACAGTGTCAATGCCTGTGTTGGGAGTAGTTTCAGAGACTTAGTAAGGGACACCGTCAGTGCCTGCGTTGGGAGTAGTGTCAGAGCCTTAGTTAGGGACACCGTCAGTGCCTGCGTTGGGAGTAGTGTCAGGGCCTTACTTAGGGACAGCGTCAGTGCCTGAGTTAGGAGTAGTGTGATGGCCGTAGTTAGGGACACTCTCAGTGCCAGAGTTGGGGGTAGTGTCAGGCCTTTGTTAGGGACTGTGCCAGGGCCTGAGTTAAGAGTAGTGTCAAGTCCTTAGTTAGGGACAGTGTTAGTGCCTGAGTTGAGAGTAATGTCAAGACCTTAGTTAGGGACAATGTCAGTGCGTAGTTTGGGAGTACTGTCAGGGCCTTAGTTAGGGACAGTGTCAGTGCCTGAGTTGGGAGTACTGTCAGGGCGTATTTAGGGACAGTCTCAATGCCTATTTTGGGAGTAGTGTCACGGCCTTAGTTAGTGATATTATCAGAACCTGAGTAAGGAGTAGTGTTCGGGCCTTAGTTAAGAACAGTGTCAGTTGCTTAGTTAGGAGTAGCGTCACGGCCTAAGTTAGGGCCAGTGTCAGTGCCTGAGTCAGGAGTAGAGTCAGGGCCTAAGTTAAGGACAGTGTCATTGCTTGAGATAGGAGTAGTGTCAGGGCCTTAGTTAGGGACATTGTCAGGGCATGATTTAGGAGTTGTTTTAGGGTGTGAGCTATGAATAATGTCAGGGCCTTAGTTAGTGACAGTGTCAGTGCTGAGTTTGGAGTAGTATCAGGGCCTTAGTTAGAGACAGTGTCAGGGCCTGAGTTAGGTGTACGTCAGGGCCTTAGTTAGGGACAGTGTCAGAGCCTGATTTAGGAGTAGTGTCAGAGGCTTTGTTAGGGACAGTGTCAGGGCCTGAGTTAAGAGTAGTGTCACAGCTTTAGTTAGGACCAGTGTCAGGGCCTTAGTTAACTCCAACATCAGCGCCTATGATAGGAATCAGATCAGGACCTGTGTTCCAGGTAATGTCAGGGCCTTATTTAAGAACAGTGCCAGGGCCTGAGTCCTGACTTACTCCTTACTCTCCTCACTAAGGACTTTGGACACTACTGCTAATTCAGGCCCTGATAATGTCCCTAACTAAGGCCCTGACACTTTCCTTGGCTAAGGCCCTGAACTTCTCCTAAGTCAGGCCCTGATACTGTCCCTAACAATGGCCCTGACACTACACCTAACTGAGGCCCCGACATGATACCTAACAAAGGCTCTGTTGCTAGTCCAAACTAAAGCCCTAAAATTGGTCCTAAATAAGGCCTTGACACTAATCCTAACTCAGGCCCTAAAACTGTCCCTAACTAAGGCCCTGATAATATGCCTAACTCAGGCCCTCATACGATTCCTAACAATGGCTCTGATGCTAGTCCAAACTAAGGCCGTGAAATTGGTCCTAAATAAGGCCTTGACACTAATCCTAACTCAGGCCCTAGCACTGTCCCTAACTAGGTCTCAGACAGTACACCTAAATCAGACCCTGACACTGTCCCTAAGCAAGGCCCTGACACTACTCCTAACTCAGTCCCTTACACTGTACCTAACAAAGTCTCTGATGTTAGGCCTAACTCAGGCCCTGAAACCGTCTGTAACTAAGGCCCTGCTGCCATCACTATCAAAAGTCCTGACATTATCCTGAGCTAATATCCTGACCTATGTCTTTCCAAGGTCCTGAAACTCTCCCAACGTTAGCCCTGACACTGTCCCTAAGTGAAGACCTGAGGCTGTCCCTAACTCAGGCCCTGAAGCTTTCCTGAACTGAAGCCTTGAAGCTGTGACTAATTCAGGCCCTGATCATGTACCTAACGAAGACCTTAATGCTGATCCAGCAAAGACGCTGATGCTGCTCCAAAGTCATGCCCTGACAGTGTGCCCAGCTAAGGGCCTGACGCTAAGCCTCACTCAGGCCCTGTCGCTCTCCCTAAGTCAGGCCCTGACACTGTCACTAACTAAGGCCCTGACTCTACTCCTAATTCAGTCCCGTACATTGTATCTAACAAAAGGCTCTGATGCTAGTCGTAACTCAGGGCCTAACACAATCTTTAACTAAGGGCTGCTGCCATCAACATCTAAAGTCCTGACATTATCCGGAGCTAATAACCTGACCCATGTCTTACCAAGGTCCTGAAACTGTCCCAAAGTAAGCCCTGACGCTGTCCCTAAGTGAGGCCCTGAAGCTTTCCCTACCTAACTCAGGCCTTGATGCTGTGACTAACTCAGACCCTGATCATGTCTTTAACTAAGACCCTAAGGCTGATCCAACAGAAGCCCTGATGCTGCTCCTAAGTCATGCCCCGATAGTGTCCCCCACTAAGTGTCTGATGCTAGGCCTCACTCAGACCCTAACGCTCTCCCTAAGTCAGGCTCTGATGCTCTCCATACCTGAAGCCCTAACACTGGTTCTGAATAAGGCCCTGAGAGTCTCCGTAACAAAGGTCTTCACACTATCCTTAGGTCATTTCCTGACACTATCCCTAGATGTTAAACTGACACGGTCACTAGCTAATGTCCTGCCTCTTATGCTAACTGAAGCCCTTAGGCTGTGCCTACCTCAGGCACTGAATTTAGTCCCAAGACCATGAAACTGTCCCGAACTAAGGCCTAGATGCTCGCCCTACATCCGGCCCTGACACTGTCCCTAACTAAGGCCCTAACACTATTGCTAACTGAGGATCTGACACTGGACCTATCAGAGGCCCTCTACTCCTAACTAACGCCTTGAAACTTTCCCTAACGTAGGCGCTGCTACCATCAATATCTAAAGTCCTGACATTATCCTGAGCTAATATCCTGACCCATGTCTTACCAAGGTCCTGAAACTCTCCCAACGTTAGCCCTGACACTGTCCCTAAGTGAGGCCCTGAGGCTGTCCCTCACAGAGGTCCTGATAATGTCTTTAACTAAACTCTAATGCTGATCTTACAGAGACCCTTATGTTGATCCTATGTCATGCCCTGACGCTGTCCGTAGCTAAGGCCCTGACTCTAGGCATCACTCAGGCCCTGTCGCTCTCCCTACGTCAGGCTAAGACTCTGTCCCTACCTGAAGCCCGGACACTGGGCCTAAATTAGGCACTGATGCTCTAATTAGCTATGGTCTTGACACTATCCCTAGGTCATTTCCTGACACTATCCCTAGATCTTAACCTAAACTTGTCTTTAGCTATTGTCGAGCCTCTTATGCTAAGTAAATCCCTGATGCTGTCTCTAACTAAGAGCCTGAAATTAGTCCCGAGGCCGTCAACCTGTCCCTAACTGAGGTTGGAGGCTCATCCTAACTGAGGCGCTGACACTGTCCCTAACTAAAGCCCTGACACTACACCTAACTCAGTCCCTGACACTGTACTTTACAAGGGCTCTGATGCTAGTCCTAACTCAGGCCCTGACACTGTCTCTAAGTAAGGCTCAGAATTTGCCCCTAATATAGGCCCTGCTGTCAGCAATAACTAAAAACTGGACACTAGCCTGAGCTAATATCCTGACATATTTCTAACCAAGGTGCTGACACTGTCCCTAAGAAAGCCCTGTCGCTGTCCCTATGTTAAGAACTGAGGCTGTCCCTAACTCAGGTCCTGAAGCTTTCCCTAACTGAGGCCTTGAAGCTGTGACTAAGTCAGGCCCTGATCATATCTGTAACAAAGACGCTAAGGCTGATCCAACAGAGGCGCTGATTCTGTTCCTAAGTCATACCCTGACAGTATCCTCAGCTAAGGGCCAGACGCTAGGCCTCACTCAGGCCCTGTCGCTCTCCCTAAGTCAGGCTCTGATGCTGTCCCTACCTGAAGCCCTGACACTGGTTCTAAATAAGGATCTGATACTCTCAGTAACTAAGGTTTTGACACTATGCTTAGGTCCTTTCCTGACACTATCCCTAGACCATAACCTGACCCTGTCCCTAGCAAATGTCGTGCCTCTTATGCTAACTACAGCCCTGCTGCTGTCCTTAACTAAGGGCCTAAAATTACTCTCGAGGCTGTGACCCTGTCCGTACCTAAGGCCTCGATGTTCGTCCTAATTCAGGGCCTGACACTGTCCCTAACTAAGGCCCTGCTGCCGTCAGTATCTAAAGTCCTGACACTATCCTGAGCTAATTTCTTGACCCATCTCTTACCAAGGTCCTGAAACTGTCCCTAAGGAAGCCCTGATGCTGTCTCTAAGTGAGGCCTTGAGGCTGTCCCTAACAGAGGCCCTGATAATATCTTTCACATAGCCCCTGAGGCTGATCCTACCGTGGCTCTTAGGCTGCTCCTAAGTCATGCCCTGACACTGTCTCTAGCTAAGGCCCTGACGCTAGGCCTCACTCAGGCCCTGTCCCACTCCCTAAGTCAGGCTCTGACGCTGTTCCTACCCGAAGCCCTGACACTCACTGCTCCTAAATTAGGTCCTGATGTGCTAAGTAACTAAGGTCTTGACACTATCCCTAGGTCATTTCCTGACACTCTCCCTAGATCTTAACCTAACTTTCTCTTTAGCTAATGTCGAGATTAGCTAAAGAGATTCTTTAGAACGAGATTCTTTCATCTTCTGAATATAGTTTTCTTCAAAACATAATTTTTATAGTGTTACTAACTTTAAACAAAATGTACTCAACTGCTGTGGAATATTCCTTCATAGGAGCGTGCATGGTTCACTTCTGCATCTGCTTGTGGTGGTGTTCAGGTTGCTTTCAGCTGTAGATCCCCTTATGCTAGCTAAATCCCTGATTCTGTCCCTAAATGAGGCCCTGAATTTAGGTCCGAGGCCGTGAACCTGTCCCTAACTGAGGCCTGGAGGCTCGTCCTAATGCAGGCCCTGACACTGTCCCTAACTAAGGCTCTGACACTATACCTAACTCAGTCACTGACACTGTACCTAACAAAGGCTCTGATGCTAGTCCTAACTTAGGCCCTGACACTGCCTCTAACTAAGGCCCTGCTGCCGTCAATATCTGAACACCTGATATTATCCTGAGCTAATAGCCTGACCCATGTCTTACCAAGGGCCTGAAACTTTCCCAAAGTAAGTCCTGACACTGTCCCTAAGTGAGGCCTTGAGGCTATCCCTAACGGAGGCCCTGATAATAGCTTTAATGAAGACCCTAATGCTGATCCTACAGAGGCCTTTATGCTGCTCCTAAGTCATGCCCTGATACTGTCCCTTACTCAGGCCCTAAAGATAGGCCTCACTTAGGCCCTGTTGCTGTACCTCAGTTAGGCTCTGACGCTGTCCATACATCAAGTCCTGGCGCTGGTCCTGATTAAGGCGCTCACGCTGCTGCTAACTAAGGCCCTGATGCTCTCAATAACTAAGGTCTTCTCGTTATGCCTTGGTCATTTCCTTTCACTATCTCTGGCCTGGGACCTGACTCTGTCCCGAGATAATCTCCTGCATCTTATGCTAACTGAAACCCTAATGCTCTCCCTAACTAAGGCCCTGACTACTCCTAACAAAGGCCATGACACTGAATCTAACAAAGGCCCGGAATCTGTCCTTAATATAGGCCCTGCTGCCAGCAATAACTAAAATCCTGACACTCTCCTGAGCTAATATCCTGACTCATTTCTAACCAAGGTCCTGACACTGTCCCTAAGAAAGCCCTGTCGCTGTCTTTAAGTGAAGACCTGAGGCTGTCTGTAACTCAGACCCTGAAGCTTTCCCTAACTGAGGCCTTGACGCTGTGACTAACTTGGGCTCCGGTCATGTCTTTAACTAAGAGCCTAAAGCTGATCCAACAAAGGCACTGGTTCTGCTCCTAAGTCGTTTCCTGACAGTGTCCCCAGCTAAGGGCCTGATATTAGGCCTCACTCAGGCCCTGTCGCTCTCCCTAAGTCAGGCCCTGATGCTGTGCCTACCTGAAGCCCTAACACTGCTTCTGAATAAGTCCCTGAGAGTCTCAGTAACAAAGGTCTTCACACTCTCCTTAGGTCATTTCCTGACACGATTCCAAGCCTTTACCCTAAACCTGTCCCGAGCTAATGTCCTACCTCTTAAGCTAACAAAAGACCTTATGCTGTGCCTAATTCAGGCACTGAATTTAGTCCCAAGGCCGCTAGACTGTCCCTAACTCGGCTCGATGCCCTTATCGTCACAATGTTCCATGACCACTGTCATCACAATGCTCCACGCCCTTGTCATCACAATGCTCCATAACCCCTGTCATCACAATGCTCCATGACCTTTGTCATCGCAATGCTACATGCCATTGTCCTCGCAATGCTCCATGCCCTTATCATCACAATGCTCCATGACCCCTTTCATCACAATGCTCCATGACCCTTGTCTAAAATGCTACATGTCTGTGAAATCACAAAGCTCCATGCCCCCTGTCATCACAAGTCTCCATGACTCTTGTCATCACAATGCTCCATGACCCTTGTCATCACAATGCTCCATGATCCTTGTAATCAAAATGCTCCTTGACCCTTTCTTCACAATGTTACAGTACCCCTTTCTTCACAATGCTCCATGCCGCTGGTCACCACAATGCTCCATGACTTCTGTCATCACAATGCTCCATGTCCCTTGTCATTAAAATGCTCCATGGCCCCTGTCATCACAATGCTGCATGATGCTTATAATCTCAATGCTCCATGGTCCTCGTCATCACAAATCTCCACGCATTTGTCATCACAATGCTCCATGACCCCTGTCATCCCAATGCTCCATAGCACTTTTCATCACAATGCCACCTAACCACTTTTATCACAATGTTCCATGACCACTTTAATCACAGTGCTCCATGACCACTTTCATCACAATGCCCCATGACACCTGAAATCAAAATGCTCCATGGCCCTTGTCGCCACAATGGTCCAGGACCCGTCATCACAATTCTCCATGGCCCTTGTCATCACAATGCTCCATGGCGCTTGTCATCACAATGATCCAGAGCCTTAGTGCTTGAGTTGGGAGTAGTGTCATTGCCTCAGTTAGGGACACTGTCATTGCCTGAATTGGGAGTAGTGTCAGAGCCTTAGTTAGGGACAGCACCAGGGCGAGCTGGGAGTAGTGCCAGTGCCTTAGTTAGGGACAGCACCAGTGCTTGCGTTGGGAGAAGTGTCAGGGCCATAGTTAGGGACAGTGTCAGTGGCTGAGATGGGAATAGTGTCAGGGCCTTAGTTACGGACATTGTCAGTGCCTAAGTTGGGATTTTTGTCAGGGTCTTTATTATGGACAGTGTCTGGGCCTGAGTTAAGAGTAGTGTCAAGGCCTTAATTTGGAAGAGTGTCAGTGTCTCAGTTTGGAGTAGTCTCAGAACCTTAGTTAGGAACAGCGTCAGTGCCTGAGTTGGGAGTAGTGACATGGCCTAAGTTATGGACAGTGTCAGGATCTGAGGTAGAAATAGTCTCAGGACCTTAGTTAGGGACAGTGTCAGTGACTGTGTTAGGAATAGTGTCAGGGCCTAAGTTAGGAGTAGTCTGAGACCGGTAGTTAGGAACAGTGTCAGGGCCTGAGTTGTGAGTAGTTTCAGGGCCTTAGTTAGAGAAAGTGTCAGTGCCGGAGTTGGGAGTTATGTCAGGGCCTTAGATAGGGACAGTGTCAGTGCCTGAGTTGGCAGTAGTGTCGGGTCCTAGTTAGGGACAGGGTCAGTGCCTGAGTTGGGAGTAGTTTCAGGTCCTTAGTTAGAGAAAGTGTCAGTGCCGGAGTTGGGAGTTATGTCAGGGCCTTAGTTAGGGACAGTGTCAGGGCCTGAGTTGGGAGTAGTGTCAGGGTCTAGTTAGGGACAGTGTCAGTGCCTGAGTTGGAAGTAGTGTCAGGGCATTAGGGACAGTGTCAGTGGCTGCGACGGGAGTAGTGTCAGGGTCTTAGTTAGGGAGAGTGTCAGTGCCTGAGTTGGGAATAGTCTCAGGGTCTTTTTTGGGGACAGCATCAGGGCATGAGTTAAAAGTAGTGTCAAGGCCTTAGTTAGGGAGAGTGTCAGTGCCTGTGTTGGGAGTAGTATCAGGCCCTTCGTTAGGGACAGTGTCAGGGTCTGAGGTAGAAATAGTCTCAGGGCCTTAGTTAGGTAGCGTGTCAATGCCTAAGTAAGTAGTAGTGTGAGGGCCTTAGTTAGGGACAGTGTCAATGCCTGTGTTGGGAGTAGTGTCAGAGACTTAGTAAGGGACAGCGTCAGTGCCTGCGTTGGGAGTAGTGTCAGGGCCTTACTTAGGGACAGCGTCAGGGCCTGAGTTAGGAGTAGTGTGATGGCCGTAGTTAGGGACACTCTCAGTGCCAGAGTTGGGGGTAGTGGCAGGCCTTTGTTAGGGACTGTGCCAGGGCCTGAGTTAAGAGTAGTGTCAAGTCCTTAGTTAGGGAAAGTGTTAGTGCCTGAGTTGAGAGTAATGTCAAGGCCTTAGTTAGGGACAATGTCAGTGCCTAGTTTGGGAGTAGTGTCAGGGCCTTAGTTAGGGACAGTGTCAGTGCCTGAGTTGGGAGTACTGTCAGGGAGTATTTAGGGACAGTCTCAATGCCTATTTTGGGAGTAGTGTCACGGCCTTAGTTAGTGATATTATCAGTGCCTGAGTAAGGAGTAGTGTCCGGGCCTTAGTTAGGGACAGTGTCAGTTGCTTAGTTAGGAGTAGTGTCACGGCCTAAGTTAGGGCCAGTGTCAGTGCCTGAGTCAGGAGTAGAGTCAGGGCCTAAGTTAGGGACAGTGTCATTGCTTGAGATAGGAGTAGTGTCAGGGCCTTAGTTAGGGACCTTGTCAGGGCATGATTTAGGAGATGTGTTAGGGCGTGAGCTATGAATAGTGTCAGGGCCTTAGTTAGTGACAGTGTCAGTGCTGAGTTTGGAGTAGTATCAGGGCCTTAGTTAGAGACAGTGTCAGGGCCTGAGTTAGGTGTATGTCAGGGCCTTAGTTAGGGACAGTGTCAGAGCCTGATTTAGGAGTAGTGTCAGAGGCTTTGTTAGGGACAGTGTCAGGGCCTGAGTTAAGAGTAGTGTCACAGCTTTAGTTAGGACCAGTGTCAGGGCCTTAGTTAACTCCAACATCAGCGCCTGTGAAAGGAATCAGATCAGGACCTGTGTTCCAGGTAATGTCAGGGCCTTACTTAAGAAGAGTGTCAGGGCCTGAGTCCTGACTTACTCCTTACTCTCCTCACTAAGGACTTTGGACACTACTGCTAATTCAGGCCCTGATATTGTCCCTAACTAAGGTCCTGACACTTTCCTTGGCTAAGGCCCTGAACTTCTCCTAAGTCAGGCCCTCATACTGTCCCTAATAATGGCCCTGACACTACACCTAACTGAGGCCCCGACATGATACCTAACAAAGGCTTTGTTGCTAGTCCAAACTAAAGCCCTAAAATTGGTCCTAAATAAGGCCTTGACACTAATCCTAACTCAGGCCCTAAAACTGTCCCTAACTAAGGCCCTGAGAGTATGCCTAACTCAGGCCCTCATACGATTCCTAACAATGGCTCTGATGCTAGTCCAAACGAAGGCCGTGAAATTGGTCCTAAATAAGGCCTTGACACTAATCCTAACTCAGGCCCTAGCACTGTCCCTAACTAGGTCTCAGACAGTACACCTAAATCAGACCCTGACACTGTCCCTAAGCAAGGCCCTGACACTACTCCTAACTCAGTCCCTTACACTGTACCTAACAAAGTCTCTGATGCTAGGCCTAACTCAGGCCCTGAAACCGTCTGTAACTAAGGCCCTGCTGCCATCACTATCAAAAGTCCTGACATTATCCTGAGCTAATATCCTGACCTATGTCTTTCCAAGGTCCTGAAACTCTCCCAACGTTAGCCCTGACACTGTCCCTAAGTGAAGACCTGAGGCTGTCCCTAACTCAGGCCCTGAAGCTTTCCTGAACTGAAGCCTTGAAGCTGTGACTAATTCAGGCCCTGATCATGTACCTAACGAAGACCTTAATGCTGATCCAGCAAAGACGCTGATGCTGCTCCAAAGTCATGCCCTGACAGTGTGCCCAGCTAAGGGCCTGACGCTAAGCCTCACTCAGGCCCTGTCGCTCTCCCTAAGTCAGGCCCTGACACTGTCACTAACTAAGGCCCTGACTCTACTCCTAATTCAGTCCCGTACATTGTATCTAACAAAGGCTCTGATGCTAGTCGTAACTCAGGGCCTAACACAATCTTTAACTAAGGGCTGCTGCCATCAACATCTAAAGTCCTGACATTATCCGGAGCTAATAACCTGACCCATGTCTTACCAAGGTCCTGAAACTGTCCCAAAGTAAGCCCTGACGCTGTCCCTAAGTGAGGCCCTGAAGCTTTCCCTACCTAACTCAGGCCTTGATGCTGTGACTAACTCAGACCCTGATCATGTCTTTAACTAAGACCCTAAGGCTGATGCAACAGAGGCCCTGATGCTGCTCCTAAGTCATGCCCCGATAGTGTCCCCCACTAAGTGTCTGATGCTAGGCCTCACTCAGACCCTATCGCTCTCCCTAAGTCAGGCTCTGATGCTGTCCCTACCTGAAGCCCTAACACTGGTTCTGAATAAGGCCCTGAGAGTCTCCGTAACAAAGGTCTTCACACTATCCTTAGGTCATTTCCTGACACTATCCCTAGATGTTAAACTGACACGGTCACTAGCTAATGTCCTGCCTCTTATGCTAACTGAAGTCCTTAGGCTGTGCCTACCTCAGGCACTGAATTTAGTCCCAAGACCATGAAACTGTCCCGAACTAAGGCCTAGATGCTCGCCCTACATCCGGCCCTGACACTGTCCCTAACTAAGGCCCTAACACTATTGCTAACTGAGGATCTGACACTGGACCTATCAGAGGCCCTCTACTCCTAACTAACGCCTTGAAACTTTCCCTAACGTAGGCGCTGCTACCATCAATATCTAAAGTCCTGACATTATCCTGAGCTAATATCCTGACCCATGTCTTACCAAGGTCCTGAAACTCTCCCAACGTTAGCCCTGACACTGTCCCTAAGTGAGGCCCTGAGGCTGTCCCTCACAGAGGTCCTGATAATGTCTTTAACTAAACTCTAATGCTGATCTTACAGAGACCCTTATGTTGATCCTATGTCATGCCCTGACGCTGTCCGTAGCTAAGGCCCTGACTCTAGGCATCACTCAGGCCCTGTCGCTCTCCCTACGTCAGGCTAAGACTCTGTCCCTACCTGAAGCCCGGACACTGGGCCTAAATTAGGCACTGATGCTCTAATTAGCTATGGTCTTGACACTATCCCTAGGTCATTTCCTGACACTATCCCTAGATCTTAACCTAAACTTGTCTTTAGCTATTGTCGAGCCTCTTATGCTAAGTAAATCCCTGATGCTGTCTCTAACTAAGAGCCTGAAATTAGTCCCGAGGCCGTCAACCTGTCCCTAACTGAGGTTGGAGGCTCATCCTAACTGAGGCGCTGACACTGTCCCTAACTAAAGCCCTGACACTACACCTAACTCAGTCCCTGACACTGTACTTTACAAGGGCTCTGATGCTAGTCCTAACTCAGGCCCTGACACTGTCTCTAAGTAAGGCTCAGAATTTGCCCCTAATATAGGCCCTGCTGTCAGCAATAACTAAAAACTGGACACTAGCCTGAGCTAATATCCTGACATATTTCTAACCAAGGTGCTGACACTGTCCCTAAGAAAGCCCTGTCGCTGTCCCTATGTTAAGAACTGAGGCTGTCCCTAACTCAGGTCCTGAAGCTTTCCCTAACTGAGGCCTTGAAGCTGTGACTAAGTCAGGCCCTGATCATATCTGTAACAAAGACGCTAAGGCTGATCCAACAGAGGCGCTGATTCTGTTCCTAAGTCATACCCTGACAGTATCCTCAGCTAAGGGCCAGACGCTAGGCCTCACTCAGGCCCTGTCGCTCTCCCTAAGTCAGGCTCTGATGCTGTCCCTACCTGAAGCCCTGACACTGGTTCTAAATAAGGATCTGATACTCTCAGTAACTAAGGTTTTGACACTATGCTTAGGTCCTTTCCTGACACTATCCCTAGACCATAACCTGACCCTGTCCCTAGCAAATGTCGTGCCTCTTATGCTAACTACAGCCCTGCTGCTGTCCTTAACTAAGGGCCTAAAATTACTCTCGAGGCTGTGACCCTGTCCGTACCTAAGGCCTCGATGTTCGTCCTAATTCAGGGCCTGACACTGTCCCTAACTAAGGCCCTGCTGCCGTCAGTATCTAAAGTCCTGACACTATCCTGAGCTAATTTCTTTTTTTTGTTTGTTTTTTTTTTTTTGTTTTGTTTTCTGAGCTAATTTCTTGACCCATCTCTTACCAAGGTCCTGAAACTGTCCCTAAGGAAGCCCTGATGCTGTCTCTAAGTGAGGCCTTGAGGCTGTCCCTAACAGAGGCCCTGATAATATCTTTCACATAGCCCCTGAGGCTGATCCTACCGGGGCTCTTAGGCTGCTCCTAAGTCATGCCCTGACACTGTCTCTAGCTAAGGCCCTGACGCTAGGCCTCACTCAGGCCCTGTCCCACTCCCTAAGTCAGGCTCTGACGCTGTTCCTACCCGAAGCCCTGACACTCACTGCTCCTAAATTAGGTCCTGATGTGCTAAGTAACTAAGGTCTTGACACTATCCCTAGGTCATTTCCTGACACACTCCCTAGATCTTAACCTAACTTTCTCTTTAGCTAATGTCGAGATTAGCTAAAGAGATTCTTTAGAACGAGATTCTTTCATCTTCTGAATATAGTTTTCTTCAAAACATAATTTTTATAGTGTTACTAACTTTAAACAAAATGTACTCAACTGCTGTGGAATATTCCTTCATAGGAGCGTGCATGGTTCACTTCTGCATCTGCTTGTGGTGGTGTTCAGGTTGCTTTCAGCTGTAGATCCCCTTATGCTAGCTAAATCCCTGATTCTGTCCCTAAATGAGGCCCTGAATTTAGGTCCGAGGCCGTGAACCTGTCCCTAACTGAGGCCTGGAGGCTCGTCCTAATGCAGGCCCTGACACTGTCCCTAACTAAGGCTCTGACACTATACCTAACTCAGTCACTGACACTGTACCTAACAAAGTCTCTGATGCTAGTCCTAAATTAGGCCCTGACACTGCCTCTAACTAAGGCCCTGCTGCCGTCAATATCTGAACACCTGATATTATCCTGAGCTAATAGCCTGACCCATGTCTTACCAAGGGCCTGAAACTTTCCCAAAGCAAGTCCTGACACTGTCCCTAAGTGAGGCCTTGAGGCTATCCCTAACGGAGGCCCTGATAATAGCTTTAATGAAGACCCTAATGCTGATCCTACAGAGGCCTTTATGCTGCTCCTAAGTCATGCCCTGATACTGTCCCTTACTCAGGCCCTAAAGATAGGCCTCACTTAGGCCCTGTTGCTGTACCTCAGTTAGGCTCTGACGCTGTCCGTACATCAAGTCCTGGCGCTGGTCCTGATTAAGGCGCTCACGCTGCTGCTAACTAAGGCCCTGATGCTCTCAATAACTAAGGTCTTCTCGTTATGCCTTGGTCATTTCCTTTCACTATCTCTGGCCTGGGACCTGACTCTGTCCCGAGATAATCTCCTGCATCTTATGCTAACTGAAACCCTAATGCTCTCCCTAACTAAGGCCCTGACTACTCCTAACAAAGGCCATGACACTGAATCTAACAAAGGCCCGGAATCTGTCCTTAATATAGGCCCTGCTGCCAGCAATAACTAAAATCCTGACACTCTCCTGAGCTAATATCCTGACTCATTTCTAACCAAGGTCCTGACACTGTCCCTAAGAAAGCCCTGTCGCTGTCTTTAAGTGAAGACCTGAGGCTGTCTGTAACTCAGACCCTGAAGCTTTCCCTAACTGAGGCCTTGACGCTGTGACTAACTTGGGCTCCGGTCATGTCTTTAACTAAGAGCCTAAAGCTGATCCAACAAAGGCACTGGTTCTGATCCTAAGTCGTTTCCTGACAGTGTCCCCAGCTAAGGGCCTGATATTAGGCCTCACTCATGCCCTGTCGCTCTCTCTAAGTCAGGCCCTGATGCTGTGCCTACCTGAAGCCCTAACACTGCTTCTGAATAAGTCCCTGAGAGTCTCAGTAACAAAGGTCTTCACACTCTCCTTAGGTCATTTCCTGACACGATTCCAAGCCTTTACCCTAACCCTGTCCCGAGCTAATGTCCTACCTCTTAAGCTAACAAAAGACCTTATGCTGTGCCTAATTCAGGCACTGAATTTAGTCCCAAGGCCGCTAGACTGTCCCTAACTCGGCTCGATGCCCTTATCGTCACAATGTTCCATGACCACTGTCATCACAATGCTCCACGCCCTTGTCATCACAATGCTCCATAACCCCTGTCATCACAATGCTCCATGACCTTTGTCATCGCAATGCTACATGCCATTGTCCTCGCAATGCTCCATGCCCTTATCATCACAATGCTCCATGACCCCTTTCATCACAATGCTCCATGACCCTTGTCTAAAATGCTACATGTCTGTGAAATCACAAAGCTCCATGCCCCCTGTCATCACAAGTCTCCATGACTCTTGTCATCACAATGCTCCATGACCCTTGTCATCACAATGCTCCATGATCCTTGTAATCAAAATGCTCCTTGACCCTTTCTTCACAATGTTACAGTACCCCTTTCTTCACAATGCTCCATGCCGCTGGTCACCACAATGCTCCATGACTTCTGTCATCACAATGCTCCATGTCCCTTGTCATTAAAATGCTCCATGGCCCCTGTCATCACAATGCTGCATGATGCTTATAATCTCAATGCTCCATGGTCCTCGTCATCACAAATCTCCACGCATTTGTCATCACAATGCTCCATGACCCCTGTCATCCCAATGCTCCATAGCACTTTTCATCACAATGCCACCTAACCACTTTTATCACAATGTTCCATGACCACTTTAATCACAATGCCCCATGACACCTGAAATCAAAATGCTCCATGGCCCTTGTCGCCACAATGCTCCAGGACCCGTCATCACAATTCTCCATGGCCCTTGTCATCACAATGCTCCATGGCGCTTGTCATCACAATGATCCAGAGCCTTAGTGCTTGAGTTGGGAGTAGTGTCATTGCCTCAGTTAGGGACACTGTCGTTGCCTGAATTGGGAGTAGTGTCAGAGCCTTAGTTAGGGACAGCACCAGGGCGAGCTGGGAGTAGTGCCAGTGCCTTAGTTAGGGACAGCACCAGTGCTTGCGTTGGGAGAAGTGTCAGGGCCATAGTTAGGGACAGTGTCAGTGGCTGAGATGCGAATAGTGTCAGGGCCTTAGTTACGGACATTGTCAGTGCCTAAGTTGGGATTTTTGTCAGGGTCTTTATTATGGACAGTGTCTGGGCCTGAGTTAAGAGTAGTGTCAAGGCCTTAATTTGGAAGAGTGTCAGTGTCTCAGTTTGGAGTAGTCTCAGAACCTTAGTTAGGAACAGCGTCAGTGCCTGAGTTGGGAGTAGTGACATGGCCTAAGTTATGGACAGTGTCAGGATCTGAGGTAGAAATAGTCTCAGGACCTTAGTTAGGGACAGTGTCAGTGACTGTGTTAGGAATAGTGTCAGGGCCTAAGTTAGGAGTAGTCTGAGACCGGTAGTTAGGAACAGTGTCAGGGCCTGAGTTGTGAGTAGTTTCAGGGCCTTAGTTAGAGAAAGTGTCAGTGCCGGAGTTGGGAGTTATGTCAGGGCCTTAGATAGGGACAGTGTCAGTGCCTGAGTTGGCAGTAGTGTCGGGTCCTAGTTAGGGACAGGGTCAGTGCCTGAGTTGGGAGTAGTTTCAGGTCCTTAGTTAGAGAAAGTGTCAGTGCCGGAGTTGGGAGTTATGTCAGGGCCTTAGTTAGGGACAGTGTCAGGGCCTGAGTTGGGAGTAGTGTCAGGGCCTAGTTAGGGACAGTGTCAGTGCCTGAGTTGGAAGTAGTGTCAGGGCATTAGGGACAGTGTCAGTGGCTGCGACGGGAGTAGTGTCAGGGTCTTAGTTAGGGAGAGTGTCAGTGCCTGAGTTGGGAATAGTCTCAGGGTCTTTTTTGGGGACAGCATCAGGGCATGAGTTAAAAGTAGTGTCAAGGCCTTAGTTAGGGAGAGTGTCAGTGCCTGTGTTGGGAGTAGTATCAGGCCCTTCGTTAGGGACAGTGTCAGGGTCTGAGGTAGAAATAGTCTCAGGGCCTTAGTTAGGTAGCGTGTCAATGCCTAAGTAAGTAGTAGTGTGAGGGCCTTAGTTAGGGACAGTGTCAATGCCTGTGTTGGGAGTAGTGTCAGAGACTTAGTAAGGGACAGCGTCAGTGCCTGCGTTGGGAGGAGTGTCAGGGCCTTACTTAGGGACAGCGTCAGTGCCTGAGTTAGGAGTAGTGTGATGGCCGTAGTTAGGGACACTCTCAGTGCCAGAGTTGGGGGTAGTGGCAGGCCTTTGTTAGGGACTGTGCCAGGGCCTGAGTTAAGAGTAGTGTCAAGTCCTTAGTTAGGGAAAGTGTTAGTGCCTGAGTTGAGAGTAATGTCAAGGCCTTAGTTAGGGACAATGTCAGTGCCTAGTTTGGGAGTAGTGTCAGGGCCTTAGTTAGGGACAGTGTCAGTGCCTGAGTTGGGAGTACTGTCAGGGAGTATTTAGGGACAGTCTCAATGCCTATTTTGGGAGTAGTGTCACGGCCTTAGTTAGTGATATTATCAGTGCCTGAGTAAGGAGTAGTGTCCGGGCCTTAGTTAGGGACAGTGTCAGTTGCTTAGTTAGGAGTAGCGTCACGGCCTAAGTTAGGGCCAGTGTCAGTGCCTGAGTCAGGAGTAGAGTCAGGGCCTAAGTTAGGGACAGTGTCATTGCTTGAGATAGGACTAGTGTCAGGGCCTTAGTTAGGGACCTTGTCAGGGCATGATTTAGGAGATGTGTTAGGGCGTGAGCTATGAATAGTGTCAGGGCCTTAGTTAGTGACAGTGTCAGTGCTGAGTTTGGAGTAGTATCAGGGCCTTAGTTAGAGACAGTGTCAGGGCCTGAGTTAGGTGTATGTCAGGGCCTTAGTTAGGGACAGTGTCAGAGCCTGATTTAGGAGTAGTGTCAGAGGCTTTGTTAGGGACAGTGTCAGGGCCTGAGTTAAGAGTAGTGTCACAGCTTTAGTTAGGACCAGTGTCAGGGCCTTAGTTAACTCCAACATCAGCGCCTGTGATAGGAATCAGATCAGGACCTGTGTTCCAGGTAATGTCAGGGCCTTACTTAAGAAGAGTGTCAGGGCCTGAGTCCTAACTTACTCCTTACTCTCCTCACTAAGGACTTTGGACACTACTGCTAATTCAGGCCCTGATATTGTCCCTAACTAAGGCCCTGACACTTTCCTTGGCTAAGGCCCTGAACTTCTCCTAAGTCAGGCCCTCATACTGTCCCTAACAATGGCCCTGACACTACACCTAACTGACGCCCCGACATGATACCTAACAAAGGCTCTGTTGCTAGTCCAAACTAAAGCCCTAAAATTGGTCCTAAATAAGGCCTTGACACTAATCCTAACTCAGGCCCTAAAACTGTCCCTAACTAAGGCCCTGAGAGTATGCCTAACTCAGGCCCTCATACGATTCCTAACAATGGCTCTGATGCTAGTCCAAACTAAGGCCGTGAAATTGGTCCTAAATAAGGCCTTGACACTAATCCTAACTCAGGCCCTAGCACTGTCCCTAACTAGGTCTCAGACAGTACACCTAAATCAGACCCTGACACTGTCCCTAAGCAAGGCCCTGACACTACTCCTAACTCAGTCCCTTACACTGTACCTAACAAAGTCTCTGATGCTAGGCCTAACTCAGGCCCTGAAACCGTCTGTAACTAAGACCCTGCTGCCATCAAGGCCCTGAAACCGTCTGTAACTAAGACCCTGCTGCCATCACTATCAAAAGTCCTGACATTATCCTGAGCTAATATCCTGACCTATGTCTTTCCAAGGTCCTGAAACTGTCCCAAAGTAAGCCCTGATGCTGTCCCTAAGTGAAGACCTGAGGCTGTCCCTAACTCAGGCCCTGAAGCTTTCCTGAACTGAAGCCTTGAAGCTGTGACTAATTCAGGCCCTGATCATGTACCTAACGAAGACCTTAATGCTGATCCAGCAAAGACGCTGATGCTGCTCCAAAGTCATGCCCTGACAGTGTGCCCAGCTAAGGGCCTGACGCTAAGCCTCACTCAGGCCCTGTCGCTCTCCCTAAGTCAGGCCCTGACACTGTCACTAACTAAGGCCCTGACTCTACTCCTAATTCAGTCCCGTACATTGTATCTAACAAAGGCTCTGATGCTAGTCGTAACTCAGGGCCTGACACTGTCTCTAACTAAGGGCTGCTGCCATCAACATCTAAAGTCCTGACATTATCCGGAGCTAATAACCTGACCCATGTCTTACCAAGGTCCTGAAACTGTCCCAAAGTAAGCCCTGACGCTGTCCCTAAGTGAGGCCCTGAAGCTTTCCCTACCTAACTCAGGCCTTGATGCTGTGACTAACTCAGACCCTGATCATGTCTTTAACTAAGACCCTAAGGCTGATCCAACAGAAGCCCTGATGCTGCTCCTAAGTCATGCCCCGATAGTGTCCCCCACTAAGTGTCTGATGCTAGGCCTCACTCAGACCCTAACGCTCTCCCTAAGTCAGGCTCTGATGCTCTCCCTACCTGAAGCCCTAACGCTGCTTCTGAATAAGGCCCTGAGAGTCTCCGTAACAAAGGTCTTCACACTTTCCTTAGGTCATTTCCTGACACTATCCCTAGATGTTAAACTGACACGGTCACTAGCTAATGTCCTGCCTCTTATGCTAACTGAAGCCCTTAGGCTGTGCCTACCTCAGGCACTGAATTTAGTCCCAAGACCATGAAACTGTCCCGAACTAAGGCCTAGATGCTCGCCCTACATCCGGCCCTGACACTGTCCCTAACTAAGGCCCTAACACTATTGCTAACTGAGGATCTGACACTGGACCTATCAGAGGCCCTCTACTCCTAACTAACGCCTTGAAACTTTCCCTAACGTAGGCGCTGCTACCATCAATATCTAAAGTCCTGACATTATCCTGAGCTAATATCCTGACCCATGTCTTACCAAGGTCCTGAAACTCTCCCAACGTTAGCCCTGACACTGTCCCTAAGTGAGGCCCTGAGGCTGTCCCTCACAGAGGTCCTGATAATGTCTTTAACTAAACTCTAATGCTGATCTTACAGAGACCCTTATGTTGATCCTATGTCATGCCCTGACGCTGTCCGTAGCTAAGGCCCTGACTCTAGGCATCACTCAGGCCCTGTCGCTCTCCCTACGTCAGGCTAAGACTCTGTCCCTACCTGAAGCCCGGACACTGGGCCTAAATTAGGCACTGATGCTCTAATTAGCTATGGTCTTGACACTATCCCTAGGTCATTTCCTGACACTATCCCTAGATCTTAACCTAAACTTGTCTTTAGCTATTGTCGAGCCTCTTATGCTAAGTAAATCCCTGATGCTGTC
This sequence comes from Balaenoptera ricei, assembly GCF_028023285.1. Lineage (NCBI taxonomy): Eukaryota > Metazoa > Chordata > Mammalia > Artiodactyla > Balaenopteridae > Balaenoptera > Balaenoptera ricei. The sequence continues at coordinate 97,532,975 of NC_082654.1, forward strand.
TCTAACTAAGAGCCTGAAATTAGTCCCGAGGCCGTCAACCTGTCCCTAACTGAGGTTGGAGGCTCATCCTAACTGAGGCGCTGACACTGTCCCTAACTAAAGCCCTGACACTACACCTAACTCAGTCCCTGACACTGTACTTTACAAGGGCTCTGATGCTAGTCCTAACTCAGGCCCTGACACTGTCTCTAAGTAAGGCTCAGAATTTGCCCCTAATATAGGCCCTGCTGTCAGCAATAACTAAAAACTGGACACTAGCCTGAGCTAATATCCTGACATATTTCTAACCAAGGTGCTGACACTGTCCCTAAGAAAGCCCTGTCGCTGTCCCTATGTTAAGAACTGAGGCTGTCCCTAACTCAGGTCCTGAAGCTTTCCCTAACTGAGGCCTTGAAGCTGTGACTAAGTCAGGCCCTGATCATATCTGTAACAAAGACGCTAAGGCTGATCCAACAGAGGCGCTGATTCTGTTCCTAAGTCATACCCTGACAGTATCCTCAGCTAAGGGCCAGACGCTAGGCCTCACTCAGGCCCTGTCGCTCTCCCTAAGTCAGGCTCTGATGCTGTCCCTACCTGAAGCCCTGACACTGGTTCTAAATAAGGATCTGATACTCTCAGTAACTAAGGTTTTGACACTATGCTTAGGTCCTTTCCTGACACTATCCCTAGACCATAACCTGACCCTGTCCCTAGCAAATGTCGTGCCTCTTATGCTAACTACAGCCCTGCTGCTGTCCTTAACTAAGGGCCTAAAATTACTCTCGAGGCTGTGACCCTGTCCGTACCTAAGGCCTCGATGTTCGTCCTAATTCAGGGCCTGACACTGTCCCTAACTAAGGCCCTGCTGCCGTCAGTATCTAAAGTCCTGACACTATCCTGAGCTAATTTCTTTTTTTTGTTTGTTTTTTTTTTTTTGTTTTGTTTTCTGAGCTAATTTCTTGACCCATCTCTTACCAAGGTCCTGAAACTGTCCCTAAGGAAGCCCTGATGCTGTCTCTAAGTGAGGCCTTGAGGCTGTCCCTAACAGAGGCCCTGATAATATCTTTCACATAGCCCCTGAGGCTGATCCTACCGGGGCTCTTAGGCTGCTCCTAAGTCATGCCCTGACACTGTCTCTAGCTAAGGCCCTGACGCTAGGCCTCACTCAGGCCCTGTCCCACTCCCTAAGTCAGGCTCTGACGCTGTTCCTACCCGAAGCCCTGACACTCACTGCTCCTAAATTAGGTCCTGATGTGCTAAGTAACTAAGGTCTTGACACTATCCCTAGGTCATTTCCTGACACTCTCCCTAGACCTTAACCTAACCTTCTCTTTAGCTAATGTCGAGATTAGCTAAAGAGATTCTTTAGAACGAGATTCTTTCATCTTCTGAATATAGTTTTCTTCAAAACATAATTTTTATAGTGTTACTAACTTTAAGCACAATGTACTCAACTGCTGTGGGATATTCCTTCATAGGAGCGTGCATGGTTCACTTCTGCATCTGCTTGTGGTGGTGTTCAGGTTGCTTTCAGCTGTAGATCCCCTTATGCTAGCTAAATCCCTGATTCTGCCCCTAAATGAGGCCCTGAATTTAGGTCCGAGGCCGTGAACCTGTCCCTAACTGAGGCCTGGAGGCTCGTCCTAATGCAGGCCCTGACACTGTCCCCAACTAAGGCTCTGACACTACACCTAACTCATTCACTGACACTGTACCTAACAAAGTCTCTGATGCTAGTCCTAACTTAGGCCCTGACACTGCCTCTAACTACGGCCCTGCTGCCGTCAATATCTGAACACCTGATATTATCCTGAGCTAATAGCCTGACCCATGTCTTACCAAGGGCCTGAAACTTTCCCAAAGTAAGCCCTGACGCTGTCCCTAAGTGAGGCCTTGAGGCTATCCATAATGGAGGCCCTGATAATAGCTTTAACGAAGACCCTAATGCTGATCCTACAGAGGCCTTTATGCTGCTCCTAAGTCATGCCCTGATACTGTCCCTTACTCAGGCCCTAAAGATAGGCCTCACTTAGGCCCTGTTGCTGTACCTCAGTTAGGCTCTGACGCTGTCCGTACATCAAGTCCTGGCGCTGGTCCTGATTAAGGCTCTCACGCTGCTGCTAACTAAGGCCCTGATGCTCTCAATAACTAAGGTCTTCTCGTTATCCCTTGGTCATTTCCTTTCACTATCTCTGGCCTGGGACCTGACTCTGTCCCGAGATAATCTCCTGCATCTTCTGCTAACTGAAACCCTAATGCTCTCCCTAACTAAGGCCCTGACTACTCCTAACGAAGGCCATGACACTGAATCTAACAAAGGCCCGGAATCTGTCCTTAATATAGGCCCTGCTGCCAGCAATAACTAAAATCCTGACACTCTCCTGAGCTAATATCCTGACTCATTTCTAACCAAGGTCCTGACACTGACCCTAAGAAAGCCCTGTCGCTGTCTTTAAGTGAAGACCTGAGGCTGTCTGTAACTCAGACCCTGAAGCTTTCCCTAACTGAGACCTTGACGCTGTGACTAACTTGGGCTCCGGTCATGTCTTTAACTAAGAGCCTAAAGCTGATCCAACAAAGGCACTGATGCTGCTCCTAAGTCATTCCCTGACAGTGTCCCCAGCTAAGGGCCTGACATTAGGCCTCACTCAGGCCCTGTCGCTCTCCCTAAGTCAGGCCCTGATGCTGTGCCTACCTGAAGCCCTAACGCTGCTTCTGAATAAGTCCCTGAGAGTCTCCGTAACAAAGGTCTTCACACTATCCTTAGGTCATTTCCTGACACGATTCCAAGCCTTTACCCTAACCCTGTCCCGAGCTAATGTCCTACCTCTTAAGCTAACAAAAGACCTTATGCTGTGCCTAATTCAGGCACTGAATTTAGTCCCAAGGCCGCTAGACTGTCCCTAACTCGGCTCGATGCCCTTATCGTCACAATGTTCCATGACCACTGTCATCACAATGCTCCACGCCCTTGTCATCACAATGCTCCATAACCCCTGTCATCACAATGCTCCATGACCTTTGTCATCGCAATGCTACATGCCATTGTCCTCGCAATGCTCCATGCCCTTATCATCACAATGCTCCATGACCCCTTTCATCACAATGCTCCATGACCCTTGTCTAAAATGCTACATGTCTGTGAAATCACAAAGCTCCATGCCCCCTGTCATCACAAGTCTCCATGACTCTTGTCATCACAATGCTCCATGACCCTTGTCATCACAATGCTCCATGATCCTTGTAATCAAAATGCTCCTTGACCCTTTCTTCACAATGTTACAGTACCCCTTTCTTCACAATGCTCCATGCCGCTGGTCACCACAATGCTCCATGACTTCTGTCATCACAATGCTCCATGTCTCTTGTCATTGAAATGCTCCATGGCCCCTGTCATCACAATGCTGCATGATGCTTATAATCTCAATGCTCCATGGTCCTCGTCATCACAAATCTCCACGCATTTGTCATCACAATGCTCCATGACCCCTGTCATCCCAATGCTCCATAGCACTTTTCATCACAATGCTACATGACCACTTTTATCACAATGTTCCATGACCACTTTAATCACAGTGCTCCATGACCACTTTCATCACAATGCCCCGTGACCCCTGTAATCAAAATGCTCCATGGCCCTTGTCACCACAATGCTCCAGGACCCGTCATCACAATTCTCCATGGCCCTTGTCATCACAATGCTCCATGGCGCTTGTCATCACAATGATCCAGAGCCTTAGTGCTTGAGTTGGGAGTAGTATCATTGCCTGAGATAGGGACACTGTCATTGCCTGAATTGGGAGTAGTGCCAGTGCCTTAGTTAGAGACAGCGCCAGTGCTTGCATTGGGAGTAGTGTCAGGGCCATAGTTAGGGACAGTGTCAGTGGCTGAGATGGGAATAGTGTCAGGGCCTTAGTTACGGACATTGTCAGTGCCTAAGTTGGGATTTTTGTCAGGGTCTTTATTATGGACAGTGTCAGGTCCTGAGATAAGAGTAGTGTCAAGGTCTTAATTTGGAAGAGTGTCAGTGTCTCAGTTTGGAGTAGTGTCAGACCCTTAGTTATTAACAGCGTCAGTGCCTGAGTTGGGAGTAGTGACATGGCTTAAATTATGGACAGTGTCAGGGTCTGAGTTAGGAATAGTCTCAGGACCTTAGTTAGGGACAGTGTCAGTGACTGTGTTAGGAATAGTGTCAGGGCCTAAGTTAGGAGTAGTCTGAGACCGGTAGTTAGGAACAGTGTCAGGGCCTGAGTTGTGAGTACTTTCAGGGCCTTAGTTAGAGAAAGTGGCAGTGCTGGAGTTGGGAGTTATGTCAGGGCCTTAGTTAGGGACAGTGTAAGTGCGTGAGTTGGGAGTAGTGTCAGGGCCTAGTTAGGAACAGGGTCAATGCCTGAGTTGTGAGTAGTTTCAGGGCCTTAGTTAGAGAAAGTGTCAGTGCCGGAGTTGGGAATTATGTCAGGGCCTTAGTTAGGGACAGTGTCAGTGCCTGAGTTGTGACTAGTGTCAGGGCCTAGTTATGGAGAGTGTCAGTGCCTGAGTTGGAAGTAGTGTCAGGGCATTAGGGACAGTGTCAGTGGCTGCGATGGGAGTAGTGTCAGGGTCTTAGTTAGGGAGAGTGTCAGTGCCTGAGTTGGGAATAGTCTCAGGGTCTTTTTTGGGGACAGCATCAGGGCATGAGTTAAAAGTAGTGTCAAGGCCTTAGTTAGGGAGAGTGTCAGTGCCTGTGTTGGGAGTAGTATCAGGCCCTTCGTTAGGGACAGTGTCAGGGTCTGAGGTAGAAGTAGTCTCAGGGCCTTAGTTAGGTAGCGTGTCAGTGCCTAAGTAATTAGTAGTGTGAGGGCCTTAGTTAGGGACAGTGTCAATGCCTGTGTTGGGAGTAGTGTCAAGGCCTTACTTAGGGACAGCGTCAGTGACTGAGTAAGGAGTAGTGTGATGGCCGTAGTTAGGGACACTCTCAGTGCCAGAGTTGGGGGTAGTGGCAGGTCTTTGTTAGAGACTGTGCCAGGGCGTGAGTTAAGAGTAGCGTCAAGTCCTTAGTTAGGGACAGTGTTAGTGCCTGAGTTGAGAGTAATGTCAAGGCTTTAGTTAGGGACAAAGTCAGTGCCTAGTTTGGGAGTAGTGTTAGGGCCTTAGGGACAGTGTCAGTGCCTGATTTGGGAGTACTGTCAGGGCGTATTTCGGGACAGTCTCAGTGCCTATTTTGGGAGTAGTGTCACGGCCGTAGTTAGTGACATTGTCAGTGCCTGAGTAAGGAGTAGTGTCCGAGCCTTAGTTAGGGACAGTGTCAGTTGCTTAGTTAGGAGTAGTGTCAGTGCCTGAGTCAGGAGTAGAGTCAGGGCTTAAGTTAAGGACAGTGTCATTGCTTGAGATAGGAGTAGTGTCAGGGCCTTAGTTAGGGACATTGTCAGGGCATGATTTAGGAGTTGTGTTAGGGCGTGAGCTATGAAGAGTGTCAGGGCCTTAGTTAGTGACAGTGTCAGTGCTGAGTTTGGAGTAGTATCAGGGCCTTAGATAGAGACAGTGTCAGGGCCTGAGTTAGGTGTATGTCAGGGCCTTAGTTAGGGACTGTGTCAGTGCCTGATTTAGGAGTAGTGTCAGAGGCTTTGTTAGGGACAGTGTCAGGGCCTGAGTTAAGAGTAGTGTCACAGCTTTAGTTAGGACCAGTGTCAGGGCCTTAGTTAAGTCCAACATCAGCGCCTATGATAGGAATCAGATCAGGACCTGTGTTCCAGGTAATGTCAGGGCCTTATTTAAGAACAGTGTCAGGGCCTGAGTCCTGACTTACTCCTTACTCTCCTCACTAAGGACTTTGGACACTACTGCTAATTCAGGCCCTGATATTGTCCCTAACTAAGGTCCTGACACTTTCCTTGGCTAAGGCCCTGAACTTCTCCTAAGTCAGGCCCTCATACTGTCCCTAACAATGGCCCTGACACTACACCTAACTGACGCCCCGACATGATACCTAACAAAGGCTTTGTTGCTAGTCCAAACTAAAGCCCTAAAATTGGTCCTAAATAAGGCCTTGACACTAATCCTAACTCAGGCCCTAAAACTGTCCCTAACTAAGGCCCTGATAGTATGCCTAACTCAGGCCCTCATACGATTCCTAACAATGGCTCTGATGCTAGTCCAAACTAAGGCCCTGAAATTGGTCCTAAATAAGGCCTTGACACTAATCCTAACTCAGGCCCTAGCACTGTCCCTAACTAGGTCTCAGACAGTACACCTAAATCAGACCCTGACACTGTCCCTAAGCAAGGCCCTGACACTACTCTTAACTCAGTCCCTTACACTGTACCTAACAAAGTCTCTGATGCTAGGCCTAACTCAGGCCCTGAAACCGTCTGTAACTAAGACCCTGCTGCCATCAAGGCCCTGAAACCGTCTGTAACTAAGACCCTGCTGCCATCACTATCAAAAGTCCTGACATTATCCTGAGCTAATATCCTGACCTATGTCTTTCCAAGGTCCTGAAACTGTCCCAAAGTAAGCCCTGATGCTGTCCCTAAGTGAAGACCTGAGGCTGTCCCTAACTCAGGCCCTGAAGCTTTCCTGAACTGAAGCCTTGAAGCTGTGACTAATTCAGGCCCTGATCATGTACCTAACGAAGACCTTAATGCTGATCCAGCAAAGACGCTGATGCTGCTCCAAAGTCATGCCCTGAAAGTGTGCCCAGCTAAGGGCCTGATGCTAAGCCTCACTCAGGCCCTGTCGCTCTCCCTAAGTCAGGCCCTGACACTGTCACTAACTAAGGCCCTGACTCTACTCCTAATTCAGTCCCGTACATTGTATCTAACAAAGGCTCTGATGCTAGTCGTAACTCAGGGCCTGACACTGTCTCTAACTAAGGGCTGCTGCCATCAACATCTAAAGTCCTGACATTATCCGGAGCTAATAACCTGACCCATGTCTTACCAAGGTCCTGAAACTGTCCCAAAGTAAGCCCTGACGCTGTCCCTAAGTGAGGCCCTGAAGCTTTCCCTACCTAACTCAGGCCTTGATGCTGTGACTAACTCAGACCCTGATCATGTCTTTAACTAAGACCCTAAGGCTGATCCAACAGAAGCCCTGATGCTGCTCCTAAGTCATGCCCCGATAGTGTCCCCCACTAAGTGTCTGATGCTAGGCCTCACTCAGACCCTAACGCTCTCCCTAAGTCAGGCTCTGATGCTCTCCCTACCTGAAGCCCTAACACTGGTTCTGAATAAGGCCCTGAGAGTCTCCGTAACAAAGGTCTTCACACTTTCCTTAGGTCATTTCCTGACACTATCCCTAGATGTTAAACTGACACGGTCACTAGCTAATGTCCTGCCTCTTATGCTAACTGAAGTCCTTAGGCTGTGCCTACCTCAGGCACTGAATTTAGTCCCAAGACCATGAAACTGTCCCGAACTAAGGCCTAGATGCTCGCCCTACATCCGGCCCTGACACTGTCCCTAACTAAGGCCCTAACACTATTGCTAACTGAGGATCTGACACTGGACCTATCAGAGGCCCTCTACTCCTAACTAACGCCTTGAAACTTTCCCTAACGTAGGCGCTGCTACCATCAATATCTAAAGTCCTGACATTATCCTGAGCTAATATCCTGACCCATGTCTTACCAAGGTCCTGAAACTCTCCCAACGTTAGCCCTGACACTGTCCCTAAGTGAGGCCCTGAGGCTGTCCCTCACAGAGGTCCTGATAATGTCTTTAACTAAACTCTAATGCTGATCTTACAGAGACCCTTATGTTGATCCTATGTCATGCCCTGACGCTGTCCGTAGCTAAGGCCCTGACTCTAGGCATCACTCAGGCCCTGTCGCTCTCCCTACGTCAGGCTAAGACTCTGTCCCTACCTGAAGCCCGGACACTGGGCCTAAATTAGGCACTGATGCTCTAATTAGCTATGGTCTTGACACTATCCCTAGGTCATTTCCTGACACTATCCCTAGATCTTAACCTAAACTTGTCTTTAGCTATTGTCGAGCCTCTTATGCTAAGTAAATCCCTGATGCTGTCTCTAACTAAGAGCCTGAAATTAGTCCCGAGGCCGTCAACCTGTCCCTAACTGAGGTTGGAGGCTCATCCTAACTGAGGCGCTGACACTGTCCCTAACTAAAGCCCTGACACTACACCTAACTCAGTCCCTGACACTGTACTTTACAAGGGCTCTGATGCTAGTCCTAACTCAGGCCCTGACACTGTCTCTAAGTAAGGCTCAGAATTTGCCCCTAATATAGGCCCTGCTGTCAGCAATAACTAAAAACTGGACACTAGCCTGAGCTAATATCCTGACATATTTCTAACCAAGGTGCTGACACTGTCCCTAAGAAAGCCCTGTCGCTGTCCCTATGTTAAGAACTGAGGCTGTCCCTAACTCAGGTCCTGAAGCTTTCCCTAACTGAGGCCTTGAAGCTGTGACTAAGTCAGGCCCTGATCATATCTGTAACAAAGACGCTAAGGCTGATCCAACAGAGGCGCTGATTCTGTTCCTAAGTCATACCCTGACAGTATCCTCAGCTAAGGGCCAGACGCTAGGCCTCACTCAGGCCCTGTCGCTCTCCCTAAGTCAGGCTCTGATGCTTTCCCTACCTGAAGCCTTGACACTGGTTCTAAATAAGGATCTGATACTCTCAGTAACTAAGGTTTTGACACTATGCTTAGGTCCTTTCCTGACACTATCCCTAGACCATAACCTGACCCTGTCCCTAGCAAATGTCGTGCCTCTTATGCTAACTACAGCCCTGCTGCTGTCCTTAACTAAGGGCCTAAAATTACTCTCGAGGCTGTGACCCTGTCCGTACCTAAGGCCTCGATGTTCGTCCTAATTCAGGGCCTGACACTGTCCCTAACTAAGGCCCTGCTGCCGTCAGTATCTAAAGTCCTGACACTATCCTGAGCTAATTTCTTGACCCATCTCTTACCAAGGTCCTGAAACTGTCCCTAAGGAAGCCCTGATGCTGTCTCTAAGTGAGGCCTTGAGGCTGTCCCTAACAGAGGCCCTGATAATATCTTTCACATAGCCCCTGAGGCTGATCCTACCGGGGCTCTTAGGCTGCTCCTAAGTCATGCCCTGACACTGTCTCTAGCTAAGGCCCTGACGCTAGGCCTCACTCAGGCCCTGTCCCACTCCCTAAGTCAGGCTCTGACGCTGTTCCTACCCGAAGCCCTGACACTCACTGCTCCTAAATTAGGTCCTGATGTGCTAAGTAACTAAGGTCTTGACACTATCCCTAGGTCATTTCCTGACACTCTCCCTAGACCTTAACCTAACCTTCTCTTTAGCTAATGTCGAGATTAGCTAAAGAGATTCTTTAGAACGAGATTCTTTCATCTTCTGAATATAGTTTTCTTCAAAACATAATTTTTATAGTGTTACTAACTTTAAACACAATGTACTCAACTGCTGTGGGATATTCCTTCATAGGAGCGTGCATGGTTCACTTCTGCATCTGCTTGTGGTGGTGTTCAGGTTGCTTTCAGCTGTAGATCCCCTTATGCTAGCTAAATCCCTGATTCTGCCCCTAAATGAGGCCCTGAATTTAGGTCCGAGGCCGTGAACCTGTCCCTAACTGAGGCCTGGAGGCTCGTCCTAATGCAGGCCCTGACACTGTCCCCAACTAAGGCTCTGACACTACACCTAACTCATTCACTGACACTGTACCTAACAAAGTCTCTGATGCTAGTCCTAACTTAGGCCCTGACACTGCCTCTAACTACGGCCCTGCTGCCGTCAATATCTGAACACCTGATATTATCCTGAGCTAATAGCCTGACCCATGTCTTACCAAGGGCCTGAAACTTTCCCAAAGTAAGCCCTGACGCTGTCCCTAAGTGAGGCCTTGAGGCTATCCATAATGGAGGCCCTGATAATAGCTTTAACGAAGACCCTAATGCTGATCCTACAGAGGCCTTTATGCTGCTCCTAAGTCATGCCCTGATACTGTCCCTTACTCAGGCCCTAAAGATAGGCCTCACTTAGGCCCTGTTGCTGTACCTCAGTTAGGCTCTGACGCTGTCCGTACATCAAGTCCTGGCGCTGGTCCTGATTAAGGCTCTCACGCTGCTGCTAACTAAGGCCCTGATGCTCTCAATAACTAAGGTCTTCTCGTTATCCCTTGGTCATTTCCTTTCACTATCTCTGGCCTGGGACCTGACTCTGTCCCGAGATAATCTCCTGCATCTTCTGCTAACTGAAACCCTAATGCTCTCCCTAACTAAGGCCCTGACTACTCCTAACGAAGGCCATGACACTGAATCTAACAAAGGCCCGGAATCTGTCCTTAATATAGGCCCTGCTGCCAGCAATAACTAAAATCCTGACACTCTCCTGAGCTAATATCCTGACTCATTTCTAACCAAGGTCCTGACACTGACCCTAAGAAAGCCCTGTCGCTGTCTTTAAGTGAAGACCTGAGGCTGTCTGTAACTCAGACCCTGAAGCTTTCCCTAACTGAGACCTTGACGCTGTGACTAACTTGGGCTCCGGTCATGTCTTTAACTAAGAGCCTAAAGCTGATCCAACAAAGGCACTGATGCTGCTCCTAAGTCATTCCCTGACAGTGTCCCCAGCTAAGGGCCTGACATTAGGCCTCACTCAGGCCCTGTCGCTCTCCCTAAGTCAGGCCCTGATGCTGTGCCTACCTGAAGCCCTAACGCTGCTTCTGAATAAGTCCCTGAGAGTCTCCGTAACAAAGGTCTTCACACTATCCTTAGGTCATTTCCTGACACGATTCCAAGCCTTTACCCTAACCCTGTCCCGAGCTAATGTCCTACCTCTTAAGCTAACAAAAGACCTTATGCTGTGCCTAATTCAGGCACTGAATTTAGTCCCAAGGCCGCTAGACTGTCCCTAACTCGGCTCGATGCCCTTATCGTCACAATGTTCCATGACCACTGTCATCACAATGCTCCACGCCCTTGTCATCACAATGCTCCATAACCCCTGTCATCACAATGCTCCATGACCTTTGTCATCGCAATGCTACATGCCATTGTCCTCGCAATGCTCCATGCCCTTATCATCACAATGCTCCATGACCCCTTTCATCACAATGCTCCATGACCCTTGTCTAAAATGCTACATGTCTGTGAAATCACAAAGCTCCATGCCCCCTGTCATCACAAGTCTCCATGACTCTTGTCATCACAATGCTCCATGACCCTTGTCATCACAATGCTCCATGATCCTTGTAATCAAAATGCTCCTTGACCCTTTCTTCACAATGTTACAGTACCCCTTTCTTCACAATGCTCCATGCCGCTGGTCACCACAATGCTCCATGACTTCTGTCATCACAATGCTCCATGTCTCTTGTCATTGAAATGCTCCATGGCCCCTGTCATCACAATGCTGCATGATGCTTATAATCTCAATGCTCCATGGTCCTCGTCATCACAAATCTCCACGCATTTGTCATCACAATGCTCCATGACCCCTGTCATCCCAATGCTCCATAGCACTTTTCATCACAATGCTACATGACCACTTTTATCACAATGTTCCATGACCACTTTAATCACAGTGCTCCATGACCACTTTCATCACAATGCCCCGTGACCCCTGTAATCAAAATGCTCCATGGCCCTTGTCACCACAATGCTCCAGGACCCGTCATCACAATTCTCCATGGCCCTTGTCATCACAATGCTCCATGGCGCTTGTCATCACAATGATCCAGAGCCTTAGTGCTTGAGTTGGGAGTAGTATCATTGCCTCAGATAGGGACACTGTCATTGCCTGAATTGGGAGTAGTGCCAGTGCCTTAGTTAGAGACAGCGCCAGTGCTTGCATTGGGAGTAGTGTCAGGGCCATAGTTAGGGACAGTGTCAGTGGCTGAGATGGGAATAGTGTCAGGGCCTTAGTTACGGACATTGTCAGTGCCTAAGTTGGGATTTTTGTCAGGGTCTTTATTATGGACAGTGTCAGGTCCTGAGATAAGAGTAGTGTCAAGGTCTTAATTTGGAAGAGTGTCAGTGTCTCAGTTTGGAGTAGTGTCAGACCCTTAGTTATTAACAGCGTCAGTGCCTGAGTTGGGAGTAGTGACATGGCTTAAATTATGGACAGTGTCAGGGTCTGAGTTAGGAATAGTCTCAGGACCTTAGTTAGGGACAGTGTCAGTGACTGTGTTAGGAATAGTGTCAGGGCCTAAGTTAGGAGTAGTCTGAGACCGGTAGTTAGGAACAGTGTCAGGGCCTGAGTTGTGAGTACTTTCAGGGCCTTAGTTAGAGAAAGTGGCAGTGCTGGAGTTGGGAGTTATGTCAGGGCCTTAGTTAGGGACAGTGTAAGTGCGTGAGTTGGGAGTAGTGTCAGGGCCTAGTTAGGAACAGGGTCAATGCCTGAGTTGTGAGTAGTTTCAGGGCCTTAGTTAGAGAAAGTGTCAGTGCCGGAGTTGGGAATTATGTCAGGGCCTTAGTTAGGGACAGTGTCAGTGCCTGAGTTGTGACTAGTGTCAGGGCCTAGTTATGGAGAGTGTCAGTGCCTGAGTTGGAAGTAGTGTCAGGGCATTAGGGACAGTGTCAGTGGCTGCGATGGGAGTAGTGTCAGGGTCTTAGTTAGGGAGAGTGTCAGTGCCTGAGTTGGGAATAGTCTCAGGGTCTTTTTTGGGGACAGCATCAGGGCATGAGTTAAAAGTAGTGTCAAGGCCTTAGTTAGGGAGAGTGTCAGTGCCTGTGTTGGGAGTAGTATCAGGCCCTTCGTTAGGGACAGTGTCAGGGTCTGAGGTAGAAGTAGTCTCAGGGCCTTAGTTAGGTAGCGTGTCAGTGCCTAAGTAATTAGTAGTGTGAGGGCCTTAGTTAGGGACAGTGTCAATGCCTGTGTTGGGAGTAGTGTCAAGGCCTTACTTAGGGACAGCGTCAGTGACTGAGTAAGGAGTAGTGTGATGGCCGTAGTTAGGGACACTCTCAGTGCCAGAGTTGGGGGTAGTGGCAGGTCTTTGTTAGAGACTGTGCCAGGGCGTGAGTTAAGAGTAGCGTCAAGTCCTTAGTTAGGGACAGTGTTAGTGCCTGAGTTGAGAGTAATGTCAAGGCTTTAGTTAGGGACAAAGTCAGTGCCTAGTTTGGGAGTAGTGTTAGGGCCTTAGGGACAGTGTCAGTGCCTGATTTGGGAGTACTGTCAGGGCGTATTTCGGGACAGTCTCAGTGCCTATTTTGGGAGTAGTGTCACGGCCGTAGTTAGTGACATTGTCAGTGCCTGAGTAAGGAGTAGTGTCCGAGCCTTAGTTAGGGACAGTGTCAGTTGCTTAGTTAGGAGTAGTGTCAGTGCCTGAGTCAGGAGTAGAGTCAGGGCTTAAGTTAAGGACAGTGTCATTGCTTGAGATAGGAGTAGTGTCAGGGCCTTAGTTAGGGACATTGTCAGGGCATGATTTAGGAGTTGTGTTAGGGCGTGAGCTATGAAGAGTGTCAGGGCCTTAGTTAGTGACAGTGTCAGTGCTGAGTTTGGAGTAGTATCAGGGCCTTAGATAGAGACAGTGTCAGGGCCTGAGTTAGGTGTATGTCAGGGCCTTAGTTAGGGACTGTGTCAGTGCCTGATTTAGGAGTAGTGTCAGAGGCTTTGTTAGGGACAGTGTCAGGGCCTGAGTTAAGAGTAGTGTCACAGCTTTAGTTAGGACCAGTGTCAGGGCCTTAGTTAAGTCCAACATCAGCGCCTATGATAGGAATCAGATCAGGACCTGTGTTCCAGGTAATGTCAGGGCCTTATTTAAGAACAGTGTCAGGGCCTGAGTCCTGACTTACTCCTTACTCTCCTCACTAAGGACTTTGGACACTACTGCTAATTCAGGCCCTGATATTGTCCCTAACTAAGGTCCTGACACTTTCCTTGGCTAAGGCCCTGAACTTCTCCTAAGTCAGGCCCTCATACTGTCCCTAACAATGGCCCTGACACTACACCTAACTGACGCCCCGACATGATACCTAACAAAGGCTTTGTTGCTAGTCCAAACTAAAGCCCTAAAATTGGTCCTAAATAAGGCCTTGACACTAATCCTAACTCAGGCCCTAAAACTGTCCCTAACTAAGGCCCTGATAGTATGCCTAACTCAGGCCCTCATACGATTCCTAACAATGGCTCTGATGCTAGTCCAAACTAAGGCCCTGAAATTGGTCCTAAATAAGGCCTTGACACTAATCCTAACTCAGGCCCTAGCACTGTCCCTAACTAGGTCTCAGACAGTACACCTAAATCAGACCCTGACACTGTCCCTAAGCAAGGCCCTGACACTACTCTTAACTCAGTCCCTTACACTGTACCTAACAAAGTCTCTGATGCTAGGCCTAACTCAGGCCCTGAAACCGTCTGTAACTAAGACCCTGCTGCCATCAAGGCCCTGAAACCGTCTGTAACTAAGACCCTGCTGCCATCACTATCAAAAGTCCTGACATTATCCTGAGCTAATATCCTGACCTATGTCTTTCCAAGGTCCTGAAACTGTCCCAAAGTAAGCCCTGATGCTGTCCCTAAGTGAAGACCTGAGGCTGTCCCTAACTCAGGCCCTGAAGCTTTCCTGAACTGAAGCCTTGAAGCTGTGACTAATTCAGGCCCTGATCATGTACCTAACGAAGACCTTAATGCTGATCCAGCAAAGACGCTGATGCTGCTCCAAAGTCATGCCCTGAAAGTGTGCCCAGCTAAGGGCCTGATGCTAAGCCTCACTCAGGCCCTGTCGCTCTCCCTAAGTCAGGCCCTGACACTGTCACTAACTAAGGCCCTGACTCTACTCCTAATTCAGTCCCGTACATTGTATCTAACAAAGGCTCTGATGCTAGTCGTAACTCAGGGCCTGACACTGTCTCTAACTAAGGGCTGCTGCCATCAACATCTAAAGTCCTGACATTATCCGGAGCTAATAACCTGACCCATGTCTTACCAAGGTCCTGAAACTGTCCCAAAGTAAGCCCTGACGCTGTCCCTAAGTGAGGCCCTGAAGCTTTCCCTACCTAACTCAGGCCTTGATGCTGTGACTAACTCAGACCCTGATCATGTCTTTAACTAAGACCCTAAGGCTGATCCAACAGAAGCCCTGATGCTGCTCCTAAGTCATGCCCCGATAGTGTCCCCCACTAAGTGTCTGATGCTAGGCCTCACTCAGACCCTAACGCTCTCCCTAAGTCAGGCTCTGATGCTCTCCCTACCTGAAGCCCTAACACTGGTTCTGAATAAGGCCCTGAGAGTCTCCGTAACAAAGGTCTTCACACTTTCCTTAGGTCATTTCCTGACACTATCCCTAGATGTTAAACTGACACGGTCACTAGCTAATGTCCTGCCTCTTATGCTAACTGAAGTCCTTAGGCTGTGCCTACCTCAGGCACTGAATTTAGTCCCAAGACCATGAAACTGTCCCGAACTAAGGCCTAGATGCTCGCCCTACATCCGGCCCTGACACTGTCCCTAACTAAGGCCCTAACACTATTGCTAACTGAGGATCTGACACTGGACCTATCAGAGGCCCTCTACTCCTAACTAACGCCTTGAAACTTTCCCTAACGTAGGCGCTGCTACCATCAATATCTAAAGTCCTGACATTATCCTGAGC
The DNA here is from genome assembly GCF_028023285.1 of Balaenoptera ricei. NCBI lineage: Eukaryota > Metazoa > Chordata > Mammalia > Artiodactyla > Balaenopteridae > Balaenoptera > Balaenoptera ricei. The sequence continues at coordinate 97,548,474 of NC_082654.1, forward strand.
TAATATCCTGACCCATGTCTTACCAAGGTCCTGAAACTCTCCCAACGTTAGCCCTGACACTGTCCCTAAGTGAGGCCCTGAGGCTGTCCCTCACAGAGGTCCTGATAATGTCTTTAACTAAACTCTAATGCTGATCTTACAGAGACCCTTATGTTGATCCTATGTCATGCCCTGACGCTGTCCGTAGCTAAGGCCCTGACTCTAGGCATCACTCAGGCCCTGTCGCTCTCCCTACGTCAGGCTAAGACTCTGTCCCTACCTGAAGCCCGGACACTGGGCCTAAATTAGGCACTGATGCTCTAATTAGCTATGGTCTTGACACTATCCCTAGGTCATTTCCTGACACTATCCCTAGATCTTAACCTAAACTTGTCTTTAGCTATTGTCGAGCCTCTTATGCTAAGTAAATCCCTGATGCTGTCTCTAACTAAGAGCCTGAAATTAGTCCCGAGGCCGTCAACCTGTCCCTAACTGAGGTTGGAGGCTCATCCTAACTGAGGCGCTGACACTGTCCCTAACTAAAGCCCTGACACTACACCTAACTCAGTCCCTGACACTGTACTTTACAAGGGCTCTGATGCTAGTCCTAACTCAGGCCCTGACACTGTCTCTAAGTAAGGCTCAGAATTTGCCCCTAATATAGGCCCTGCTGTCAGCAATAACTAAAAACTGGACACTAGCCTGAGCTAATATCCTGACATATTTCTAACCAAGGTGCTGACACTGTCCCTAAGAAAGCCCTGTCGCTGTCCCTATGTTAAGAACTGAGGCTGTCCCTAACTCAGGTCCTGAAGCTTTCCCTAACTGAGGCCTTGAAGCTGTGACTAAGTCAGGCCCTGATCATATCTGTAACAAAGACGCTAAGGCTGATCCAACAGAGGCGCTGATTCTGTTCCTAAGTCATACCCTGACAGTATCCTCAGCTAAGGGCCAGACGCTAGGCCTCACTCAGGCCCTGTCGCTCTCCCTAAGTCAGGCTCTGATGCTTTCCCTACCTGAAGCCTTGACACTGGTTCTAAATAAGGATCTGATACTCTCAGTAACTAAGGTTTTGACACTATGCTTAGGTCCTTTCCTGACACTATCCCTAGACCATAACCTGACCCTGTCCCTAGCAAATGTCGTGCCTCTTATGCTAACTACAGCCCTGCTGCTGTCCTTAACTAAGGGCCTAAAATTACTCTCGAGGCTGTGACCCTGTCCGTACCTAAGGCCTCGATGTTCGTCCTAATTCAGGGCCTGACACTGTCCCTAACTAAGGCCCTGCTGCCGTCAGTATCTAAAGTCCTGACACTATCCTGAGCTAATTTCTTGACCCATCTCTTACCAAGGTCCTGAAACTGTCCCTAAGGAAGCCCTGATGCTGTCTCTAAGTGAGGCCTTGAGGCTGTCCCTAACAGAGGCCCTGATAATATCTTTCACATAGCCCCTGAGGCTGATCCTACCGGGGCTCTTAGGCTGCTCCTAAGTCATGCCCTGACACTGTCTCTAGCTAAGGCCCTGACGCTAGGCCTCACTCAGGCCCTGTCCCACTCCCTAAGTCAGGCTCTGACGCTGTTCCTACCCGAAGCCCTGACACTCACTGCTCCTAAATTAGGTCCTGATGTGCTAAGTAACTAAGGTCTTGACACTATCCCTAGGTCATTTCCTGACACTCTCCCTAGACCTTAACCTAACCTTCTCTTTAGCTAATGTCGAGATTAGCTAAAGAGATTCTTTAGAACGAGATTCTTTCATCTTCTGAATATAGTTTTCTTCAAAACATAATTTTTATAGTGTTACTAACTTTAAACACAATGTACTCAACTGCTGTGGGATATTCCTTCATAGGAGCGTGCATGGTTCACTTCTGCATCTGCTTGTGGTGGTGTTCAGGTTGCTTTCAGCTGTAGATCCCCTTATGCTAGCTAAATCCCTGATTCTGCCCCTAAATGAGGCCCTGAATTTAGGTCCGAGGCCGTGAACCTGTCCCTAACTGAGGCCTGGAGGCTCGTCCTAATGCAGGCCCTGACACTGTCCCCAACTAAGGCTCTGACACTACACCTAACTCATTCACTGACACTGTACCTAACAAAGTCTCTGATGCTAGTCCTAACTTAGGCCCTGACACTGCCTCTAACTACGGCCCTGCTGCCGTCAATATCTGAACACCTGATATTATCCTGAGCTAATAGCCTGACCCATGTCTTACCAAGGGCCTGAAACTTTCCCAAAGTAAGCCCTGACGCTGTCCCTAAGTGAGGCCTTGAGGCTATCCATAATGGAGGCCCTGATAATAGCTTTAACGAAGACCCTAATGCTGATCCTACAGAGGCCTTTATGCTGCTCCTAAGTCATGCCCTGATACTGTCCCTTACTCAGGCCCTAAAGATAGGCCTCACTTAGGCCCTGTTGCTGTACCTCAGTTAGGCTCTGACGCTGTCCGTACATCAAGTCCTGGCGCTGGTCCTGATTAAGGCTCTCACGCTGCTGCTAACTAAGGCCCTGATGCTCTCAATAACTAAGGTCTTCTCGTTATCCCTTGGTCATTTCCTTTCACTATCTCTGGCCTGGGACCTGACTCTGTCCCGAGATAATCTCCTGCATCTTCTGCTAACTGAAACCCTAATGCTCTCCCTAACTAAGGCCCTGACTACTCCTAACGAAGGCCATGACACTGAATCTAACAAAGGCCCGGAATCTGTCCTTAATATAGGCCCTGCTGCCAGCAATAACTAAAATCCTGACACTCTCCTGAGCTAATATCCTGACTCATTTCTAACCAAGGTCCTGACACTGACCCTAAGAAAGCCCTGTCGCTGTCTTTAAGTGAAGACCTGAGGCTGTCTGTAACTCAGACCCTGAAGCTTTCCCTAACTGAGACCTTGACGCTGTGACTAACTTGGGCTCCGGTCATGTCTTTAACTAAGAGCCTAAAGCTGATCCAACAAAGGCACTGATGCTGCTCCTAAGTCATTCCCTGACAGTGTCCCCAGCTAAGGGCCTGACATTAGGCCTCACTCAGGCCCTGTCGCTCTCCCTAAGTCAGGCCCTGATGCTGTGCCTACCTGAAGCCCTAACGCTGCTTCTGAATAAGTCCCTGAGAGTCTCCGTAACAAAGGTCTTCACACTATCCTTAGGTCATTTCCTGACACGATTCCAAGCCTTTACCCTAACCCTGTCCCGAGCTAATGTCCTACCTCTTAAGCTAACAAAAGACCTTATGCTGTGCCTAATTCAGGCACTGAATTTAGTCCCAAGGCCGCTAGACTGTCCCTAACTCGGCTCGATGCCCTTATCGTCACAATGTTCCATGACCACTGTCATCACAATGCTCCACGCCCTTGTCATCACAATGCTCCATAACCCCTGTCATCACAATGCTCCATGACCTTTGTCATCGCAATGCTACATGCCATTGTCCTCGCAATGCTCCATGCCCTTATCATCACAATGCTCCATGACCCCTTTCATCACAATGCTCCATGACCCTTGTCTAAAATGCTACATGTCTGTGAAATCACAAAGCTCCATGCCCCCTGTCATCACAAGTCTCCATGACTCTTGTCATCACAATGCTCCATGACCCTTGTCATCACAATGCTCCATGATCCTTGTAATCAAAATGCTCCTTGACCCTTTCTTCACAATGTTACAGTACCCCTTTCTTCACAATGCTCCATGCCGCTGGTCACCACAATGCTCCATGACTTCTGTCATCACAATGCTCCATGTCTCTTGTCATTGAAATGCTCCATGGCCCCTGTCATCACAATGCTGCATGATGCTTATAATCTCAATGCTCCATGGTCCTCGTCATCACAAATCTCCACGCATTTGTCATCACAATGCTCCATGACCCCTGTCATCCCAATGCTCCATAGCACTTTTCATCACAATGCTACATGACCACTTTTATCACAATGTTCCATGACCACTTTAATCACAGTGCTCCATGACCACTTTCATCACAATGCCCCGTGACCCCTGTAATCAAAATGCTCCATGGCCCTTGTCACCACAATGCTCCAGGACCCGTCATCACAATTCTCCATGGCCCTTGTCATCACAATGCTCCATGGCGCTTGTCATCACAATGATCCAGAGCCTTAGTGCTTGAGTTGGGAGTAGTATCATTGCCTCAGATAGGGACACTGTCATTGCCTGAATTGGGAGTAGTGCCAGTGCCTTAGTTAGAGACAGCGCCAGTGCTTGCATTGGGAGTAGTGTCAGGGCCATAGTTAGGGACAGTGTCAGTGGCTGAGATGGGAATAGTGTCAGGGCCTTAGTTACGGACATTGTCAGTGCCTAAGTTGGGATTTTTGTCAGGGTCTTTATTATGGACAGTGTCAGGTCCTGAGATAAGAGTAGTGTCAAGGTCTTAATTTGGAAGAGTGTCAGTGTCTCAGTTTGGAGTAGTGTCAGACCCTTAGTTATTAACAGCGTCAGTGCCTGAGTTGGGAGTAGTGACATGGCTTAAATTATGGACAGTGTCAGGGTCTGAGTTAGGAATAGTCTCAGGACCTTAGTTAGGGACAGTGTCAGTGACTGTGTTAGGAATAGTGTCAGGGCCTAAGTTAGGAGTAGTCTGAGACCGGTAGTTAGGAACAGTGTCAGGGCCTGAGTTGTGAGTACTTTCAGGGCCTTAGTTAGAGAAAGTGGCAGTGCTGGAGTTGGGAGTTATGTCAGGGCCTTAGTTAGGGACAGTGTAAGTGCGTGAGTTGGGAGTAGTGTCAGGGCCTAGTTAGGAACAGGGTCAATGCCTGAGTTGTGAGTAGTTTCAGGGCCTTAGTTAGAGAAAGTGTCAGTGCCGGAGTTGGGAATTATGTCAGGGCCTTAGTTAGGGACAGTGTCAGTGCCTGAGTTGTGACTAGTGTCAGGGCCTAGTTATGGAGAGTGTCAGTGCCTGAGTTGGAAGTAGTGTCAGGGCATTAGGGACAGTGTCAGTGGCTGCGATGGGAGTAGTGTCAGGGTCTTAGTTAGGGAGAGTGTCAGTGCCTGAGTTGGGAATAGTCTCAGGGTCTTTTTTGGGGACAGCATCAGGGCATGAGTTAAAAGTAGTGTCAAGGCCTTAGTTAGGGAGAGTGTCAGTGCCTGTGTTGGGAGTAGTATCAGGCCCTTCGTTAGGGACAGTGTCAGGGTCTGAGGTAGAAGTAGTCTCAGGGCCTTAGTTAGGTAGCGTGTCAGTGCCTAAGTAATTAGTAGTGTGAGGGCCTTAGTTAGGGACAGTGTCAATGCCTGTGTTGGGAGTAGTGTCAAGGCCTTACTTAGGGACAGCGTCAGTGACTGAGTAAGGAGTAGTGTGATGGCCGTAGTTAGGGACACTCTCAGTGCCAGAGTTGGGGGTAGTGGCAGGTCTTTGTTAGAGACTGTGCCAGGGCGTGAGTTAAGAGTAGCGTCAAGTCCTTAGTTAGGGACAGTGTTAGTGCCTGAGTTGAGAGTAATGTCAAGGCTTTAGTTAGGGACAAAGTCAGTGCCTAGTTTGGGAGTAGTGTTAGGGCCTTAGGGACAGTGTCAGTGCCTGATTTGGGAGTACTGTCAGGGCGTATTTCGGGACAGTCTCAGTGCCTATTTTGGGAGTAGTGTCACGGCCGTAGTTAGTGACATTGTCAGTGCCTGAGTAAGGAGTAGTGTCCGAGCCTTAGTTAGGGACAGTGTCAGTTGCTTAGTTAGGAGTAGTGTCAGTGCCTGAGTCAGGAGTAGAGTCAGGGCTTAAGTTAAGGACAGTGTCATTGCTTGAGATAGGAGTAGTGTCAGGGCCTTAGTTAGGGACATTGTCAGGGCATGATTTAGGAGTTGTGTTAGGGCGTGAGCTATGAAGAGTGTCAGGGCCTTAGTTAGTGACAGTGTCAGTGCTGAGTTTGGAGTAGTATCAGGGCCTTAGATAGAGACAGTGTCAGGGCCTGAGTTAGGTGTATGTCAGGGCCTTAGTTAGGGACTGTGTCAGTGCCTGATTTAGGAGTAGTGTCAGAGGCTTTGTTAGGGACAGTGTCAGGGCCTGAGTTAAGAGTAGTGTCACAGCTTTAGTTAGGACCAGTGTCAGGGCCTTAGTTAAGTCCAACATCAGCGCCTATGATAGGAATCAGATCAGGACCTGTGTTCCAGGTAATGTCAGGGCCTTATTTAAGAACAGTGTCAGGGCCTGAGTCCTGACTTACTCCTTACTCTCCTCACTAAGGACTTTGGACACTACTGCTAATTCAGGCCCTGATATTGTCCCTAACTAAGGTCCTGACACTTTCCTTGGCTAAGGCCCTGAACTTCTCCTAAGTCAGGCCCTCATACTGTCCCTAACAATGGCCCTGACACTACACCTAACTGACGCCCCGACATGATACCTAACAAAGGCTTTGTTGCTAGTCCAAACTAAAGCCCTAAAATTGGTCCTAAATAAGGCCTTGACACTAATCCTAACTCAGGCCCTAAAACTGTCCCTAACTAAGGCCCTGATAGTATGCCTAACTCAGGCCCTCATACGATTCCTAACAATGGCTCTGATGCTAGTCCAAACTAAGGCCCTGAAATTGGTCCTAAATAAGGCCTTGACACTAATCCTAACTCAGGCCCTAGCACTGTCCCTAACTAGGTCTCAGACAGTACACCTAAATCAGACCCTGACACTGTCCCTAAGCAAGGCCCTGACACTACTCTTAACTCAGTCCCTTACACTGTACCTAACAAAGTCTCTGATGCTAGGCCTAACTCAGGCCCTGAAACCGTCTGTAACTAAGACCCTGCTGCCATCAAGGCCCTGAAACCGTCTGTAACTAAGACCCTGCTGCCATCACTATCAAAAGTCCTGACATTATCCTGAGCTAATATCCTGACCTATGTCTTTCCAAGGTCCTGAAACTGTCCCAAAGTAAGCCCTGATGCTGTCCCTAAGTGAAGACCTGAGGCTGTCCCTAACTCAGGCCCTGAAGCTTTCCTGAACTGAAGCCTTGAAGCTGTGACTAATTCAGGCCCTGATCATGTACCTAACGAAGACCTTAATGCTGATCCAGCAAAGACGCTGATGCTGCTCCAAAGTCATGCCCTGAAAGTGTGCCCAGCTAAGGGCCTGATGCTAAGCCTCACTCAGGCCCTGTCGCTCTCCCTAAGTCAGGCCCTGACACTGTCACTAACTAAGGCCCTGACTCTACTCCTAATTCAGTCCCGTACATTGTATCTAACAAAGGCTCTGATGCTAGTCGTAACTCAGGGCCTGACACTGTCTCTAACTAAGGGCTGCTGCCATCAACATCTAAAGTCCTGACATTATCCGGAGCTAATAACCTGACCCATGTCTTACCAAGGTCCTGAAACTGTCCCAAAGTAAGCCCTGACGCTGTCCCTAAGTGAGGCCCTGAAGCTTTCCCTACCTAACTCAGGCCTTGATGCTGTGACTAACTCAGACCCTGATCATGTCTTTAACTAAGACCCTAAGGCTGATCCAACAGAAGCCCTGATGCTGCTCCTAAGTCATGCCCCGATAGTGTCCCCCACTAAGTGTCTGATGCTAGGCCTCACTCAGACCCTAACGCTCTCCCTAAGTCAGGCTCTGATGCTCTCCCTACCTGAAGCCCTAACACTGGTTCTGAATAAGGCCCTGAGAGTCTCCGTAACAAAGGTCTTCACACTTTCCTTAGGTCATTTCCTGACACTATCCCTAGATGTTAAACTGACACGGTCACTAGCTAATGTCCTGCCTCTTATGCTAACTGAAGCCCTTAGGCTGTGCCTACCTCAGGCACTGAATTTAGTCCCAAGACCATGAAACTGTCCCGAACTAAGGCCTAGATGCTCGCCCTACATCCGGCCCTGACACTGTCCCTAACTAAGGCCCTAACACTATTGCTAACTGAGGATCTGACACTGGACCTATCAGAGGTCCTCTACTCCTAACTAACGCCTTGAAACTTTCCCTAACGTAGGCGCTGCTACCATCAATATCTAAAGTCCTGACATTATCCTGAGCTAATATCCTGACCCATGTCTTACCAAGGTCCTGAAACTCTCCCAACGTTAGCCCTGACACTGTCCCTAAGTGAGGCCCTGAGGCTGTCCCTCACAGAGGTCCTGATAATGTCTTTAACTAAACTCTAATGCTGATCTTACAGAGACCCTTATGTTGATCCTATGTCATGCCCTGACGCTGTCCGTAGCTAAGGCCCTGACTCTAGGCATCACTCAGGCCCTGTCGCTCTCCCTACGTCAGGCTAAGACTCTGTCCCTACCTGAAGCCCGGACACTGGGCCTAAATTAGGCACTGATGCTCTAATTAGCTATGGTCTTGACACTATCCCTAGGTCATTTCCTGACACTATCCCTAGATCTTAACCTAAACTTGTCTTTAGCTATTGTCGAGCCTCTTATGCTAAGTAAATCCCTGATGCTGTCTCTAACTAAGAGCCTGAAATTAGTCCCGAGGCCGTCAACCTGTCCCTAACTGAGGTTGGAGGCTCATCCTAACTGAGGCGCTGACACTGTCCCTAACTAAAGCCCTGACACTACACCTAACTCAGTCCCTGACACTGTACTTTACAAGGGCTCTGATGCTAGTCCTAACTCAGGCCCTGACACTGTCTCTAAGTAAGGCTCAGAATTTGCCCCTAATATAGGCCCTGCTGTCAGCAATAACTAAAAACTGGACACTAGCCTGAGCTAATATCCTGACATATTTCTAACCAAGGTGCTGACACTGTCCCTAAGAAAGCCCTGTCGCTGTCCCTATGTTAAGAACTGAGGCTGTCCCTAACTCAGGTCCTGAAGCTTTCCCTAACTGAGGCCTTGAAGCTGTGACTAAGTCAGGCCCTGATCATATCTGTAACAAAGACGCTAAGGCTGATCCAACAGAGGCGCTGATTCTGTTCCTAAGTCATACCCTGACAGTATCCTCAGCTAAGGGCCAGACGCTAGGCCTCACTCAGGCCCTGTCGCTCTCCCTACGTCAGGCTCTGATGCTGTCCCTACCTGAAGCCCTGACACTGGTTCTAAATAAGGATCTGATACTCTCAGTAACTAAGGTTTTGACACTATGCTTAGGTCCTTTCCTGACACTATCCCTAGACCATAACCTGACCCTGTCCCTAGCAAATGTCGTGCCTCTTATGCTAACTACAGCCCTGCTGCTGTCCTTAACTAAGGGCCTAAAATTACTCTCGAGGCTGTGACCCTGTCCGTACCTAAGGCCTCGATGTTCGTCCTAATTCAGGGCCTGACACTGTCCCTAACTAAGGCCCTGCTGCCGTCAGTATCTAAAGTCCTGACACTATCCTGAGCTAATTTCTTGACCCATCTCTTACCAAGGTCCTGAAACTGTCCCTAAGGAAGCCCTGATGCTGTCTCTAAGTGAGGCCTTGAGGCTGTCCCTAACAGAGGCCCTGATAATATCTTTCACATAGCCCCTGAGGCTGATCCTACCGGGGCTCTTAGGCTGCTCCTAAGTCATGCCCTGACACTGTCTCTAGCTAAGGCCCTGACGCTAGGCCTCACTCAGGCCCTGTCCCACTCCCTAAGTCAGGCTCTGACGCTGTTCCTACCCGAAGCCCTGACACTCACTGCTCCTAAATTAGGTCCTGATGTGCTAAGTAACTAAGGTCTTGACACTATCCCTAGGTCATTTCCTGACACTCTCCCTAGACCTTAACCTAACCTTCTCTTTAGCTAATGTCGAGATTAGCTAAAGAGATTCTTTAGAACGAGATTCTTTCATCTTCTGAATATAGTTTTCTTCAAAACATAATTTTTATAGTGTTACTAACTTTAAACACAATGTACTCAACTGCTGTGGGATATTCCTTCATAGGAGCGTGCATGGTTCACTTCTGCATCTGCTTGTGGTGGTGTTCAGGTTGCTTTCAGCTGTAGATCCCCTTATGCTAGCTAAATCCCTGATTCTGTCCCTAAATGAGGCCCTGAATTTAGGTCCGAGGCCGTGAACCTGTCCCTAACTGAGGCCTGGAGGCTCGTCCTAATGCAGGCCCTGACACTGTCCCCAACTAAGGCTCTGACACTACACCTAACTCATTCACTGACACTGTACCTAACAAAGTCTCTGATGCTAGTCCTAACTTAGGCCCTGACACTGCCTCTAACTACGGCCCTGCTGCCGTCAATATCTGAACACCTGATATTATCCTGAGCTAATAGCCTGACCCATGTCTTACCAAGGGCCTGAAACTTTCCCAAAGTAAGCCCTGACGCTGTCCCTAAGTGAGGCCTTGAGGCTATCCATAATGGAGGCCCTGATAATAGCTTTAACGAAGACCCTAATGCTGATCCTACAGAGGCCTTTATGCTGCTCCTAAGTCATGCCCTGATACTGTCCCTTACTCAGGCCCTAAAGATAGGCCTCACTTAGGCCCTGTTGCTGTACCTCAGTTAGGCTCTGACGCTGTCCGTACATCAAGTCCTGGCGCTGGTCCTGATTAAGGCTCTCACGCTGCTGCTAACTAAGGCCCTGATGCTCTCAATAACTAAGGTCTTCTCGTTATCCCTTGGTCATTTCCTTTCACTATCTCTGGCCTGGGACCTGACTCTGTCCCGAGATAATCTCCTGCATCTTCTGCTAACTGAAACCCTAATGCTCTCCCTAACTAAGGCCCTGACTACTCCTAACGAAGGCCATGACACTGAATCTAACAAAGGCCCGGAATCTGTCCTTAATATAGGCCCTGCTGCCAGCAATAACTAAAATCCTGACACTCTCCTGAGCTAATATCCTGACTCATTTCTAACCAAGGTCCTGACACTGACCCTAAGAAAGCCCTGTCGCTGTCTTTAAGTGAAGACCTGAGGCTGTCTGTAACTCAGACCCTGAAGCTTTCCCTAACTGAGACCTTGACGCTGTGACTAACTTGGGCTCCGGTCATGTCTTTAACTAAGAGCCTAAAGCTGATCCAACAAAGGCACTGATGCTGCTCCTAAGTCATTCCCTGACAGTGTCCCCAGCTAAGGGCCTGACATTAGGCCTCACTCAGGCCCTGTCGCTCTCCCTAAGTCAGGCCCTGATGCTGTGCCTACCTGAAGCCCTAACGCTGCTTCTGAATAAGTCCCTGAGAGTCTCCGTAACAAAGGTCTTCACACTATCCTTAGGTCATTTCCTGACACGATTCCAAGCCTTTACCCTAAACCTGTCCCGAGCTAATGTCCTACCTCTTAAGCTAACAAAAGACCTTATGCTGTGCCTAATTCAGGCACTGAATTTAGTCCCAAGGCCGCTAGACTGTCCCTAACTCGGCTCGATGCCCTTATCGTCACAATGTTCCATGACCACTGTCATCACAATGCTCCACGCCCTTGTCATCACAATGCTCCATAACCCCTGTCATCACAATGCTCCATGACCTTTGTCATCGCAATGCTACATGCCATTGTCCTCGCAATGCTCCATGCCCTTATCATCACAATGCTCCATGACCCCTTTCATCACAATGCTCCATGACCCTTGTCTAAAATGCTACATGTCTGTGAAATCACAAAGCTCCATGCCCCCTGTCATCACAAGTCTCCATGACTCTTGTCATCACAATGCTCCATGACCCTTGTCATCACAATGCTCCATGATCCTTGTAATCAAAATGCTCCTTGACCCTTTCTTCACAATGTTACAGTACCCCTTTCTTCACAATGCTCCATGCCGCTGGTCACCACAATGCTCCATGACTTCTGTCATCACAATGCTCCATGTCTCTTGTCATTGAAATGCTCCATGGCCCCTGTCATCACAATGCTGCATGATGCTTATAATCTCAATGCTCCATGGTCCTCGTCATCACAAATCTCCACGCATTTGTCATCACAATGCTCCATGACCCCTGTCATCCCAATGCTCCATAGCACTTTTCATCACAATGCTACATGACCACTTTTATCACAATGTTCCATGACCACTTTAATCACAGTGCTCCATGACCACTTTCATCACAATGCCCCGTGACCCCTGTAATCAAAATGCTCCATGGCCCTTGTCACCACAATGCTCCAGGACCCGTCATCACAATTCTCCATGGCCCTTGTCATCACAATGCTCCATGGCGCTTGTCATCACAATGATCCAGAGCCTTAGTGCTTGAGTTGGGAGTAGTATCATTGCCTCAGATAGGGACACTGTCATTGCCTGAATTGGGAGTAGTGCCAGTGCCTTAGTTAGAGACAGCGCCAGTGCTTGCATTGGGAGTAGTGTCAGGGCCATAGTTAGGGACAGTGTCAGTGGCTGAGATGGGAATAGTGTCAGGGCCTTAGTTACGGACATTGTCAGTGCCTAAGTTGGGATTTTTGTCAGGGTCTTTATTATGGACAGTGTCAGGTCCTGAGATAAGAGTAGTGTCAAGGTCTTAATTTGGAAGAGTGTCAGTGTCTCAGTTTGGAGTAGTGTCAGACCCTTAGTTATTAACAGCGTCAGTGCCTGAGTTGGGAGTAGTGACATGGCTTAAATTATGGACAGTGTCAGGGTCTGAGTTAGGAATAGTCTCAGGACCTTAGTTAGGGACAGTGTCAGTGACTGTGTTAGGAATAGTGTCAGGGCCTAAGTTAGGAGTAGTCTGAGACCGGTAGTTAGGAACAGTGTCAGGGCCTGAGTTGTGAGTACTTTCAGGGCCTTAGTTAGAGAAAGTGGCAGTGCTGGAGTTGGGAGTTATGTCAGGGCCTTAGTTAGGGACAGTGTAAGTGCGTGAGTTGGGAGTAGTGTCAGGGCCTAGTTAGGAACAGGGTCAATGCCTGAGTTGTGAGTAGTTTCAGGGCCTTAGTTAGAGAAAGTGTCAGTGCCGGAGTTGGGAATTATGTCAGGGCCTTAGTTAGGGACAGTGTCAGTGCCTGAGTTGTGACTAGTGTCAGGGCCTAGTTATGGAGAGTGTCAGTGCCTGAGTTGGAAGTAGTGTCAGGGCATTAGGGACAGTGTCAGTGGCTGCGATGGGAGTAGTGTCAGGGTCTTAGTTAGGGAGAGTGTCAGTGCCTGAGTTGGGAATAGTCTCAGGGTCTTTTTTGGGGACAGCATCAGGGCATGAGTTAAAAGTAGTGTCAAGGCCTTAGTTAGGGAGAGTGTCAGTGCCTGTGTTGGGAGTAGTATCAGGCCCTTCGTTAGGGACAGTGTCAGGGTCTGAGGTAGAAGTAGTCTCAGGGCCTTAGTTAGGTAGCGTGTCAGTGCCTAAGTAATTAGTAGTGTGAGGGCCTTAGTTAGGGACAGTGTCAATGCCTGTGTTGGGAGTAGTGTCAAGGCCTTACTTAGGGACAGCGTCAGTGACTGAGTAAGGAGTAGTGTGATGGCCGTAGTTAGGGACACTCTCAGTGCCAGAGTTGGGGGTAGTGGCAGGTCTTTGTTAGAGACTGTGCCAGGGCGTGAGTTAAGAGTAGCGTCAAGTCCTTAGTTAGGGACAGTGTTAGTGCCTGAGTTGAGAGTAATGTCAAGGCTTTAGTTAGGGACAAAGTCAGTGCCTAGTTTGGGAGTAGTGTTAGGGCCTTAGGGACAGTGTCAGTGCCTGATTTGGGAGTACTGTCAGGGCGTATTTCGGGACAGTCTCAGTGCCTATTTTGGGAGTAGTGTCACGGCCGTAGTTAGTGACATTGTCAGTGCCTGAGTAAGGAGTAGTGTCCGAGCCTTAGTTAGGGACAGTGTCAGTTGCTTAGTTAGGAGTAGTGTCAGTGCCTGAGTCAGGAGTAGAGTCAGGGCTTAAGTTAAGGACAGTGTCATTGCTTGAGATAGGAGTAGTGTCAGGGCCTTAGTTAGGGACATTGTCAGGGCATGATTTAGGAGTTGTGTTAGGGCGTGAGCTATGAAGAGTGTCAGGGCCTTAGTTAGTGACAGTGTCAGTGCTGAGTTTGGAGTAGTATCAGGGCCTTAGATAGAGACAGTGTCAGGGCCTGAGTTAGGTGTATGTCAGGGCCTTAGTTAGGGACTGTGTCAGTGCCTGATTTAGGAGTAGTGTCAGAGGCTTTGTTAGGGACAGTGTCAGGGCCTGAGTTAAGAGTAGTGTCACAGCTTTAGTTAGGACCAGTGTCAGGGCCTTAGTTAAGTCCAACATCAGCGCCTATGATAGGAATCAGATCAGGACCTGTGTTCCAGGTAATGTCAGGGCCTTATTTAAGAACAGTGTCAGGGCCTGAGTCCTGACTTACTCCTTACTCTCCTCACTAAGGACTTTGGACACTACTGCTAATTCAGGCCCTGATATTGTCCCTAACTAAGGTCCTGACACTTTCCTTGGCTAAGGCCCTGAACTTCTCCTAAGTCAGGCCCTCATACTGTCCCTAACAATGGCCCTGACACTACACCTAACTGACGCCCCGACATGATACCTAACAAAGGCTTTGTTGCTAGTCCAAACTAAAGCCCTAAAATTGGTCCTAAATAAGGCCTTGACACTAATCCTAACTCAGGCCCTAAAACTGTCCCTAACTAAGGCCCTGATAGTATGCCTAACTCAGGCCCTCATACGATTCCTAACAATGGCTCTGATGCTAGTCCAAACTAAGGCCCTGAAATTGGTCCTAAATAAGGCCTTGACACTAATCCTAACTCAGGCCCTAGCACTGTCCCTAACTAGGTCTCAGACAGTACACCTAAATCAGACCCTGACACTGTCCCTAAGCAAGGCCCTGACACTACTCTTAACTCAGTCCCTTACACTGTACCTAACAAAGTCTCTGATGCTAGGCCTAACTCAGGCCCTGAAACCGTCTGTAACTAAGACCCATCACTATCAAAAGTCCTGACATTATCCTGAGCTAATATCCTGACCTATGTCTTTCCAAGGTCCTGAAACTGTCCCAAAGTAAGCCCTGATGCTGTCCCTAAGTGAAGACCTGAGGCTGTCCCTAACTCAGGCCCTGAAGCTTTCCTGAACTGAAGCCTTGAAGCTGTGACTAATTCAGGCCCTGATCATGTACCTAACGAAGACCTTAATGCTGATCCAGCAAAGACGCTGATGCTGCTCCAAAGTCATGCCCTGAAAGTGTGCCCAGCTAAGGGCCTGATGCTAAGCCTCACTCAGGCCCTGTCGCTCTCCCTAAGTCAGGCCCTGACACTGTCACTAACTAAGGCCCTGACTCTACTCCTAATTCAGTCCCGTACATTGTATCTAACAAAGGCTCTGATGCTAGTCGTAACTCAGGGCCTGACACTGTCTCTAACTAAGGGCTGCTGCCATCAACATCTAAAGTCCTGACATTATCCGGAGCTAATAACCTGACCCATGTCTTACCAAGGTCCTGAAACTGTCCCAAAGTAAGCCCTGACGCTGTCCCTAAGTGAGGCCCTGAAGCTTTCCCTACCTAACTCAGGCCTTGATGCTGTGACTAACTCAGACCCTGATCATGTCTTTAACTAAGACCCTAAGGCTGATCCAACAGAAGCCCTGATGCTGCTCCTAAGTCATGCCCCGATAGTGTCCCCCACTAAGTGTCTGATGCTAGGCCTCACTCAGACCCTAACGCTCTCCCTAAGTCAGGCTCTGATGCTCTCCCTACCTGAAGCCCTAACACTGGTTCTGAATAAGGCCCTGAGAGTCTCCGTAACAAAGGTCTTCACACTTTCCTTAGGTCATTTCCTGACACTATCCCTAGATGTTAAACTGACACGGTCACTAGCTAATGTCCTGCCTCTTATGCTAACTGAAGCCCTTAGGCTGTGCCTACCTCAGGCACTGAATTTAGTCCCAAGACCATGAAACTGTCCCGAACTAAGGCCTAGATGCTCGCCCTACATCCGGCCCTGACACTGTCCCTAACTAAGGCCCTAACACTATTGCTAACTGAGGATCTGACACTGGACCTATCAGAGGCCCTCTACTCCTAACTAACGCCTTGAAACTTTCCCTAACGTAGGCGCTGCTACCATCAATATCTAAAGTCCTGACATTATCCTGAGCTAATATCCTGACCCATGTCTTACCAAGGTCCTGAAACTCTCCCAACGTTAGCCCTGACACTGTCCCTAAGTGAGGCCCTGAGGCTGTCCCTCACAGAGGTCCTGATAATGTCTTTAACTAAACTCTAATGCTGATCTTACAGAGACCCTTATGTTGATCCTATGTCATGCCCTGACGCTGTCCGTAGCTAAGGCCCTGACTCTAGGCATCACTCAGGCCCTGTCGCTCTCCCTACGTCAGGCTAAGACTCTGTCCCTACCTGAAGCCCGGACACTGGGCCTAAATTAGGCACTGATGCTCTAATTAGCTATGGTCTTGACACTATCCCTAGGTCATTTCCTGACACTATCCCTAGATCTTAACCTAAACTTGTCTTTAGCTATTGTCGAGCCTCTTATGCTAAGTAAATCCCTGATGCTGTCTCTAACTAAGAGCCTGAAATTAGTCCCGAGGCCGTCAACCTGTCCCTAACTGAGGTTGGAGGCTCATCCTAACTGAGGCGCTGACACTGTCCCTAACTAAAGCCCTGACACTACACCTAACTCAGTCCCTGACACTGTACTTTACAAGGGCTCTGATGCTAGTCCTAACTCAGGCCCTGACACTGTCTCTAAGTAAGGCTCAGAATTTGCCCCTAATATAGGCCCTGCTGTCAGCAATAACTAAAAACTGGACACTAGCCTGAGCTAATATCCTGACATATTTCTAACCAAGGTGCTGACACTGTCCCTAAGAAAGCCCTGTCGCTGTCCCTATGTTAAGAACTGAGGCTGTCCCTAACTCAGGTCCTGAAGCTTTCCCTAACTGAGGCCTTGAAGCTGTGACTAAGTCAGGCCCTGATCATATCTGTAACAAAGACGCTAAGGCTGATCCAACAGAGGCGCTGATTCTGTTCCTAAGTCATACCCTGACAGTATCCTCAGCTAAGGGCCAGACGCTAGGCCTCACTCAGGCCCTGTCGCTCTCCCTACGTCAGGCTCTGATGCTGTCCCTACCTGAAGCCCTGACACTGGTTCTAAATAAGGATCTGATACTCTCAGTAACTAAGGTTTTGACACTATGCTTAGGTCCTTTCCTGACACTATCCCTAGACCATAACCTGACCCTGTCCCTAGCAAATGTCGTGCCTCTTATGCTAACTACAGCCCTGCTGCTGTCCTTAACTAAGGGCCTAAAATTACTCTCGAGGCTGTGACCCTGTCCGTACCTAAGGCCTCGATGTTCGTCCTAATTCAGGGCCTGACACTGTCCCTAACTAAGGCCCTGCTGCCGTCAGTATCTAAAGTCCTGACACTATCCTGAGCTAATTTCTTGACCCATCTCTTACCAAGGTCCTGAAACTGTCCCTAAGGAAGCCCTGATGCTGTCTCTAAGTGAGGCCTTGAGGCTGTCCCTAACAGAGGCCCTGATAATATCTTTCACATAGCCCCTGAGGCTGATCCTACCGGGGCTCTTAGGCTGCTCCTAAGTCATGCCCTGACACTGTCTCTAGCTAAGGCCCTGACGCTAGGCCTCACTCAGGCCCTGTCCCACTCCCTAAGTCAGGCTCTGACGCTGTTCCTACCCGAAGCCCTGACACTCACTGCTCCTAAATTAGGTCCTGATGTGCTAAGTAACTAAGGTCTTGACACTATCCCTAGGTCATTTCCTGACACTCTCCCTAGACCTTAACCTAACCTTCTCTTTAGCTAATGTCGAGATTAGCTAAAGAGATTCTTTAGAACGAGATTCTTTCATCTTCTGAATATAGTTTTCTTCAAAACATAATTTTTATAGTGTTACTAACTTTAAACACAATGTACTCAACTGCTGTGGGATATTCCTTCATAGGAGCGTGCATGGTTCACTTCTGCATCTGCTTGTGGTGGTGTTCAGGTTGCTTTCAGCTGTAGATCCCCTTATGCTAGCTAAATCCCTGATTCTGCCCCTAAATGAGGCCCTGAATTTAGGTCCGAGGCCGTGAACCTGTCCCTAACTGAGGCCTGGAGGCTCGTCCTAATGCAGGCCCTGACACTGTCCCCAACTAAGGCTCTGACACTACACCTAACTCATTCACTGACACTGTACCTAACAAAGTCTCTGATGCTAGTCCTAACTTAGGCCCTGACACTGCCTCTAACTACGGCCCTGCTGCCGTCAATATCTGAACACCTGATATTATCCTGAGCTAATAGCCTGACCCATGTCTTACCAAGGGCCTGAAACTTTCCCAAAGTAAGCCCTGACGCTGTCCCTAAGTGAGGCCTTGAGGCTATCCATAATGGAGGCCCTGATAATAGCTTTAACGAAGACCCTAATGCTGATCCTACAGAGGCCTTTATGCTGCTCCTAAGTCATGCCCTGATACTGTCCCTTACTCAGGCCCTAAAGATAGGCCTCACTTAGGCCCTGTTGCTGTACCTCAGTTAGGCTCTGACGCTGTCCGTACATCAAGTCCTGGCGCTGGTCCTGATTAAGGCTCTCACGCTGCTGCTAACTAAGGCCCTGATGCTCTCAATAACTAAGGTCTTCTCGTTATCCCTTGGTCATTTCCTTTCACTATCTCTGGCCTGGGACCTGACTCTGTCCCGAGATAATCTCCTGCATCTTCTGCTAACTGAAACCCTAATGCTCTCCCTAACTAAGGCCCTGACTACTCCTAACGAAGGCCATGACACTGAATCTAACAAAGGCCCGGAATCTGTCCTTAATATAGGCCCTGCTGCCAGCAATAACTAAAATCCTGACACTCTCCTGAGCTAATATCCTGACTCATTTCTAACCAAGGTCCTGACACTGACCCTAAGAAAGCCCTGTCGCTGTCTTTAAGTGAAGACCTGAGGCTGTCTGTAACTCAGACCCTGAAGCTTTCCCTAACTGAGACCTTGACGCTGTGACTAACTTGGGCTCCGGTCATGTCTTTAACTAAGAGCCTAAAGCTGATCCAACAAAGGCACTGATGCTGCTCCTAAGTCATTCCCTGACAGTGTCCCCAGCTAAGGGCCTGACATTAGGCCTCACTCAGGCCCTGTCGCTCTCCCTAAGTCAGGCCCTGATGCTGTGCCTACCTGAAGCCCTAACGCTGCTTCTGAATAAGTCCCTGAGAGTCTCCGTAACAAAGGTCTTCACACTATCCTTAGGTCATTTCCTGACACGATTCCAAGCCTTTACCCTAAACCTGTCCCGAGCTAATGTCCTACCTCTTAAGCTAACAAAAGACCTTATGCTGTGCCTAATTCAGGCACTGAATTTAGTCCCAAGGCCGCTAGACTGTCCCTAACTCGGCTCGATGCCCTTATCGTCACAATGTTCCATGACCACTGTCATCACAATGCTCCACGCCCTTGTCATCACAATGCTCCATAACCCCTGTCATCACAATGCTCCATGACCTTTGTCATCGCAATGCTACATGCCATTGTCCTCGCAATGCTCCATGCCCTTATCATCACAATGCTCCATGACCCCTTTCATCACAATGCTCCATGACCCTTGTCTAAAATGCTACATGTCTGTGAAATCACAAAGCTCCATGCCCCCTGTCATCACAAGTCTCCATGACTCTTGTCATCACAATGCTCCATGACCCTTGTCATCACAATGCTCCATGATCCTTGTAATCAAAATGCTCCTTGACCCTTTCTTCACAATGTTACAGTACCCCTTTCTTCACAATGCTCCATGCCGCTGGTCACCACAATGCTCCATGACTTCTGTCATCACAATGCTCCATGTCTCTTGTCATTGAAATGCTCCATGGCCCCTGTCATCACAATGCTGCATGATGCTTATAATCTCAATGCTCCATGGTCCTCGTCATCACAAATCTCCACGCATTTGTCATCACAATGCTCCATGACCCCTGTCATCCCAATGCTCCATAGCACTTTTCATCACAATGCTACATGACCACTTTTATCACAATGTTCCATGACCACTTTAATCACAGTGCTCCATGACCACTTTCATCACAATGCCCCGTGACCCCTGTAATCAAAATGCTCCATGGCCCTTGTCACCACAATGCTCCAGGACCCGTCATCACAATTCTCCATGGCCCTTGTCATCACAATGCTCCATGGCGCTTGTCATCACAATGATCCAGAGCCTTAGTGCTTGAGTTGGGAGTAGTATCATTGCCTCAGATAGGGACACTGTCATTGCCTGAATTGGGAGTAGTGCCAGTGCCTTAGTTAGAGACAGCGCCAGTGCTTGCATTGGGAGTAGTGTCAGGGCCATAGTTAGGGACAGTGTCAGTGGCTGAGATGGGAATAGTGTCAGGGCCTTAGTTACGGACATTGTCAGTGCCTAAGTTGGGATTTTTGTCAGGGTCTTTATTATGGACAGTGTCAGGTCCTGAGATAAGAGTAGTGTCAAGGTCTTAATTTGGAAGAGTGTCAGTGTCTCAGTTTGGAGTAGTGTCAGACCCTTAGTTATTAACAGCGTCAGTGCCTGAGTTGGGAGTAGTGACATGGCTTAAATTATGGACAGTGTCAGGGTCTGAGTTAGGAATAGTCTCAGGACCTTAGTTAGGGACAGTGTCAGTGACTGTGTTAGGAATAGTGTCAGGGCCTAAGTTAGGAGTAGTCTGAGACCGGTAGTTAGGAACAGTGTCAGGGCCTGAGTTGTGAGTACTTTCAGGGCCTTAGTTAGAGAAAGTGGCAGTGCTGGAGTTGGGAGTTATGTCAGGGCCTTAGTTAGGGACAGTGTAAGTGCGTGAGTTGGGAGTAGTGTCAGGGCCTAGTTAGGAACAGGGTCAATGCCTGAGTTGTGAGTAGTTTCAGGGCCTTAGTTAGAGAAAGTGTCAGTGCCGGAGTTGGGAATTATGTCAGGGCCTTAGTTAGGGACAGTGTCAGTGCCTGAGTTGTGACTAGTGTCAGGGCCTAGTTATGGAGAGTGTCAGTGCCTGAGTTGGAAGTAGTGTCAGGGCATTAGGGACAGTGTCAGTGGCTGCGATGGGAGTAGTGTCAGGGTCTTAGTTAGGGAGAGTGTCAGTGCCTGAGTTGGGAATAGTCTCAGGGTCTTTTTTGGGGACAGCATCAGGGCATGAGTTAAAAGTAGTGTCAAGGCCTTAGTTAGGGAGAGTGTCAGTGCCTGTGTTGGGAGTAGTATCAGGCCCTTCGTTAGGGACAGTGTCAGGGTCTGAGGTAGAAGTAGTCTCAGGGCCTTAGTTAGGTAGCGTGTCAGTGCCTAAGTAATTAGTAGTGTGAGGGCCTTAGTTAGGGACAGTGTCAATGCCTGTGTTGGGAGTAGTGTCAAGGCCTTACTTAGGGACAGCGTCAGTGACTGAGTAAGGAGTAGTGTGATGGCCGTAGTTAGGGACACTCTCAGTGCCAGAGTTGGGGGTAGTGGCAGGTCTTTGTTAGAGACTGTGCCAGGGCGTGAGTTAAGAGTAGCGTCAAGTCCTTAGTTAGGGACAGTGTTAGTGCCTGAGTTGAGAGTAATGTCAAGGCTTTAGTTAGGGACAAAGTCAGTGCCTAGTTTGGGAGTAGTGTTAGGGCCTTAGGGACAGTGTCAGTGCCTGATTTGGGAGTACTGTCAGGGCGTATTTCGGGACAGTCTCAGTGCCTATTTTGGGAGTAGTGTCACGGCCGTAGTTAGTGACATTGTCAGTGCCTGAGTAAGGAGTAGTGTCCGAGCCTTAGTTAGGGACAGTGTCAGTTGCTTAGTTAGGAGTAGTGTCAGTGCCTGAGTCAGGAGTAGAGTCAGGGCTTAAGTTAAGGACAGTGTCATTGCTTGAGATAGGAGTAGTGTCAGGGCCTTAGTTAGGGACATTGTCAGGGCATGATTTAGGAGTTGTGTTAGGGCGTGAGCTATGAAGAGTGTCAGGGCCTTAGTTAGTGACAGTGTCAGTGCTGAGTTTGGAGTAGTATCAGGGCCTTAGATAGAGACAGTGTCAGGGCCTGAGTTAGGTGTATGTCAGGGCCTTAGTTAGGGACTGTGTCAGTGCCTGATTTAGGAGTAGTGTCAGAGGCTTTGTTAGGGACAGTGTCAGGGCCTGAGTTAAGAGTAGTGTCACAGCTTTAGTTAGGACCAGTGTCAGGGCCTTAGTTAAGTCCAACATCAGCGCCTATGATAGGAATCAGATCAGGACCTGTGTTCCAGGTAATGTCAGGGCCTTATTTAAGAACAGTGTCAGGGCCTGAGTCCTGACTTACTCCTTACTCTCCTCACTAAGGACTTTGGACACTACTGCTAATTCAGGCCCTGATATTGTCCCTAACTAAGGTCCTGACACTTTCCTTGGCTAAGGCCCTGAACTTCTCCTAAGTCAGGCCCTCATACTGTCCCTAACAATGGCCCTGACACTACACCTAACTGACGCCCCGACATGATACCTAACAAAGGCTTTGTTGCTAGTCCAAACTAAAGCCCTAAAATTGGTCCTAAATAAGGCCTTGACACTAATCCTAACTCAGGCCCTAAAACTGTCCCTAACTAAGGCCCTGATAGTATGCCTAACTCAGGCCCTCATACGATTCCTAACAATGGCTCTGATGCTAGTCCAAACTAAGGCCCTGAAATTGGTCCTAAATAAGGCCTTGACACTAATCCTAACTCAGGCCCTAGCACTGTCCCTAACTAGGTCTCAGACAGTACACCTAAATCAGACCCTGACACTGTCCCTAAGCAAGGCCCTGACACTACTCTTAACTCAGTCCCTTACACTGTACCTAACAAAGTCTCTGATGCTAGGCCTAACTCAGGCCCTGAAACCGTCTGTAACTAAGACCCTGCTGCCATCAAGGCCCTGAAACCGTCTGTAACTAAGACCCTGCTGCCATCACTATCAAAAGTCCTGACATTATCCTGAGCTAATATCCTGACCTATGTCTTTCCAAGGTCCTGAAACTGTCCCAAAGTAAGCCCTGATGCTGTCCCTAAGTGAAGACCTGAGGCTGTCCCTAACTCAGGCCCTGAAGCTTTCCTGAACTGAAGCCTTGAAGCTGTGACTAATTCAGGCCCTGATCATGTACCTAACGAAGACCTTAATGCTGATCCAGCAAAGACGCTGATGCTGCTCCAAAGTCATGCCCTGAAAGTGTGCCCAGCTAAGGGCCTGATGCTAAGCCTCACTCAGGCCCTGTCGCTCTCCCTAAGTCAGGCCCTGACACTGTCACTAACTAAGGCCCTGACTCTACTCCTAATTCAGTCCCGTACATTGTATCTAACAAAGGCTCTGATGCTAGTCGTAACTCAGGGCCTGACACTGTCTCTAACTAAGGGCTGCTGCCATCAACATCTAAAGTCCTGACATTATCCGGAGCTAATAACCTGACCCATGTCTTACCAAGGTCCTGAAACTGTCCCAAAGTAAGCCCTGACGCTGTCCCTAAGTGAGGCCCTGAAGCTTTCCCTACCTAACTCAGGCCTTGATGCTGTGACTAACTCAGACCCTGATCATGTCTTTAACTAAGACCCTAAGGCTGATCCAACAGAAGCCCTGATGCTGCTCCTAAGTCATGCCCCGATAGTGTCCCCCACTAAGTGTCTGATGCTAGGCCTCACTCAGACCCTAACGCTCTCCCTAAGTCAGGCTCTGATGCTCTCCCTACCTGAAGCCCTAACACTGGTTCTGAATAAGGCCCTGAGAGTCTCCGTAACAAAGGTCTTCACACTTTCCTTAGGTCATTTCCTGACACTATCCCTAGATGTTAAACTGACACGGTCACTAGCTAATGTCCTGCCTCTTATGCTAACTGAAGCCCTTAGGCTGTGCCTACCTCAGGCACTGAATTTAGTCCCAAGACCATGAAACTGTCCCGAACTAAGGCCTAGATGCTCGCCCTACATCCGGCCCTGACACTGTCCCTAACTAAGGCCCTAACACTATTGCTAACTGAGGATCTGACACTGGACCTATCAGAGGCCCTCTACTCCTAACTAACGCCTTGAAACTTTCCCTAACGTAGGCGCTGCTACCATCAATATCTAAAGTCCTGACATTATCCTGAGCTAATATCCTGACCCATGTCTTACCAAGGTCCTGAAACTCTCCCAACGTTAGCCCTGACACTGTCCCTAAGTGAGGCCCTGAGGCTGTCCCTCACAGAGGTCCTGATAATGTCTTTAACTAAACTCTAATGCTGATCTTACAGAGACCCTTATGTTGATCCTATGTCATGCCCTGACGCTGTCCGTAGCTAAGGCCCTGACTCTAGGCATCACTCAGGCCCTGTCGCTCTCCCTACGTCAGGCTAAGACTCTGTCCCTACCTGAAGCCCGGACACTGGGCCTAAATTAGGCACTGATGCTCTAATTAGCTATGGTCTTGACACTATCCCTAGGTCATTTCCTGACACTATCCCTAGATCTTAACCTAAACTTGTCTTTAGCTATTGTCGAGCCTCTTATGCTAAGTAAATCCCTGATGCTGTCTCTAACTAAGAGCCTGAAATTAGTCCCGAGGCCGTCAACCTGTCCCTAACTGAGGTTGGAGGCTCATCCTAACTGAGGCGCTGACACTGTCCCTAACTAAAGCCCTGACACTACACCTAACTCAGTCCCTGACACTGTACTTTACAAGGGCTCTGATGCTAGTCCTAACTCAGGCCCTGACACTGTCTCTAAGTAAGGCTCAGAATTTGCCCCTAATATAGGCCCTGCTGTCAGCAATAACTAAAAACTGGACACTAGCCTGAGCTAATATCCTGACATATTTCTAACCAAGGTGCTGACACTGTCCCTAAGAAAGCCCTGTCGCTGTCCCTATGTTAAGAACTGAGGCTGTCCCTAACTCAGGTCCTGAAGCTTTCCCTAACTGAGGCCTTGAAGCTGTGACTAAGTCAGGCCCTGATCATATCTGTAACAAAGACGCTAAGGCTGATCCAACAGAGGCGCTGATTCTGTTCCTAAGTCATACCCTGACAGTATCCTCAGCTAAGGGCCAGACGCTAGGCCTCACTCAGGCCCTGTCGCTCTCCCTACGTCAGGCTCTGATGCTGTCCCTACCTGAAGCCCTGACACTGGTTCTAAATAAGGATCTGATACTCTCAGTAACTAAGGTTTTGACACTATGCTTAGGTCCTTTCCTGACACTATCCCTAGACCATAACCTGACCCTGTCCCTAGCAAATGTCGTGCCTCTTATGCTAACTACAGCCCTGCTGCTGTCCTTAACTAAGGGCCTAAAATTACTCTCGAGGCTGTGACCCTGTCCGTACCTAAGGCCTCGATGTTCGTCCTAATTCAGGGCCTGACACTGTCCCTAACTAAGGCCCTGCTGCCGTCAGTATCTAAAGTCCTGACACTATCCTGAGCTAATTTCTTGACCCATCTCTTACCAAGGTCCTGAAACTGTCCCTAAGGAAGCCCTGATGCTGTCTCTAAGTGAGGCCTTGAGGCTGTCCCTAACAGAGGCCCTGATAATATCTTTCACATAGCCCCTGAGGCTGATCCTACCGGGGCTCTTAGGCTGCTCCTAAGTCATGCCCTGACACTGTCTCTAGCTAAGGCCCTGACGCTAGGCCTCACTCAGGCCCTGTCCCACTCCCTAAGTCAGGCTCTGACGCTGTTCCTACCCGAAGCCCTGACACTCACTGCTCCTAAATTAGGTCCTGATGTGCTAAGTAACTAAGGTCTTGACACTATCCCTAGGTCATTTCCTGACACTCTCCCTAGACCTTAACCTAACCTTCTCTTTAGCTAATGTCGAGATTAGCTAAAGAGATTCTTTAGAACGAGATTCTTTCATCTTCTGAATATAGTTTTCTTCAAAACATAATTTTTATAGTGTTACTAACTTTAAACACAATGTACTCAACTGCTGTGGGATATTCCTTCATAGGAGCGTGCATGGTTCACTTCTGCATCTGCTTGTGGTGGTGTTCAGGTTGCTTTCAGCTGTAGATCCCCTTATGCTAGCTAAATCCCTGATTCTGTCCCTAAATGAGGCCCTGAATTTAGGTCCGAGGCCGTGAACCTGTCCCTAACTGAGGCCTGGAGGCTCGTCCTAATGCAGGCCCTGACACTGTCCCCAACTAAGGCTCTGACACTACACCTAACTCATTCACTGACACTGTACCTAACAAAGTCTCTGATGCTAGTCCTAACTTAGGCCCTGACACTGCCTCTAACTACGGCCCTGCTGCCGTCAATATCTGAACACCTGATATTATCCTGAGCTAATAGCCTGACCCATGTCTTACCAAGGGCCTGAAACTTTCCCAAAGTAAGCCCTGACGCTGTCCCTAAGTGAGGCCTTGAGGCTATCCATAATGGAGGCCCTGATAATAGCTTTAACGAAGACCCTAATGCTGATCCTACAGAGGCCTTTATGCTGCTCCTAAGTCATGCCCTGATACTGTCCCTTACTCAGGCCCTAAAGATAGGCCTCACTTAGGCCCTGTTGCTGTACCTCAGTTAGGCTCTGACGCTGTCCGTACATCAAGTCCTGGCGCTGGTCCTGATTAAGGCTCTCACGCTGCTGCTAACTAAGGCCCTGATGCTCTCAATAACTAAGGTCTTCTCGTTATCCCTTGGTCATTTCCTTTCACTATCTCTGGCCTGGGACCTGACTCTGTCCCGAGATAATCTCCTGCATCTTCTGCTAACTGAAACCCTAATGCTCTCCCTAACTAAGGCCCTGACTACTCCTAACGAAGGCCATGACACTGAATCTAACAAAGGCCCGGAATCTGTCCTTAATATAGGCCCTGCTGCCAGCAATAACTAAAATCCTGACACTCTCCTGAGCTAATATCCTGACTCATTTCTAACCAAGGTCCTGACACTGACCCTAAGAAAGCCCTGTCGCTGTCTTTAAGTGAAGACCTGAGGCTGTCTGTAACTCAGACCCTGAAGCTTTCCCTAACTGAGACCTTGACGCTGTGACTAACTTGGGCTCCGGTCATGTCTTTAACTAAGAGCCTAAAGCTGATCCAACAAAGGCACTGATGCTGCTCCTAAGTCATTCCCTGACAGTGTCCCCAGCTAAGGGCCTGACATTAGGCCTCACTCAGGCCCTGTCGCTCTCCCTAAGTCAGGCCCTGATGCTGTGCCTACCTGAAGCCCTAACGCTGCTTCTGAATAAGTCCCTGAGAGTCTCCGTAACAAAGGTCTTCACACTATCCTTAGGTCATTTCCTGACACGATTCCAAGCCTTTACCCTAAACCTGTCCCGAGCTAATGTCCTACCTCTTAAGCTAACAAAAGACCTTATGCTGTGCCTAATTCAGGCACTGAATTTAGTCCCAAGGCCGCTAGACTGTCCCTAACTCGGCTCGATGCCCTTATCGTCACAATGTTCCATGACCACTGTCATCACAATGCTCCACGCCCTTGTCATCACAATGCTCCATAACCCCTGTCATCACAATGCTCCATGACCTTTGTCATCGCAATGCTACATGCCATTGTCCTCGCAATGCTCCATGCCCTTATCATCACAATGCTCCATGACCCCTTTCATCACAATGCTCCATGACCCTTGTCTAAAATGCTACATGTCTGTGAAATCACAAAGCTCCATGCCCCCTGTCATCACAAGTCTCCATGACTCTTGTCATCACAATGCTCCATGACCCTTGTCATCACAATGCTCCATGATCCTTGTAATCAAAATGCTCCTTGACCCTTTCTTCACAATGTTACAGTACCCCTTTCTTCACAATGCTCCATGCCGCTGGTCACCACAATGCTCCATGACTTCTGTCATCACAATGCTCCATGTCTCTTGTCATTGAAATGCTCCATGGCCCCTGTCATCACAATGCTGCATGATGCTTATAATCTCAATGCTCCATGGTCCTCGTCATCACAAATCTCCACGCATTTGTCATCACAATGCTCCATGACCCCTGTCATCCCAATGCTCCATAGCACTTTTCATCACAATGCTACATGACCACTTTTATCACAATGTTCCATGACCACTTTAATCACAGTGCTCCATGACCACTTTCATCACAATGCCCCGTGACCCCTGTAATCAAAATGCTCCATGGCCCTTGTCACCACAATGCTCCAGGACCCGTCATCACAATTCTCCATGGCCCTTGTCATCACAATGCTCCATGGCGCTTGTCATCACAATGATCCAGAGCCTTAGTGCTTGAGTTGGGAGTAGTATCATTGCCTCAGATAGGGACACTGTCATTGCCTGAATTGGGAGTAGTGCCAGTGCCTTAGTTAGAGACAGCGCCAGTGCTTGCATTGGGAGTAGTGTCAGGGCCATAGTTAGGGACAGTGTCAGTGGCTGAGATGGGAATAGTGTCAGGGCCTTAGTTACGGACATTGTCAGTGCCTAAGTTGGGATTTTTGTCAGGGTCTTTATTATGGACAGTGTCAGGTCCTGAGATAAGAGTAGTGTCAAGGTCTTAATTTGGAAGAGTGTCAGTGTCTCAGTTTGGAGTAGTGTCAGACCCTTAGTTAGTAACAGCGTCAGTGCCTGAGTTGGGAGTAGTGACATGGCTTAAATTATGGACAGTGTCAGGGTCTGAGTTAGGAATAGTCTCAGGACCTTAGTTAGGGACAGTGTCAGTGACTGTGTTAGGAATAGTGTCAGGGCCTAAGTTAGGAGTAGTCTGAGACCGGTAGTTAGGAACAGTGTCAGGGCCTGAGTTGTGAGTACTTTCAGGGCCTTAGTTAGAGAAAGTGGCAGTGCTGGAGTTGGGAGTTATGTCAGGGCCTTAGTTAGGGACAGTGTAAGTGCGTGAGTTGGGAGTAGTGTCAGGGCCTAGTTAGGAACAGGGTCAATGCCTGAGTTGTGAGTAGTTTCAGGGCCTTAGTTAGAGAAAGTGTCAGTGCCGGAGTTGGGAATTATGTCAGGGCCTTAGTTAGGGACAGTGTCAGTGCCTGAGTTGTGACTAGTGTCAGGGCCTAGTTATGGAGAGTGTCAGTGCCTGAGTTGGAAGTAGTGTCAGGGCATTAGGGACAGTGTCAGTGGCTGCGATGGGAGTAGTGTCAGGGTCTTAGTTAGGGAGAGTGTCAGTGCCTGAGTTGGGAATAGTCTCAGGGTCTTTTTTGGGGACAGCATCAGGGCATGAGTTAAAAGTAGTGTCAAGGCCTTAGTTAGGGAGAGTGTCAGTGCCTGTGTTGGGAGTAGTATCAGGCCCTTCGTTAGGGACAGTGTCAGGGTCTGAGGTAGAAGTAGTCTCAGGGCCTTAGTTAGGTAGCGTGTCAGTGCCTAAGTAATTAGTAGTGTGAGGGCCTTAGTTAGGGACAGTGTCAATGCCTGTGTTGGGAGTAGTGTCAAGGCCTTACTTAGGGACAGCGTCAGTGACTGAGTAAGGAGTAGTGTGATGGCCGTAGTTAGGGACACTCTCAGTGCCAGAGTTGGGGGTAGTGGCAGGTCTTTGTTAGAGACTGTGCCAGGGCGTGAGTTAAGAGTAGCGTCAAGTCCTTAGTTAGGGACAGTGTTAGTGCCTGAGTTGAGAGTAATGTCAAGGCTTTAGTTAGGGACAAAGTCAGTGCCTAGTTTGGGAGTAGTGTTAGGGCCTTAGGGACAGTGTCAGTGCCTGATTTGGGAGTACTGTCAGGGCGTATTTCGGGACAGTCTCAGTGCCTATTTTGGGAGTAGTGTCACGGCCGTAGTTAGTGACATTGTCAGTGCCTGAGTAAGGAGTAGTGTCCGAGCCTTAGTTAGGGACAGTGTCAGTTGCTTAGTTAGGAGTAGTGTCAGTGCCTGAGTCAGGAGTAGAGTCAGGGCTTAAGTTAAGGACAGTGTCATTGCTTGAGATAGGAGTAGTGTCAGGGCCTTAGTTAGGGACATTGTCAGGGCATGATTTAGGAGTTGTGTTAGGGCGTGAGCTATGAAGAGTGTCAGGGCCTTAGTTAGTGACAGTGTCAGTGCTGAGTTTGGAGTAGTATCAGGGCCTTAGATAGAGACAGTGTCAGGGCCTGAGTTAGGTGTATGTCAGGGCCTTAGTTAGGGACTGTGTCAGTGCCTGATTTAGGAGTAGTGTCAGAGGCTTTGTTAGGGACAGTGTCAGGGCCTGAGTTAAGAGTAGTGTCACAGCTTTAGTTAGGACCAGTGTCAGGGCCTTAGTTAAGTCCAACATCAGCGCCTATGATAGGAATCAGATCAGGACCTGTGTTCCAGGTAATGTCAGGGCCTTATTTAAGAACAGTGTCAGGGCCTGAGTCCTGACTTACTCCTTACTCTCCTCACTAAGGACTTTGGACACTACTGCTAATTCAGGCCCTGATATTGTCCCTAACTAAGGTCCTGACACTTTCCTTGGCTAAGGCCCTGAACTTCTCCTAAGTCAGGCCCTCATACTGTCCCTAACAATGGCCCTGACACTACACCTAACTGACGCCCCGACATGATACCTAACAAAGGCTTTGTTGCTAGTCCAAACTAAAGCCCTAAAATTGGTCCTAAATAAGGCCTTGACACTAATCCTAACTCAGGCCCTAAAACTGTCCCTAACTAAGGCCCTGATAGTATGCCTAACTCAGGCCCTCATACGATTCCTAACAATGGCTCTGATGCTAGTCCAAACTAAGGCCCTGAAATTGGTCCTAAATAAGGCCTTGACACTAATCCTAACTCAGGCCCTAGCACTGTCCCTAACTAGGTCTCAGACAGTACACCTAAATCAGACCCTGACACTGTCCCTAAGCAAGGCCCTGACACTACTCTTAACTCAGTCCCTTACACTGTACCTAACAAAGTCTCTGATGCTAGGCCTAACTCAGGCCCTGAAACCGTCTGTAACTAAGACCCTGCTGCCATCAAGGCCCTGAAACCGTCTGTAACTAAGACCCTGCTGCCATCACTATCAAAAGTCCTGACATTATCCTGAGCTAATATCCTGACCTATGTCTTTCCAAGGTCCTGAAACTGTCCCAAAGTAAGCCCTGATGCTGTCCCTAAGTGAAGACCTGAGGCTGTCCCTAACTCAGGCCCTGAAGCTTTCCTGAACTGAAGCCTTGAAGCTGTGACTAATTCAGGCCCTGATCATGTACCTAACGAAGACCTTAATGCTGATCCAGCAAAGACGCTGATGCTGCTCCAAAGTCATGCCCTGAAAGTGTGCCCAGCTAAGGGCCTGATGCTAAGCCTCACTCAGGCCCTGTCGCTCTCCCTAAGTCAGGCCCTGACACTGTCACTAACTAAGGCCCTGACTCTACTCCTAATTCAGTCCCGTACATTGTATCTAACAAAGGCTCTGATGCTAGTCGTAACTCAGGGCCTGACACTGTCTCTAACTAAGGGCTGCTGCCATCAACATCTAAAGTCCTGACATTATCCGGAGCTAATAACCTGACCCATGTCTTACCAAGGTCCTGAAACTGTCCCAAAGTAAGCCCTGACGCTGTCCCTAAGTGAGGCCCTGAAGCTTTCCCTACCTAACTCAGGCCTTGATGCTGTGACTAACTCAGACCCTGATCATGTCTTTAACTAAGACCCTAAGGCTGATCCAACAGAAGCCCTGATGCTGCTCCTAAGTCATGCCCCGATAGTGTCCCCCACTAAGTGTCTGATGCTAGGCCTCACTCAGACCCTAACGCTCTCCCTAAGTCAGGCTCTGATGCTCTCCCTACCTGAAGCCCTAACACTGGTTCTGAATAAGGCCCTGAGAGTCTCCGTAACAAAGGTCTTCACACTTTCCTTAGGTCATTTCCTGACACTATCCCTAGATGTTAAACTGACACGGTCACTAGCTAATGTCCTGCCTCTTATGCTAACTGAAGCCCTTAGGCTGTGCCTACCTCAGGCACTGAATTTAGTCCCAAGACCATGAAACTGTCCCGAACTAAGGCCTAGATGCTCGCCCTACATCCGGCCCTGACACTGTCCCTAACTAAGGCCCTAACACTATTGCTAACTGAGGATCTGACACTGGACCTATCAGAGGCCCTCTACTCCTAACTAACGCCTTGAAACTTTCCCTAACGTAGGCGCTGCTACCATCAATATCTAAAGTCCTGACATTATCCTGAGCTAATATCCTGACCCATGTCTTACCAAGGTCCTGAAACTCTCCCAACGTTAGCCCTGACACTGTCCCTAAGTGAGGCCCTGAGGCTGTCCCTCACAGAGGTCCTGATAATGTCTTTAACTAAACTCTAATGCTGATCTTACAGAGACCCTTATGTTGATCCTATGTCATGCCCTGACGCTGTCCGTAGCTAAGGCCCTGACTCTAGGCATCACTCAGGCCCTGTCGCTCTCCCTACGTCAGGCTAAGACTCTGTCCCTACCTGAAGCCCGGACACTGGGCCTAAATTAGGCACTGATGCTCTAATTAGCTATGGTCTTGACACTATCCCTAGGTCATTTCCTGACACTATCCCTAGATCTTAACCTAAACTTGTCTTTAGCTATTGTCGAGCCTCTTATGCTAAGTAAATCCCTGATGCTGTCTCTAACTAAGAGCCTGAAATTAGTCCCGAGGCCGTCAACCTGTCCCTAACTGAGGTTGGAGGCTCATCCTAACTGAGGCGCTGACACTGTCCCTAACTAAAGCCCTGACACTACACCTAACTCAGTCCCTGACACTGTACTTTACAAGGGCTCTGATGCTAGTCCTAACTCAGGCCCTGACACTGTCTCTAAGTAAGGCTCAGAATTTGCCCCTAATATAGGCCCTGCTGTCAGCAATAACTAAAAACTGGACACTAGCCTGAGCTAATATCCTGACATATTTCTAACCAAGGTGCTGACACTGTCCCTAAGAAAGCCCTGTCGCTGTCCCTATGTTAAGAACTGAGGCTGTCCCTAACTCAGGTCCTGAAGCTTTCCCTAACTGAGGCCTTGAAGCTGTGACTAAGTCAGGCCCTGATCATATCTGTAACAAAGACGCTAAGGCTGATCCAACAGAGGCGCTGATTCTGTTCCTAAGTCATACCCTGACAGTATCCTCAGCTAAGGGCCAGACGCTAGGCCTCACTCAGGCCCTGTCGCTCTCCCTACGTCAGGCTCTGATGCTGTCCCTACCTGAAGCCCTGACACTGGTTCTAAATAAGGATCTGATACTCTCAGTAACTAAGGTTTTGACACTATGCTTAGGTCCTTTCCTGACACTATCCCTAGACCATAACCTGACCCTGTCCCTAGCAAATGTCGTGCCTCTTATGCTAACTACAGCCCTGCTGCTGTCCTTAACTAAGGGCCTAAAATTACTCTCGAGGCTGTGACCCTGTCCGTACCTAAGGCCTCGATGTTCGTCCTAATTCAGGGCCTGACACTGTCCCTAACTAAGGCCCTGCTGCCGTCAGTATCTAAAGTCCTGACACTATCCTGAGCTAATTTCTTGACCCATCTCTTACCAAGGTCCTGAAACTGTCCCTAAGGAAGCCCTGATGCTGTCTCTAAGTGAGGCCTTGAGGCTGTCCCTAACAGAGGCCCTGATAATATCTTTCACATAGCCCCTGAGGCTGATCCTACCGGGGCTCTTAGGCTGCTCCTAAGTCATGCCCTGACACTGTCTCTAGCTAAGGCCCTGACGCTAGGCCTCACTCAGGCCCTGTCCCACTCCCTAAGTCAGGCTCTGACGCTCTTCCTACCCGAAGCCCTGACACTCACTGCTCCTAAATTAGGTCCTGATGTGCTAAGTAACTAAGGTCTTGACACTATCCCTAGGTCATTTCCTGACACTCTCCCTAGACCTTAACCTAACCTTCTCTTTAGCTAATGTCGAGATTAGCTAAAGAGATTCTTTAGAACGAGATTCTTTCATCTTCTGAATATAGTTTTCTTCAAAACATAATTTTTATAGTGTTACTAACTTTAAACACAATGTACTCAACTGCTGTGGGATATTCCTTCATAGGAGCGTGCATGGTTCACTTCTGCATCTGCTTGTGGTGGTGTTCAGGTTGCTTTCAGCTGTAGATCCCCTTATGCTAGCTAAATCCCTGATTCTGTCCCTAAATGAGGCCCTGAATTTAGGTCCGAGGCCGTGAACCTGTCCCTAACTGAGGCCTGGAGGCTCGTCCTAATGCAGGCCCTGACACTGTCCCCAACTAAGGCTCTGACACTACACCTAACTCATTCACTGACACTGTACCTAACAAAGTCTCTGATGCTAGTCCTAACTTAGGCCCTGACACTGCCTCTAACTACGGCCCTGCTGCCGTCAATATCTGAACACCTGATATTATCCTGAGCTAATAGCCTGACCCATGTCTTACCAAGGGCCTGAAACTTTCCCAAAGTAAGCCCTGACGCTGTCCCTAAGTGAGGCCTTGAGGCTATCCATAATGGAGGCCCTGATAATAGCTTTAACGAAGACCCTAATGCTGATCCTACAGAGGCCTTTATGCTGCTCCTAAGTCATGCCCTGATACTGTCCCTTACTCAGGCCCTAAAGATAGGCCTCACTTAGGCCCTGTTGCTGTACCTCAGTTAGGCTCTGACGCTGTCCGTACATCAAGTCCTGGCGCTGGTCCTGATTAAGGCTCTCACGCTGCTGCTAACTAAGGCCCTGATGCTCTCAATAACTAAGGTCTTCTCGTTATCCCTTGGTCATTTCCTTTCACTATCTCTGGCCTGGGACCTGACTCTGTCCCGAGATAATCTCCTGCATCTTCTGCTAACTGAAACCCTAATGCTCTCCCTAACTAAGGCCCTGACTACTCCTAACGAAGGCCATGACACTGAATCTAACAAAGGCCCGGAATCTGTCCTTAATATAGGCCCTGCTGCCAGCAATAACTAAAATCCTGACACTCTCCTGAGCTAATATCCTGACTCATTTCTAACCAAGGTCCTGACACTGACCCTAAGAAAGCCCTGTCGCTGTCTTTAAGTGAAGACCTGAGGCTGTCTGTAACTCAGACCCTGAAGCTTTCCCTAACTGAGACCTTGACGCTGTGACTAACTTGGGCTCCGGTCATGTCTTTAACTAAGAGCCTAAAGCTGATCCAACAAAGGCACTGATGCTGCTCCTAAGTCATTCCCTGACAGTGTCCCCAGCTAAGGGCCTGACATTAGGCCTCACTCAGGCCCTGTCGCTCTCCCTAAGTCAGGCCCTGATGCTGTGCCTACCTGAAGCCCTAACGCTGCTTCTGAATAAGTCCCTGAGAGTCTCCGTAACAAAGGTCTTCACACTATCCTTAGGTCATTTCCTGACACGATTCCAAGCCTTTACCCTAAACCTGTCCCGAGCTAATGTCCTACCTCTTAAGCTAACAAAAGACCTTATGCTGTGCCTAATTCAGGCACTGAATTTAGTCCCAAGGCCGCTAGACTGTCCCTAACTCGGCTCGATGCCCTTATCGTCACAATGTTCCATGACCACTGTCATCACAATGCTCCACGCCCTTGTCATCACAATGCTCCATAACCCCTGTCATCACAATGCTCCATGACCTTTGTCATCGCAATGCTACATGCCATTGTCCTCGCAATGCTCCATGCCCTTATCATCACAATGCTCCATGACCCCTTTCATCACAATGCTCCATGACCCTTGTCTAAAATGCTACATGTCTGTGAAATCACAAAGCTCCATGCCCCCTGTCATCACAAGTCTCCATGACTCTTGTCATCACAATGCTCCATGACCCTTGTCATCACAATGCTCCATGATCCTTGTAATCAAAATGCTCCTTGACCCTTTCTTCACAATGTTACAGTACCCCTTTCTTCACAATGCTCCATGCCGCTGGTCACCACAATGCTCCATGACTTCTGTCATCACAATGCTCCATGTCTCTTGTCATTGAAATGCTCCATGGCCCCTGTCATCACAATGCTGCATGATGCTTATAATCTCAATGCTCCATGGTCCTCGTCATCACAAATCTCCACGCATTTGTCATCACAATGCTCCATGACCCCTGTCATCCCAATGCTCCATAGCACTTTTCATCACAATGCTACATGACCACTTTTATCACAATGTTCCATGACCACTTTAATCACAGTGCTCCATGACCACTTTCATCACAATGCCCCGTGACCCCTGTAATCAAAATGCTCCATGGCCCTTGTCACCACAATGCTCCAGGACCCGTCATCACAATTCTCCATGGCCCTTGTCATCACAATGCTCCATGGCGCTTGTCATCACAATGATCCAGAGCCTTAGTGCTTGAGTTGGGAGTAGTATCATTGCCTCAGATAGGGACACTGTCATTGCCTGAATTGGGAGTAGTGCCAGTGCCTTAGTTAGAGACAGCGCCAGTGCTTGCATTGGGAGTAGTGTCAGGGCCATAGTTAGGGACAGTGTCAGTGGCTGAGATGGGAATAGTGTCAGGGCCTTAGTTACGGACATTGTCAGTGCCTAAGTTGGGATTTTTGTCAGGGTCTTTATTATGGACAGTGTCAGGTCCTGAGATAAGAGTAGTGTCAAGGTCTTAATTTGGAAGAGTGTCAGTGTCTCAGTTTGGAGTAGTGTCAGACCCTTAGTTATTAACAGCGTCAGTGCCTGAGTTGGGAGTAGTGACATGGCTTAAATTATGGACAGTGTCAGGGTCTGAGTTAGGAATAGTCTCAGGACCTTAGTTAGGGACAGTGTCAGTGACTGTGTTAGGAATAGTGTCAGGGCCTAAGTTAGGAGTAGTCTGAGACCGGTAGTTAGGAACAGTGTCAGGGCCTGAGTTGTGAGTACTTTCAGGGCCTTAGTTAGAGAAAGTGGCAGTGCTGGAGTTGGGAGTTATGTCAGGGCCTTAGTTAGGGACAGTGTAAGTGCGTGAGTTGGGAGTAGTGTCAGGGCCTAGTTAGGAACAGGGTCAATGCCTGAGTTGTGAGTAGTTTCAGGGCCTTAGTTAGAGAAAGTGTCAGTGCCGGAGTTGGGAATTATGTCAGGGCCTTAGTTAGGGACAGTGTCAGTGCCTGAGTTGTGACTAGTGTCAGGGCCTAGTTATGGAGAGTGTCAGTGCCTGAGTTGGAAGTAGTGTCAGGGCATTAGGGACAGTGTCAGTGGCTGCGATGGGAGTAGTGTCAGGGTCTTAGTTAGGGAGAGTGTCAGTGCCTGAGTTGGGAATAGTCTCAGGGTCTTTTTTGGGGACAGCATCAGGGCATGAGTTAAAAGTAGTGTCAAGGCCTTAGTTAGGGAGAGTGTCAGTGCCTGTGTTGGGAGTAGTATCAGGCCCTTCGTTAGGGACAGTGTCAGGGTCTGAGGTAGAAGTAGTCTCAGGGCCTTAGTTAGGTAGCGTGTCAGTGCCTAAGTAATTAGTAGTGTGAGGGCCTTAGTTAGGGACAGTGTCAATGCCTGTGTTGGGAGTAGTGTCAAGGCCTTACTTAGGGACAGCGTCAGTGACTGAGTAAGGAGTAGTGTGATGGCCGTAGTTAGGGACACTCTCAGTGCCAGAGTTGGGGGTAGTGGCAGGTCTTTGTTAGAGACTGTGCCAGGGCGTGAGTTAAGAGTAGCGTCAAGTCCTTAGTTAGGGACAGTGTTAGTGCCTGAGTTGAGAGTAATGTCAAGGCTTTAGTTAGGGACAAAGTCAGTGCCTAGTTTGGGAGTAGTGTTAGGGCCTTAGGGACAGTGTCAGTGCCTGATTTGGGAGTACTGTCAGGGCGTATTTCGGGACAGTCTCAGTGCCTATTTTGGGAGTAGTGTCACGGCCGTAGTTAGTGACATTGTCAGTGCCTGAGTAAGGAGTAGTGTCCGAGCCTTAGTTAGGGACAGTGTCAGTTGCTTAGTTAGGAGTAGTGTCAGTGCCTGAGTCAGGAGTAGAGTCAGGGCTTAAGTTAAGGACAGTGTCATTGCTTGAGATAGGAGTAGTGTCAGGGCCTTAGTTAGGGACATTGTCAGGGCATGATTTAGGAGTTGTGTTAGGGCGTGAGCTATGAAGAGTGTCAGGGCCTTAGTTAGTGACAGTGTCAGTGCTGAGTTTGGAGTAGTATCAGGGCCTTAGATAGAGACAGTGTCAGGGCCTGAGTTAGGTGTATGTCAGGGCCTTAGTTAGGGACTGTGTCAGTGCCTGATTTAGGAGTAGTGTCAGAGGCTTTGTTAGGGACAGTGTCAGGGCCTGAGTTAAGAGTAGTGTCACAGCTTTAGTTAGGACCAGTGTCAGGGCCTTAGTTAAGTCCAACATCAGCGCCTATGATAGGAATCAGATCAGGACCTGTGTTCCAGGTAATGTCAGGGCCTTATTTAAGAACAGTGTCAGGGCCTGAGTCCTGACTTACTCCTTACTCTCCTCACTAAGGACTTTGGACACTACTGCTAATTCAGGCCCTGATATTGTCCCTAACTAAGGTCCTGACACTTTCCTTGGCTAAGGCCCTGAACTTCTCCTAAGTCAGGCCCTCATACTGTCCCTAACAATGGCCCTGACACTACACCTAACTGACGCCCCGACATGATACCTAACAAAGGCTTTGTTGCTAGTCCAAACTAAAGCCCTAAAATTGGTCCTAAATAAGGCCTTGACACTAATCCTAACTCAGGCCCTAAAACTGTCCCTAACTAAGGCCCTGATAGTATGCCTAACTCAGGCCCTCATACGATTCCTAACAATGGCTCTGATGCTAGTCCAAACTAAGGCCCTGAAATTGGTCCTAAATAAGGCCTTGACACTAATCCTAACTCAGGCCCTAGCACTGTCCCTAACTAGGTCTCAGACAGTACACCTAAATCAGACCCTGACACTGTCCCTAAGCAAGGCCCTGACACTACTCTTAACTCAGTCCCTTACACTGTACCTAACAAAGTCTCTGATGCTAGGCCTAACTCAGGCCCTGAAACCGTCTGTAACTAAGACCCATCACTATCAAAAGTCCTGACATTATCCTGAGCTAATATCCTGACCTATGTCTTTCCAAGGTCCTGAAACTGTCCCAAAGTAAGCCCTGATGCTGTCCCTAAGTGAAGACCTGAGGCTGTCCCTAACTCAGGCCCTGAAGCTTTCCTGAACTGAAGCCTTGAAGCTGTGACTAATTCAGGCCCTGATCATGTACCTAACGAAGACCTTAATGCTGATCCAGCAAAGACGCTGATGCTGCTCCAAAGTCATGCCCTGAAAGTGTGCCCAGCTAAGGGCCTGATGCTAAGCCTCACTCAGGCCCTGTCGCTCTCCCTAAGTCAGGCCCTGACACTGTCACTAACTAAGGCCCTGACTCTACTCCTAATTCAGTCCCGTACATTGTATCTAACAAAGGCTCTGATGCTAGTCGTAACTCAGGGCCTGACACTGTCTCTAACTAAGGGCTGCTGCCATCAACATCTAAAGTCCTGACATTATCCGGAGCTAATAACCTGACCCATGTCTTACCAAGGTCCTGAAACTGTCCCAAAGTAAGCCCTGACGCTGTCCCTAAGTGAGGCCCTGAAGCTTTCCCTACCTAACTCAGGCCTTGATGCTGTGACTAACTCAGACCCTGATCATGTCTTTAACTAAGACCCTAAGGCTGATCCAACAGAAGCCCTGATGCTGCTCCTAAGTCATGCCCCGATAGTGTCCCCCACTAAGTGTCTGATGCTAGGCCTCACTCAGACCCTAACGCTCTCCCTAAGTCAGGCTCTGATGCTCTCCCTACCTGAAGCCCTAACACTGGTTCTGAATAAGGCCCTGAGAGTCTCCGTAACAAAGGTCTTCACACTTTCCTTAGGTCATTTCCTGACACTATCCCTAGATGTTAAACTGACACGGTCACTAGCTAATGTCCTGCCTCTTATGCTAACTGAAGCCCTTAGGCTGTGCCTACCTCAGGCACTGAATTTAGTCCCAAGACCATGAAACTGTCCCGAACTAAGGCCTAGATGCTCGCCCTACATCCGGCCCTGACACTGTCCCTAACTAAGGCCCTAACACTATTGCTAACTGAGGATCTGACACTGGACCTATCAGAGGCCCTCTACTCCTAACTAACGCCTTGAAACTTTCCCTAACGTAGGCGCTGCTACCATCAATATCTAAAGTCCTGACATTATCCTGAGCTAATATCCTGACCCATGTCTTACCAAGGTCCTGAAACTCTCCCAACGTTAGCCCTGACACTGTCCCTAAGTGAGGCCCTGAGGCTGTCCCTCACAGAGGTCCTGATAATGTCTTTAACTAAACTCTAATGCTGATCTTACAGAGACCCTTATGTTGATCCTATGTCATGCCCTGACGCTGTCCGTAGCTAAGGCCCTGACTCTAGGCATCACTCAGGCCCTGTCGCTCTCCCTACGTCAGGCTAAGACTCTGTCCCTACCTGAAGCCCGGACACTGGGCCTAAATTAGGCACTGATGCTCTAATTAGCTATGGTCTTGACACTATCCCTAGGTCATTTCCTGACACTATCCCTAGATCTTAACCTAAACTTGTCTTTAGCTATTGTCGAGCCTCTTATGCTAAGTAAATCCCTGATGCTGTCTCTAACTAAGAGCCTGAAATTAGTCCCGAGGCCGTCAACCTGTCCCTAACTGAGGTTGGAGGCTCATCCTAACTGAGGCGCTGACACTGTCCCTAACTAAAGCCCTGACACTACACCTAACTCAGTCCCTGACACTGTACTTTACAAGGGCTCTGATGCTAGTCCTAACTCAGGCCCTGACACTGTCTCTAAGTAAGGCTCAGAATTTGCCCCTAATATAGGCCCTGCTGTCAGCAATAACTAAAAACTGGACACTAGCCTGAGCTAATATCCTGACATATTTCTAACCAAGGTGCTGACACTGTCCCTAAGAAAGCCCTGTCGCTGTCCCTATGTTAAGAACTGAGGCTGTCCCTAACTCAGGTCCTGAAGCTTTCCCTAACTGAGGCCTTGAAGCTGTGACTAAGTCAGGCCCTGATCATATCTGTAACAAAGACGCTAAGGCTGATCCAACAGAGGCGCTGATTCTGTTCCTAAGTCATACCCTGACAGTATC
Source organism: Balaenoptera ricei (assembly GCF_028023285.1). Taxonomy (NCBI): domain Eukaryota; kingdom Metazoa; phylum Chordata; class Mammalia; order Artiodactyla; family Balaenopteridae; genus Balaenoptera; species Balaenoptera ricei. The sequence goes on from NC_082654.1 coordinate 97,588,976, forward strand.
CTCAGCTAAGGGCCAGACGCTAGGCCTCACTCAGGCCCTGTCGCTCTCCCTACGTCAGGCTCTGATGCTGTCCCTACCTGAAGCCCTGACACTGGTTCTAAATAAGGATCTGATACTCTCAGTAACTAAGGTTTTGACACTATGCTTAGGTCCTTTCCTGACACTATCCCTAGACCATAACCTGACCCTGTCCCTAGCAAATGTCGTGCCTCTTATGCTAACTACAGCCCTGCTGCTGTCCTTAACTAAGGGCCTAAAATTACTCTCGAGGCTGTGACCCTGTCCGTACCTAAGGCCTCGATGTTCGTCCTAATTCAGGGCCTGACACTGTCCCTAACTAAGGCCCTGCTGCCGTCAGTATCTAAAGTCCTGACACTATCCTGAGCTAATTTCTTGACCCATCTCTTACCAAGGTCCTGAAACTGTCCCTAAGGAAGCCCTGATGCTGTCTCTAAGTGAGGCCTTGAGGCTGTCCCTAACAGAGGCCCTGATAATATCTTTCACATAGCCCCTGAGGCTGATCCTACCGGGGCTCTTAGGCTGCTCCTAAGTCATGCCCTGACACTGTCTCTAGCTAAGGCCCTGACGCTAGGCCTCACTCAGGCCCTGTCCCACTCCCTAAGTCAGGCTCTGACGCTGTTCCTACCCGAAGCCCTGACACTCACTGCTCCTAAATTAGGTCCTGATGTGCTAAGTAACTAAGGTCTTGACACTATCCCTAGGTCATTTCCTGACACTCTCCCTAGACCTTAACCTAACCTTCTCTTTAGCTAATGTCGAGATTAGCTAAAGAGATTCTTTAGAACGAGATTCTTTCATCTTCTGAATATAGTTTTCTTCAAAACATAATTTTTATAGTGTTACTAACTTTAAACACAATGTACTCAACTGCTGTGGAATATTCCTTCATAGGAGCGTGCATGGTTCACTTCTGCATCTGCTTGTGGTGGTGTTCAGGTTGCTTTCAGCTGTAGATCCCCTTATGCTAGCTAAATCCCTGATTCTGTCCCTAAATGAGGCCCTGAATTTAGGTCCGAGGCCGTGAACCTGTCCCTAACTGAGGCCTGGAGGCTCGTCCTAATGCAGGCCCTGACACTGTCCCCAACTAAGGCTCTGACACTACACCTAACTCATTCACTGACACTGTACCTAACAAAGTCTCTGATGCTAGTCCTAACTTAGGCCCTGACACTGCCTCTAACTACGGCCCTGCTGCCGTCAATATCTGAACACCTGATATTATCCTGAGCTAATAGCCTGACCCATGTCTTACCAAGGGCCTGAAACTTTCCCAAAGTAAGCCCTGACGCTGTCCCTAAGTGACGCCTTGAGGCTATCCATAATGGAGGCCCTGATAATAGCTTTAACGAAGACCCTAATGCTGATCCTACAGAGGCCTTTATGCTGCTCCTAAGTCATGCCCTGATACTGTCCCTTACTCAGGCCCTAAAGATAGGCCTCACTTAGGCCCTGTTGCTGTACCTCAGTTAGGCTCTGACGCTGTCCGTACATCAAGTCCTGGCGCTGGTCCTGATTAAGGCTCTCACGCTGCTGCTAACTAAGGCCCTGATGCTCTCAATAACTAAGGTCTTCTCGTTATCCCTTGGTCATTTCCTTTCACTATCTCTGGCCTGGGACCTGACTCTGTCCCGAGATAATCTCCTGCATCTTCTGCTAACTGAAACCCTAATGCTCTCCCTAACTAAGGCCCTGACTACTCCTAACGAAGGCCATGACACTGAATCTAACAAAGGCCCGGAATCTGTCCTTAATATAGGCCCTGCTGCCAGCAATAACTAAAATCCTGACACTCTCCTGAGCTAATATCCTGACTCATTTCTAACCAAGGTCCTGACACTGACCCTAAGAAAGCCCTGTCGCTGTCTTTAAGTGAAGACCTGAGGCTGTCTGTAACTCAGACCCTGAAGCTTTCCCTAACTGAGACCTTGACGCTGTGACTAACTTGGGCTCCGGTCATGTCTTTAACTAAGAGCCTAAAGCTGATCCAACAAAGGCACTGATGCTGCTCCTAAGTCATTCCCTGACAGTGTCCCCAGCTAAGGGCCTGACATTAGGCCTCACTCAGGCCCTGTCGCTCTCCCTAAGTCAGGCCCTGATGCTGTGCCTACCTGAAGCCCTAACGCTGCTTCTGAATAAGTCCCTGAGAGTCTCCGTAACAAAGGTCTTCACACTATCCTTAGGTCATTTCCTGACACGATTCCAAGCCTTTACCCTAAACCTGTCCCGAGCTAATGTCCTACCTCTTAAGCTAACAAAAGACCTTATGCTGTGCCTAATTCAGGCACTGAATTTAGTCCCAAGGCCGCTAGACTGTCCCTAACTCGGCTCGATGCCCTTATCGTCACAATGTTCCATGACCACTGTCATCACAATGCTCCACGCCCTTGTCATCACAATGCTCCATAACCCCTGTCATCACAATGCTCCATGACCTTTGTCATCGCAATGCTACATGCCATTGTCCTCGCAATGCTCCATGCCCTTATCATCACAATGCTCCATGACCCCTTTCATCACAATGCTCCATGACCCTTGTCTAAAATGCTACATGTCTGTGAAATCACAAAGCTCCATGCCCCCTGTCATCACAAGTCTCCATGACTCTTGTCATCACAATGCTCCATGACCCTTGTCATCACAATGCTCCATGATCCTTGTAATCAAAATGCTCCTTGACCCTTTCTTCACAATGTTACAGTACCCCTTTCTTCACAATGCTCCATGCCGCTGGTCACCACAATGCTCCATGACTTCTGTCATCACAATGCTCCATGTCTCTTGTCATTGAAATGCTCCATGGCCCCTGTCATCACAATGCTGCATGATGCTTATAATCTCAATGCTCCATGGTCCTCGTCATCACAAATCTCCACGCATTTGTCATCACAATGCTCCATGACCCCTGTCATCCCAATGCTCCATAGCACTTTTCATCACAATGCTACATGACCACTTTTATCACAATGTTCCATGACCACTTTAATCACAGTGCTCCATGACCACTTTCATCACAATGCCCCGTGACCCCTGTAATCAAAATGCTCCATGGCCCTTGTCACCACAATGCTCCAGGACCCGTCATCACAATTCTCCATGGCCCTTGTCATCACAATGCTCCATGGCGCTTGTCATCACAATGATCCAGAGCCTTAGTGCTTGAGTTGGGAGTAGTATCATTGCCTCAGATAGGGACACTGTCATTGCCTGAATTGGGAGTAGTGCCAGTGCCTTAGTTAGAGACAGCGCCAGTGCTTGCATTGGGAGTAGTGTCAGGGCCATAGTTAGGGACAGTGTCAGTGGCTGAGATGGGAATAGTGTCAGGGCCTTAGTTACGGACATTGTCAGTGCCTAAGTTGGGATTTTTGTCAGGGTCTTTATTATGGACAGTGTCAGGTCCTGAGATAAGAGTAGTGTCAAGGTCTTAATTTGGAAGAGTGTCAGTGTCTCAGTTTGGAGTAGTGTCAGACCCTTAGTTATTAACAGCGTCAGTGCCTGAGTTGGGAGTAGTGACATGGCTTAAATTATGGACAGTGTCAGGGTCTGAGTTAGGAATAGTCTCAGGACCTTAGTTAGGGACAGTGTCAGTGACTGTGTTAGGAATAGTGTCAGGGCCTAAGTTAGGAGTAGTCTGAGACCGGTAGTTAGGAACAGTGTCAGGGCCTGAGTTGTGAGTACTTTCAGGGCCTTAGTTAGAGAAAGTGGCAGTGCTGGAGTTGGGAGTTATGTCAGGGCCTTAGTTAGGGACAGTGTAAGTGCGTGAGTTGGGAGTAGTGTCAGGGCCTAGTTAGGAACAGGGTCAATGCCTGAGTTGTGAGTAGTTTCAGGGCCTTAGTTAGAGAAAGTGTCAGTGCCGGAGTTGGGAATTATGTCAGGGCCTTAGTTAGGGACAGTGTCAGTGCCTGAGTTGTGACTAGTGTCAGGGCCTAGTTATGGAGAGTGTCAGTGCCTGAGTTGGAAGTAGTGTCAGGGCATTAGGGACAGTGTCAGTGGCTGCGATGGGAGTAGTGTCAGGGTCTTAGTTAGGGAGAGTGTCAGTGCCTGAGTTGGGAATAGTCTCAGGGTCTTTTTTGGGGACAGCATCAGGGCATGAGTTAAAAGTAGTGTCAAGGCCTTAGTTAGGGAGAGTGTCAGTGCCTGTGTTGGGAGTAGTATCAGGCCCTTCGTTAGGGACAGTGTCAGGGTCTGAGGTAGAAGTAGTCTCAGGGCCTTAGTTAGGTAGCGTGTCAGTGCCTAAGTAATTAGTAGTGTGAGGGCCTTAGTTAGGGACAGTGTCAATGCCTGTGTTGGGAGTAGTGTCAAGGCCTTACTTAGGGACAGCGTCAGTGACTGAGTAAGGAGTAGTGTGATGGCCGTAGTTAGGGACACTCTCAGTGCCAGAGTTGGGGGTAGTGGCAGGTCTTTGTTAGAGACTGTGCCAGGGCGTGAGTTAAGAGTAGCGTCAAGTCCTTAGTTAGGGACAGTGTTAGTGCCTGAGTTGAGAGTAATGTCAAGGCTTTAGTTAGGGACAAAGTCAGTGCCTAGTTTGGGAGTAGTGTTAGGGCCTTAGGGACAGTGTCAGTGCCTGATTTGGGAGTACTGTCAGGGCGTATTTCGGGACAGTCTCAGTGCCTATTTTGGGAGTAGTGTCACGGCCGTAGTTAGTGACATTGTCAGTGCCTGAGTAAGGAGTAGTGTCCGAGCCTTAGTTAGGGACAGTGTCAGTTGCTTAGTTAGGAGTAGTGTCAGTGCCTGAGTCAGGAGTAGAGTCAGGGCTTAAGTTAAGGACAGTGTCATTGCTTGAGATAGGAGTAGTGTCAGGGCCTTAGTTAGGGACATTGTCAGGGCATGATTTAGGAGTTGTGTTAGGGCGTGAGCTATGAAGAGTGTCAGGGCCTTAGTTAGTGACAGTGTCAGTGCTGAGTTTGGAGTAGTATCAGGGCCTTAGATAGAGACAGTGTCAGGGCCTGAGTTAGGTGTATGTCAGGGCCTTAGTTAGGGACTGTGTCAGTGCCTGATTTAGGAGTAGTGTCAGAGGCTTTGTTAGGGACAGTGTCAGGGCCTGAGTTAAGAGTAGTGTCACAGCTTTAGTTAGGACCAGTGTCAGGGCCTTAGTTAAGTCCAACATCAGCGCCTATGATAGGAATCAGATCAGGACCTGTGTTCCAGGTAATGTCAGGGCCTTATTTAAGAACAGTGTCAGGGCCTGAGTCCTGACTTACTCCTTACTCTCCTCACTAAGGACTTTGGACACTACTGCTAATTCAGGCCCTGATATTGTCCCTAACTAAGGTCCTGACACTTTCCTTGGCTAAGGCCCTGAACTTCTCCTAAGTCAGGCCCTCATACTGTCCCTAACAATGGCCCTGACACTACACCTAACTGACGCCCCGACATGATACCTAACAAAGGCTTTGTTGCTAGTCCAAACTAAAGCCCTAAAATTGGTCCTAAATAAGGCCTTGACACTAATCCTAACTCAGGCCCTAAAACTGTCCCTAACTAAGGCCCTGATAGTATGCCTAACTCAGGCCCTCATACGATTCCTAACAATGGCTCTGATGCTAGTCCAAACTAAGGCCCTGAAATTGGTCCTAAATAAGGCCTTGACACTAATCCTAACTCAGGCCCTAGCACTGTCCCTAACTAGGTCTCAGACAGTACACCTAAATCAGACCCTGACACTGTCCCTAAGCAAGGCCCTGACACTACTCTTAACTCAGTCCCTTACACTGTACCTAACAAAGTCTCTGATGCTAGGCCTAACTCAGGCCCTGAAACCGTCTGTAACTAAGACCCATCACTATCAAAAGTCCTGACATTATCCTGAGCTAATATCCTGACCTATGTCTTTCCAAGGTCCTGAAACTGTCCCAAAGTAAGCCCTGATGCTGTCCCTAAGTGAAGACCTGAGGCTGTCCCTAACTCAGGCCCTGAAGCTTTCCTGAACTGAAGCCTTGAAGCTGTGACTAATTCAGGCCCTGATCATGTACCTAACGAAGACCTTAATGCTGATCCAGCAAAGACGCTGATGCTGCTCCAAAGTCATGCCCTGAAAGTGTGCCCAGCTAAGGGCCTGATGCTAAGCCTCACTCAGGCCCTGTCGCTCTCCCTAAGTCAGGCCCTGACACTGTCACTAACTAAGGCCCTGACTCTACTCCTAATTCAGTCCCGTACATTGTATCTAACAAAGGCTCTGATGCTAGTCGTAACTCAGGGCCTGACACTGTCTCTAACTAAGGGCTGCTGCCATCAACATCTAAAGTCCTGACATTATCCGGAGCTAATAACCTGACCCATGTCTTACCAAGGTCCTGAAACTGTCCCAAAGTAAGCCCTGACGCTGTCCCTAAGTGAGGCCCTGAAGCTTTCCCTACCTAACTCAGGCCTTGATGCTGTGACTAACTCAGACCCTGATCATGTCTTTAACTAAGACCCTAAGGCTGATCCAACAGAAGCCCTGATGCTGCTCCTAAGTCATGCCCCGATAGTGTCCCCCACTAAGTGTCTGATGCTAGGCCTCACTCAGACCCTAACGCTCTCCCTAAGTCAGGCTCTGATGCTCTCCCTACCTGAAGCCCTAACACTGGTTCTGAATAAGGCCCTGAGAGTCTCCGTAACAAAGGTCTTCACACTTTCCTTAGGTCATTTCCTGACACTATCCCTAGATGTTAAACTGACACGGTCACTAGCTAATGTCCTGCCTCTTATGCTAACTGAAGCCCTTAGGCTGTGCCTACCTCAGGCACTGAATTTAGTCCCAAGACCATGAAACTGTCCCGAACTAAGGCCTAGATGCTCGCCCTACATCCGGCCCTGACACTGTCCCTAACTAAGGCCCTAACACTATTGCTAACTGAGGATCTGACACTGGACCTATCAGAGGCCCTCTACTCCTAACTAACGCCTTGAAACTTTCCCTAACGTAGGCGCTGCTACCATCAATATCTAAAGTCCTGACATTATCCTGAGCTAATATCCTGACCCATGTCTTACCAAGGTCCTGAAACTCTCCCAACGTTAGCCCTGACACTGTCCCTAAGTGAGGCCCTGAGGCTGTCCCTCACAGAGGTCCTGATAATGTCTTTAACTAAACTCTAATGCTGATCTTACAGAGACCCTTATGTTGATCCTATGTCATGCCCTGACGCTGTCCGTAGCTAAGGCCCTGACTCTAGGCATCACTCAGGCCCTGTCGCTCTCCCTACGTCAGGCTAAGACTCTGTCCCTACCTGAAGCCCGGACACTGGGCCTAAATTAGGCACTGATGCTCTAATTAGCTATGGTCTTGACACTATCCCTAGGTCATTTCCTGACACTATCCCTAGATCTTAACCTAAACTTGTCTTTAGCTATTGTCGAGCCTCTTATGCTAAGTAAATCCCTGATGCTGTCTCTAACTAAGAGCCTGAAATTAGTCCCGAGGCCGTCAACCTGTCCCTAACTGAGGTTGGAGGCTCATCCTAACTGAGGCGCTGACACTGTCCCTAACTAAAGCCCTGACACTACACCTAACTCAGTCCCTGACACTGTACTTTACAAGGGCTCTGATGCTAGTCCTAACTCAGGCCCTGACACTGTCTCTAAGTAAGGCTCAGAATTTGCCCCTAATATAGGCCCTGCTGTCAGCAATAACTAAAAACTGGACACTAGCCTGAGCTAATATCCTGACATATTTCTAACCAAGGTGCTGACACTGTCCCTAAGAAAGCCCTGTCGCTGTCCCTATGTTAAGAACTGAGGCTGTCCCTAACTCAGGTCCTGAAGCTTTCCCTAACTGAGGCCTTGAAGCTGTGACTAAGTCAGGCCCTGATCATATCTGTAACAAAGACGCTAAGGCTGATCCAACAGAGGCGCTGATTCTGTTCCTAAGTCATACCCTGACAGTATCCTCAGCTAAGGGCCAGACGCTAGGCCTCACTCAGGCCCTGTCGCTCTCCCTACGTCAGGCTCTGATGCTGTCCCTACCTGAAGCCCTGACACTGGTTCTAAATAAGGATCTGATACTCTCAGTAACTAAGGTTTTGACACTATGCTTAGGTCCTTTCCTGACACTATCCCTAGACCATAACCTGACCCTGTCCCTAGCAAATGTCGTGCCTCTTATGCTAACTACAGCCCTGCTGCTGTCCTTAACTAAGGGCCTAAAATTACTCTCGAGGCTGTGACCCTGTCCGTACCTAAGGCCTCGATGTTCGTCCTAATTCAGGGCCTGACACTGTCCCTAACTAAGGCCCTGCTGCCGTCAGTATCTAAAGTCCTGACACTATCCTGAGCTAATTTCTTGACCCATCTCTTACCAAGGTCCTGAAACTGTCCCTAAGGAAGCCCTGATGCTGTCTCTAAGTGAGGCCTTGAGGCTGTCCCTAACAGAGGCCCTGATAATATCTTTCACATAGCCCCTGAGGCTGATCCTACCGGGGCTCTTAGGCTGCTCCTAAGTCATGCCCTGACACTGTCTCTAGCTAAGGCCCTGACGCTAGGCCTCACTCAGGCCCTGTCCCACTCCCTAAGTCAGGCTCTGACGCTGTTCCTACCCGAAGCCCTGACACTCACTGCTCCTAAATTAGGTCCTGATGTGCTAAGTAACTAAGGTCTTGACACTATCCCTAGGTCATTTCCTGACACTCTCCCTAGACCTTAACCTAACCTTCTCTTTAGCTAATGTCGAGATTAGCTAAAGAGATTCTTTAGAACGAGATTCTTTCATCTTCTGAATATAGTTTTCTTCAAAACATAATTTTTATAGTGTTACTAACTTTAAACACAATGTACTCAACTGCTGTGGAATATTCCTTCATAGGAGCGTGCATGGTTCACTTCTGCATCTGCTTGTGGTGGTGTTCAGGTTGCTTTCAGCTGTAGATCCCCTTATGCTAGCTAAATCCCTGATTCTGTCCCTAAATGAGGCCCTGAATTTAGGTCCGAGGCCGTGAACCTGTCCCTAACTGAGGCCTGGAGGCTCGTCCTAATGCAGGCCCTGACACTGTCCCCAACTAAGGCTCTGACACTACACCTAACTCATTCACTGACACTGTACCTAACAAAGTCTCTGATGCTAGTCCTAACTTAGGCCCTGACACTGCCTCTAACTACGGCCCTGCTGCCGTCAATATCTGAACACCTGATATTATCCTGAGCTAATAGCCTGACCCATGTCTTACCAAGGGCCTGAAACTTTCCCAAAGTAAGCCCTGACGCTGTCCCTAAGTGAGGCCTTGAGGCTATCCATAATGGAGGCCCTGATAATAGCTTTAACGAAGACCCTAATGCTGATCCTACAGAGGCCTTTATGCTGCTCCTAAGTCATGCCCTGATACTGTCCCTTACTCAGGCCCTAAAGATAGGCCTCACTTAGGCCCTGTTGCTGTACCTCAGTTAGGCTCTGACGCTGTCCGTACATCAAGTCCTGGCGCTGGTCCTGATTAAGGCTCTCACGCTGCTGCTAACTAAGGCCCTGATGCTCTCAATAACTAAGGTCTTCTCGTTATCCCTTGGTCATTTCCTTTCACTATCTCTGGCCTGGGACCTGACTCTGTCCCGAGATAATCTCCTGCATCTTCTGCTAACTGAAACCCTAATGCTCTCCCTAACTAAGGCCATGACTACTCCTAACGAAGGCCATGACACTGAATCTAACAAAGGCCCGGAATCTGTCCTTAATATAGGCCCTGCTGCCAGCAATAACTAAAATCCTGACACTCTCCTGAGCTAATATCCTGACTCATTTCTAACCAAGGTCCTGACACTGACCCTAAGAAAGCCCTGTCGCTGTCTTTAAGTGAAGACCTGAGGCTGTCTGTAACTCAGACCCTGAAGCTTTCCCTAACTGAGAACTTGACGCTGTGACTAACTTGGGCTCCGGTCATGTCTTTAACTAAGAGCCTAAAGCTGATCCAACAAAGGCACTGATGCTGCTCCTAAGTCATTCCCTGACAGTGTCCCCAGCTAAGGGCCTGACATTAGGCCTCACTCAGGCCCTGTCGCTCTCCCTAAGTCAGGCCCTGATGCTGTGCCTACCTGAAGCCCTAACGCTGCTTCTGAATAAGGCCCTGAGAGTCTCCGTAACAAAGGTCTTCACACTATCCTTAGGTCATTTCCTGACACTATCCCTAGATGTTAAACTGACACGGTCACTAGCTAATGTCCTGCCTCTTATGCTAACTGAAGCCCTTAGGCTGTGCCTACCTCAGGCACTGAATTTAGTCCCAAGACCATGAAACTGTCCCGAACTAAGGCCTAGATGCTCGCCCTACATCCGGCCCTGACACTGTCCCTAACTAAGGCCCTAACACTATTGCTAACTGAGGATCTGACACTGGACCTATCAGAGGCCCTCTACTCCTAACTAACGCCTTGAAACTTTCCCTAACGTAGGCGCTGCTACCATCAATATCTAAAGTCCTGACATTATCCTGAGCTAATATCCTGACCCATGTCTTACCAAGGTCCTGAAACTCTCCCAACGTTAGCCCTGACACTGTCCCTAAGTGAGGCCCTGAGGCTGTCCCTCACAGAGGTCCTGATAATGTCTTTAACTAAACTCTAATGCTGATCTTACAGAGACCCTTATGTTGATCCTATGTCATGCCCTGACGCTGTCCGTAGCTAAGGCCCTGACTCTAGGCATCACTCAGGCCCTGTCGCTCTCCCTACGTCAGGCTAAGACTCTGTCCCTACCTGAAGCCCGGACACTGGGCCTAAATTAGGCACTGATGCTCTAATTAGCTATGGTCTTGACACTATCCCTAGGTCATTTCCTGACACTATCCCTAGATCTTAACCTAAACTTGTCTTTAGCTATTGTCGAGCCTCTTATGCTAAGTAAATCCCTGATGCTGTCTCTAACTAAGAGCCTGAAATTAGTCCCGAGGCCGTCAACCTGTCCCTAACTGAGGTTGGAGGCTCATCCTAACTGAGGCGCTGACACTGTCCCTAACTAAAGCCCTGACACTACACCTAACTCAGTCCCTGACACTGTACTTTACAAGGGCTCTGATGCTAGTCCTAACTCAGGCCCTGACACTGTCTCTAAGTAAGGCTCAGAATTTGCCCCTAATATAGGCCCTGCTGTCAGCAATAACTAAAAACTGGACACTAGCCTGAGCTAATATCCTGACATATTTCTAACCAAGGTGCTGACACTGTCCCTAAGAAAGCCCTGTCGCTGTCCCTATGTTAAGAACTGAGGCTGTCCCTAACTCAGGTCCTGAAGCTTTCCCTAACTGAGGCCTTGAAGCTGTGACTAAGTCAGGCCCTGATCATATCTGTAACAAAGACGCTAAGGCTGATCCAACAGAGGTGCTGATTCTGTTCCTAAGTCATACCCTGACAGTATCCTCAGCTAAGGGCCAGACGCTAGGCCTCACTCAGGCCCTGTCGCTCTCCCTAAGTCAGGCTCTGATGCTGTCCCTACCTGAAGCCCTGACACTGGTTCTAAATAAGGATCTGATACTCTCAGTAACTAAGGTTTTGACACTATGCTTAGGTCCTTTCCTGACACTATCCCTAGACCATAACCTGACCCTGTCCCTAGCAAATGTCGTGCCTCTTATGCTAACTACAGCCCTGCTGCTGTCCTTAACTAAGGGCCTAAAATTACTCTCGAGGCTGTGACCCTGTCCGTACCTAAGGCCTCGATGTTCGTCCTAATTCAGGGCCTGACACTGTCCCTAACTAAGGCCCTGCTGCCGTCAGTATCTAAAGTCCTGACACTATCCTGAGCTAATTTCTTGACCCATCTCTTACCAAGGTCCTGAAACTGTCCCTAAGGAAGCCCTGATGCTGTCTCTAAGTGAGGCCTTGAGGCTGTCCCTAACAGAGGCCCTGATAATATCTTTCACATAGCCCCTGAGGCTGATCCTACCGGGGCTCTTAGGCTGCTCCTAAGTCATGCCCTGACACTGTCTCTAGCTAAGGCCCTGACGCTAGGCCTCACTCAGGCCCTGTCCCACTCCCTAAGTCAGGCTCTGACGCTGTTCCTACCCGAAGCCCTGACACTCACTGCTCCTAAATTAGGTCCTGATGTGCTAAGTAACTAAGGTCTTGACACTATCCCTAGGTCATTTCCTGACACTCTCCCTAGACCTTAACCTAACCTTCTCTTTAGCTAATGTCGAGATTAGCTAAAGAGATTCTTTAGAACGAGATTCTTTCATCTTCTGAATATAGTTTTCTTCAAAACATAATTTTTATAGTGTTACTAACTTTAAGCACAATGTACTCAACTGCTGTGGAATATTCCTTCATAGGAGCGTGCATGGTTCACTTCTGCATCTGCTTGTGGTGGTGTTCAGGTTGCTTTCAGCTGTAGATCCCCTTATGCTAGCTAAATCCCTGATTCTGTCCCTAAATGAGGCCCTGAATTTAGGTCCGAGGCCGTGAACCTGTCCCTAACTGAGGCCTGGAGGCTCGTCCTAATGCAGGCCCTGACACTGTCCCCAACTAAGGCTCTGACACTACACCTAACTCATTCACTGACACTGTACCTAACAAAGTCTCTGATGCTAGTCCTAACTTAGGCCCTGACACTGCCTCTAACTACGGCCCTGCTGCCGTCAATATCTGAACACCTGATATTATCCTGAGCTAATAGCCTGACCCATGTCTTACCAAGGGCCTGAAACTTTCCCAAAGTAAGCCCTGACGCTGTCCCTAAGTGAGGCCTTGAGGCTATCCATAATGGAGGCCCTGATAATAGCTTTAACGAAGACCCTAATGCTGATCCTACAGAGGCCTTTATGCTGCTCCTAAGTCATGCCCTGATACTGTCCCTTACTCAGGCCCTAAAGATAGGCCTCACTTAGGCCCTGTTGCTGTACCTCAGTTAGGCTCTGACGCTGTCCGTACATCAAGTCCTGGCGCTGGTCCTGATTAAGGCTCTCACGCTGCTGCTAACTAAGGCCCTGATGCTCTCAATAACTAAGGTCTTCTCGTTATCCCTTGGTCATTTCCTTTCACTATCTCTGGCCTGGGACCTGACTCTGTCCCGAGATAATCTCCTGCATCTTCTGCTAACTGAAACCCTAATGCTCTCCCTAACTAAGGCCCTGACTACTCCTAACGAAGGCCATGACACTGAATCTAACAAAGGCCCGGAATCTGTCCTTAATATAGGCCCTGCTGCCAGCAATAACTAAAATCCTGACACTCTCCTGAGCTAATATCCTGACTCATTTCTAACCAAGGTCCTGACACTGACCCTAAGAAAGCCCTGTCGCTGTCTTTAAGTGAAGACCTGAGGCTGTCTGTAACTCAGACCCTGAAGCTTTCCCTAACTGAGACCTTGACGCTGTGACTAACTTGGGCTCCGGTCATGTCTTTAACTAAGAGCCTAAAGCTGATCCAACAAAGGCACTGATGCTGCTCCTAAGTCATTCCCTGACAGTGTCCCCAGCTAAGGGCCTGACATTAGGCCTCACTCAGGCCCTGTCGCTCTCCCTAAGTCAGGCCCTGATGCTGTGCCTACCTGAAGCCCTAACGCTGCTTCTGAATAAGTCCCTGAGAGTCTCCGTAACAAAGGTCTTCACACTATCCTTAGGTCATTTCCTGACACGATTCCAAGCCTTTACCCTAAACCTGTCCCGAGCTAATGTCCTACCTCTTAAGCTAACAAAAGACCTTATGCTGTGCCTAATTCAGGCACTGAATTTAGTCCCAAGGCCGCTAGACTGTCCCTAACTCGGCTCGATGCCCTTATCGTCACAATGTTCCATGACCACTGTCATCACAATGCTCCACGCCCTTGTCATCACAATGCTCCATAACCCCTGTCATCACAATGCTCCATGACCTTTGTCATCGCAATGCTACATGCCATTGTCCTCGCAATGCTCCATGCCCTTATCATCACAATGCTCCATGACCCCTTTCATCACAATGCTCCATGACCCTTGTCTAAAATGCTACATGTCTGTGAAATCACAAAGCTCCATGCCCCCTGTCATCACAAGTCTCCATGACTCTTGTCATCACAATGCTCCATGACCCTTGTCATCACAATGCTCCATGATCCTTGTAATCAAAATGCTCCTTGACCCTTTCTTCACAATGTTACAGTACCCCTTTCTTCACAATGCTCCATGCCGCTGGTCACCACAATGCTCCATGACTTCTGTCATCACAATGCTCCATGTCTCTTGTCATTGAAATGCTCCATGGCCCCTGTCATCACAATGCTGCATGATGCTTATAATCTCAATGCTCCATGGTCCTCGTCATCACAAATCTCCACGCATTTGTCATCACAATGCTCCATGACCCCTGTCATCCCAATGCTCCATAGCACTTTTCATCACAATGCTACATGACCACTTTTATCACAATGTTCCATGACCACTTTAATCACAGTGCTCCATGACCACTTTCATCACAATGCCCCGTGACCCCTGTAATCAAAATGCTCCATGGCCCTTGTCACCACAATGCTCCAGGACCCGTCATCACAATTCTCCATGGCCCTTGTCATCACAATGCTCCATGGCGCTTGTCATCACAATGATCCAGAGCCTTAGTGCTTGAGTTGGGAGTAGTATCATTGCCTCAGATAGGGACACTGTCATTGCCTGAATTGGGAGTAGTGCCAGTGCCTTAGTTAGAGACAGCGCCAGTGCTTGCATTGGGAGTAGTGTCAGGGCCATAGTTAGGGACAGTGTCAGTGGCTGAGATGGGAATAGTGTCAGGGCCTTAGTTACGGACATTGTCAGTGCCTAAGTTGGGATTTTTGTCAGGGTCTTTATTATGGACAGTGTCAGGTCCTGAGATAAGAGTAGTGTCAAGGTCTTAATTTGGAAGAGTGTCAGTGTCTCAGTTTGGAGTAGTGTCAGACCCTTAGTTAGTAACAGCGTCAGTGCCTGAGTTGGGAGTAGTGACATGGCTTAAATTATGGACAGTGTCAGGGTCTGAGTTAGGAATAGTCTCAGGACCTTAGTTAGGGACAGTGTCAGTGACTGTGTTAGGAATAGTGTCAGGGCCTAAGTTAGGAGTAGTCTGAGACCGGTAGTTAGGAACAGTGTCAGGGCCTGAGTTGTGAGTACTTTCAGGGCCTTAGTTAGAGAAAGTGGCAGTGCTGGAGTTGGGAGTTATGTCAGGGCCTTAGTTAGGGACAGTGTAAGTGCGTGAGTTGGGAGTAGTGTCAGGGCCTAGTTAGGAACAGGGTCAATGCCTGAGTTGTGAGTAGTTTCAGGGCCTTAGTTAGAGAAAGTGTCAGTGCCGGAGTTGGGAATTATGTCAGGGCCTTAGTTAGGGACAGTGTCAGTGCCTGAGTTGTGACTAGTGTCAGGGCCTAGTTATGGAGAGTGTCAGTGCCTGAGTTGGAAGTAGTGTCAGGGCATTAGGGACAGTGTCAGTGGCTGCGATGGGAGTAGTGTCAGGGTCTTAGTTAGGGAGAGTGTCAGTGCCTGAGTTGGGAATAGTCTCAGGGTCTTTTTTGGGGACAGCATCAGGGCATGAGTTAAAAGTAGTGTCAAGGCCTTAGTTAGGGAGAGTGTCAGTGCCTGTGTTGGGAGTAGTATCAGGCCCTTCGTTAGGGACAGTGTCAGGGTCTGAGGTAGAAGTAGTCTCAGGGCCTTAGTTAGGTAGCGTGTCAGTGCCTAAGTAATTAGTAGTGTGAGGGCCTTAGTTAGGGACAGTGTCAATGCCTGTGTTGGGAGTAGTGTCAAGGCCTTACTTAGGGACAGCGTCAGTGACTGAGTAAGGAGTAGTGTGATGGCCGTAGTTAGGGACACTCTCAGTGCCAGAGTTGGGGGTAGTGGCAGGTCTTTGTTAGAGACTGTGCCAGGGCGTGAGTTAAGAGTAGCGTCAAGTCCTTAGTTAGGGACAGTGTTAGTGCCTGAGTTGAGAGTAATGTCAAGGCTTTAGTTAGGGACAAAGTCAGTGCCTAGTTTGGGAGTAGTGTTAGGGCCTTAGGGACAGTGTCAGTGCCTGATTTGGGAGTACTGTCAGGGCGTATTTCGGGACAGTCTCAGTGCCTATTTTGGGAGTAGTGTCACGGCCGTAGTTAGTGACATTGTCAGTGCCTGAGTAAGGAGTAGTGTCCGAGCCTTAGTTAGGGACAGTGTCAGTTGCTTAGTTAGGAGTAGTGTCAGTGCCTGAGTCAGGAGTAGAGTCAGGGCTTAAGTTAAGGACAGTGTCATTGCTTGAGATAGGAGTAGTGTCAGGGCCTTAGTTAGGGACATTGTCAGGGCATGATTTAGGAGTTGTGTTAGGGCGTGAGCTATGAAGAGTGTCAGGGCCTTAGTTAGTGACAGTGTCAGTGCTGAGTTTGGAGTAGTATCAGGGCCTTAGATAGAGACAGTGTCAGGGCCTGAGTTAGGTGTATGTCAGGGCCTTAGTTAGGGACTGTGT
Organism: Balaenoptera ricei; assembly: GCF_028023285.1. Taxonomy (NCBI): domain Eukaryota; kingdom Metazoa; phylum Chordata; class Mammalia; order Artiodactyla; family Balaenopteridae; genus Balaenoptera; species Balaenoptera ricei. The sequence continues at coordinate 97,605,317 of NC_082654.1, forward strand.
CAGTGCCTGATTTAGGAGTAGTGTCAGAGGCTTTGTTAGGGACAGTGTCAGGGCCTGAGTTAAGAGTAGTGTCACAGCTTTAGTTAGGACCAGTGTCAGGGCCTTAGTTAAGTCCAACATCAGCGCCTATGATAGGAATCAGATCAGGACCTGTGTTCCAGGTAATGTCAGGGCCTTATTTAAGAACAGTGTCAGGGCCTGAGTCCTGACTTACTCCTTACTCTCCTCACTAAGGACTTTGGACACTACTGCTAATTCAGGCCCTGATATTGTCCCTAACTAAGGTCCTGACACTTTCCTTGGCTAAGGCCCTGAACTTCTCCTAAGTCAGGCCCTCATACTGTCCCTAACAATGGCCCTGACACTACACCTAACTGACGCCCCGACATGATACCTAACAAAGGCTTTGTTGCTAGTCCAAACTAAAGCCCTAAAATTGGTCCTAAATAAGGCCTTGACACTAATCCTAACTCAGGCCCTAAAACTGTCCCTAACTAAGGCCCTGATAGTATGCCTAACTCAGGCCCTCATACGATTCCTAACAATGGCTCTGATGCTAGTCCAAACTAAGGCCCTGAAATTGGTCCTAAATAAGGCCTTGACACTAATCCTAACTCAGGCCCTAGCACTGTCCCTAACTAGGTCTCAGACAGTACACCTAAATCAGACCCTGACACTGTCCCTAAGCAAGGCCCTGACACTACTCTTAACTCAGTCCCTTACACTGTACCTAACAAAGTCTCTGATGCTAGGCCTAACTCAGGCCCTGAAACCGTCTGTAACTAAGACCCATCACTATCAAAAGTCCTGACATTATCCTGAGCTAATATCCTGACCTATGTCTTTCCAAGGTCCTGAAACTGTCCCAAAGTAAGCCCTGATGCTGTCCCTAAGTGAAGACCTGAGGCTGTCCCTAACTCAGGCCCTGAAGCTTTCCTGAACTGAAGCCTTGAAGCTGTGACTAATTCAGGCCCTGATCATGTACCTAACGAAGACCTTAATGCTGATCCAGCAAAGACGCTGATGCTGCTCCAAAGTCATGCCCTGAAAGTGTGCCCAGCTAAGGGCCTGATGCTAAGCCTCACTCAGGCCCTGTCGCTCTCCCTAAGTCAGGCCCTGACACTGTCACTAACTAAGGCCCTGACTCTACTCCTAATTCAGTCCCGTACATTGTATCTAACAAAGGCTCTGATGCTAGTCGTAACTCAGGGCCTGACACTGTCTCTAACTAAGGGCTGCTGCCATCAACATCTAAAGTCCTGACATTATCCGGAGCTAATAACCTGACCCATGTCTTACCAAGGTCCTGAAACTGTCCCAAAGTAAGCCCTGACGCTGTCCCTAAGTGAGGCCCTGAAGCTTTCCCTACCTAACTCAGGCCTTGATGCTGTGACTAACTCAGACCCTGATCATGTCTTTAACTAAGACCCTAAGGCTGATCCAACAGAAGCCCTGATGCTGCTCCTAAGTCATGCCCCGATAGTGTCCCCCACTAAGTGTCTGATGCTAGGCCTCACTCAGACCCTAACGCTCTCCCTAAGTCAGGCTCTGATGCTCTCCCTACCTGAAGCCCTAACACTGGTTCTGAATAAGGCCCTGAGAGTCTCCGTAACAAAGGTCTTCACACTTTCCTTAGGTCATTTCCTGACACTATCCCTAGATGTTAAACTGACACGGTCACTAGCTAATGTCCTGCCTCTTATGCTAACTGAAGCCCTTAGGCTGTGCCTACCTCAGGCACTGAATTTAGTCCCAAGACCATGAAACTGTCCCGAACTAAGGCCTAGATGCTCGCCCTACATCCGGCCCTGACACTGTCCCTAACTAAGGCCCTAACACTATTGCTAACTGAGGATCTGACACTGGACCTATCAGAGGCCCTCTACTCCTAACTAACGCCTTGAAACTTTCCCTAACGTAGGCGCTGCTACCATCAATATCTAAAGTCCTGACATTATCCTGAGCTAATATCCTGACCCATGTCTTACCAAGGTCCTGAAACTCTCCCAACGTTAGCCCTGACACTGTCCCTAAGTGAGGCCCTGAGGCTGTCCCTCACAGAGGTCCTGATAATGTCTTTAACTAAACTCTAATGCTGATCTTACAGAGACCCTTATGTTGATCCTATGTCATGCCCTGACGCTGTCCGTAGCTAAGGCCCTGACTCTAGGCATCACTCAGGCCCTGTCACTCTCCCTACGTCAGGCTAAGACTCTGTCCCTACCTGAAGCCCGGACACTGGGCCTAAATTAGGCACTGATGCTCTAATTAGCTATGGTCTTGACACTATCCCTAGGTCATTTCCTGACACTATCCCTAGATCTTAACCTAAACTTGTCTTTAGCTATTGTCGAGCCTCTTATGCTAAGTAAATCCCTGATGCTGTCTCTAACTAAGAGCCTGAAATTAGTCCCGAGGCCGTCAACCTGTCCCTAACTGAGGTTGGAGGCTCATCCTAACTGAGGCGCTGACACTGTCCCTAACTAAAGCCCTGACACTACACCTAACTCAGTCCCTGACACTGTACTTTACAAGGGCTCTGATGCTAGTCCTAACTCAGGCCCTGACACTGTCTCTAAGTAAGGCTCAGAATTTGCCCCTAATATAGGCCCTGCTGTCAGCAATAACTAAAAACTGGACACTAGCCTGAGCTAATATCCTGACATATTTCTAACCAAGGTGCTGACACTGTCCCTAAGAAAGCCCTGTCGCTGTCCCTATGTTAAGAACTGAGGCTGTCCCTAACTCAGGTCCTGAAGCTTTCCCTAACTGAGGCCTTGAAGCTGTGACTAAGTCAGGCCCTGATCATATCTGTAACAAAGACGCTAAGGCTGATCCAACAGAGGCGCTGATTCTGTTCCTAAGTCATACCCTGACAGTATCCTCAGCTAAGGGCCAGACGCTAGGCCTCACTCAGGCCCTGTCGCTCTCCCTAAGTCAGGCTCTGATGCTGTCCCTACCTGAAGCCCTGACACTGGTTCTAAATAAGGATCTGATACTCTCAGTAACTAAGGTTTTGACACTATGCTTAGGTCCTTTCCTGACACTATCCCTAGACCATAACCTGACCCTGTCCCTAGCAAATGTCGTGCCTCTTATGCTAACTACAGCCCTGCTGCTGTCCTTAACTAAGGGCCTAAAATTACTCTCGAGGCTGTGACCCTGTCCGTACCTAAGGCCTCGATGTTCGTCCTAATTCAGGGCCTGACACTGTCCCTAACTAAGGCCCTGCTGCCGTCAGTATCTAAAGTCCTGACACTATCCTGAGCTAATTTCTTGACCCATCTCTTACCAAGGTCCTGAAACTGTCCCTAAGGAAGCCCTGATGCTGTCTCTAAGTGAGGCCTTGAGGCTGTCCCTAACAGAGGCCCTGATAATATCTTTCACATAGCCCCTGAGGCTGATCCTACCGGGGCTCTTAGGCTGCTCCTAAGTCATGCCCTGACACTGTCTCTAGCTAAGGCCCTGACGCTAGGCCTCACTCAGGCCCTGTCCCACTCCCTAAGTCAGGCTCTGACGCTGTTCCTACCCGAAGCCCTGACACTCACTGCTCCTAAATTAGGTCCTGATGTGCTAAGTAACTAAGGTCTTGACACTATCCCTAGGTCATTTCCTGACACTCTCCCTAGACCTTAACCTAACCTTCTCTTTAGCTAATGTCGAGATTAGCTAAAGAGATTCTTTAGAACGAGATTCTTTCATCTTCTGAATATAGTTTTCTTCAAAACATAATTTTTATAGTGTTACTAACTTTAAGCACAATGTACTCAACTGCTGTGGAATATTCCTTCATAGGAGCGTGCATGGTTCACTTCTGCATCTGCTTGTGGTGGTGTTCAGGTTGCTTTCAGCTGTAGATCCCCTTATGCTAGCTAAATCCCTGATTCTGCCCCTAAATGAGGCCCTGAATTTAGGTCCGAGGCCGTGAACCTGTCCCTAACTGAGGCCTGGAGGCTCGTCCTAATGCAGGCCCTGACACTGTCCCCAACTAAGGCTCTGACACTACACCTAACTCATTCACTGACACTGTACCTAACAAAGTCTCTGATGCTAGTCCTAACTTAGGCCCTGACACTGCCTCTAACTACGGCCCTGCTGCCGTCAATATCTGAACACCTGATATTATCCTGAGCTAATAGCCTGACCCATGTCTTACCAAGGGCCTGAAACTTTCCCAAAGTAAGCCCTGACGCTGTCCCTAAGTGAGGCCTTGAGGCTATCCATAATGGAGGCCCTGATAATAGCTTTAACGAAGACCCTAATGCTGATCCTACAGAGGCCTTTATGCTGCTCCTAAGTCATGCCCTGATACTGTCCCTTACTCAGGCCCTAAAGATAGGCCTCACTTAGGCCCTGTTGCTGTACCTCAGTTAGGCTCTGACGCTGTCCGTACATCAAGTCCTGGCGCTGGTCCTGATTAAGGCTCTCACGCTGCTGCTAACTAAGGCCCTGATGCTCTCAATAACTAAGGTCTTCTCGTTATCCCTTGGTCATTTCCTTTCACTATCTCTGGCCTGGGACCTGACTCTGTCCCGAGATAATCTCCTGCATCTTCTGCTAACTGAAACCCTAATGCTCTCCCTAACTAAGGCCCTGACTACTCCTAACGAAGGCCATGACACTGAATCTAACAAAGGCCCGGAATCTGTCCTTAATATAGGCCCTGCTGCCAGCAATAACTAAAATCCTGACACTCTCCTGAGCTAATATCCTGACTCATTTCTAACCAAGGTCCTGACACTGACCCTAAGAAAGCCCTGTCGCTGTCTTTAAGTGAAGACCTGAGGCTGTCTGTAACTCAGACCCTGAAGCTTTCCCTAACTGAGACCTTGACGCTGTGACTAACTTGGGCTCCGGTCATGTCTTTAACTAAGAGCCTAAAGCTGATCCAACAAAGGCACTGATGCTGCTCCTAAGTCATTCCCTGACAGTGTCCCCAGCTAAGGGCCTGACATTAGGCCTCACTCAGGCCCTGTCGCTCTCCCTAAGTCAGGCCCTGATGCTGTGCCTACCTGAAGCCCTAACGCTGCTTCTGAATAAGTCCCTGAGAGTCTCCGTAACAAAGGTCTTCACACTATCCTTAGGTCATTTCCTGACACGATTCCAAGCCTTTACCCTAAACCTGTCCCGAGCTAATGTCCTACCTCTTAAGCTAACAAAAGACCTTATGCTGTGCCTAATTCAGGCACTGAATTTAGTCCCAAGGCCGCTAGACTGTCCCTAACTCGGCTCGATGCCCTTATCGTCACAATGTTCCATGACCACTGTCATCACAATGCTCCACGCCCTTGTCATCACAATGCTCCATAACCCCTGTCATCACAATGCTCCATGACCTTTGTCATCGCAATGCTACATGCCATTGTCCTCGCAATGCTCCATGCCCTTATCATCACAATGCTCCATGACCCCTTTCATCACAATGCTCCATGACCCTTGTCTAAAATGCTACATGTCTGTGAAATCACAAAGCTCCATGCCCCCTGTCATCACAAGTCTCCATGACTCTTGTCATCACAATGCTCCATGACCCTTGTCATCACAATGCTCCATGATCCTTGTAATCAAAATGCTCCTTGACCCTTTCTTCACAATGTTACAGTACCCCTTTCTTCACAATGCTCCATGCCGCTGGTCACCACAATGCTCCATGACTTCTGTCATCACAATGCTCCATGTCTCTTGTCATTGAAATGCTCCATGGCCCCTGTCATCACAATGCTGCATGATGCTTATAATCTCAATGCTCCATGGTCCTCGTCATCACAAATCTCCACGCATTTGTCATCACAATGCTCCATGACCCCTGTCATCCCAATGCTCCATAGCACTTTTCATCACAATGCTACATGACCACTTTTATCACAATGTTCCATGACCACTTTAATCACAGTGCTCCATGACCACTTTCATCACAATGCCCCGTGACCCCTGTAATCAAAATGCTCCATGGCCCTTGTCACCACAATGCTCCAGGACCCGTCATCACAATTCTCCATGGCCCTTGTCATCACAATGCTCCATGGCGCTTGTCATCACAATGATCCAGAGCCTTAGTGCTTGAGTTGGGAGTAGTATCATTGCCTCAGATAGGGACACTGTCATTGCCTGAATTGGGAGTAGTGCCAGTGCCTTAGTTAGAGACAGCGCCAGTGCTTGCATTGGGAGTAGTGTCAGGGCCATAGTTAGGGACAGTGTCAGTGGCTGAGATGGGAATAGTGTCAGGGCCTTAGTTACGGACATTGTCAGTGCCTAAGTTGGGATTTTTGTCAGGGTCTTTATTATGGACAGTGTCAGGTCCTGAGATAAGAGTAGTGTCAAGGTCTTAATTTGGAAGAGTGTCAGTGTCTCAGTTTGGAGTAGTGTCAGACCCTTAGTTATTAACAGCGTCAGTGCCTGAGTTGGGAGTAGTGACATGGCTTAAATTATGGACAGTGTCAGGGTCTGAGTTAGGAATAGTCTCAGGACCTTAGTTAGGGACAGTGTCAGTGACTGTGTTAGGAATAGTGTCAGGGCCTAAGTTAGGAGTAGTCTGAGACCGGTAGTTAGGAACAGTGTCAGGGCCTGAGTTGTGAGTACTTTCAGGGCCTTAGTTAGAGAAAGTGGCAGTGCTGGAGTTGGGAGTTATGTCAGGGCCTTAGTTAGGGACAGTGTAAGTGCGTGAGTTGGGAGTAGTGTCAGGGCCTAGTTAGGAACAGGGTCAATGCCTGAGTTGTGAGTAGTTTCAGGGCCTTAGTTAGAGAAAGTGTCAGTGCCGGAGTTGGGAATTATGTCAGGGCCTTAGTTAGGGACAGTGTCAGTGCCTGAGTTGTGACTAGTGTCAGGGCCTAGTTATGGAGAGTGTCAGTGCCTGAGTTGGAAGTAGTGTCAGGGCATTAGGGACAGTGTCAGTGGCTGCGATGGGAGTAGTGTCAGGGTCTTAGTTAGGGAGAGTGTCAGTGCCTGAGTTGGGAATAGTCTCAGGGTCTTTTTTGGGGACAGCATCAGGGCATGAGTTAAAAGTAGTGTCAAGGCCTTAGTTAGGGAGAGTGTCAGTGCCTGTGTTGGGAGTAGTATCAGGCCCTTCGTTAGGGACAGTGTCAGGGTCTGAGGTAGAAGTAGTCTCAGGGCCTTAGTTAGGTAGCGTGTCAGTGCCTAAGTAATTAGTAGTGTGAGGGCCTTAGTTAGGGACAGTGTCAATGCCTGTGTTGGGAGTAGTGTCAAGGCCTTACTTAGGGACAGCGTCAGTGACTGAGTAAGGAGTAGTGTGATGGCCGTAGTTAGGGACACTCTCAGTGCCAGAGTTGGGGGTAGTGGCAGGTCTTTGTTAGAGACTGTGCCAGGGCGTGAGTTAAGAGTAGCGTCAAGTCCTTAGTTAGGGACAGTGTTAGTGCCTGAGTTGAGAGTAATGTCAAGGCTTTAGTTAGGGACAAAGTCAGTGCCTAGTTTGGGAGTAGTGTTAGGGCCTTAGGGACAGTGTCAGTGCCTGATTTGGGAGTACTGTCAGGGCGTATTTCGGGACAGTCTCAGTGCCTATTTTGGGAGTAGTGTCACGGCCGTAGTTAGTGACATTGTCAGTGCCTGAGTAAGGAGTAGTGTCCGAGCCTTAGTTAGGGACAGTGTCAGTTGCTTAGTTAGGAGTAGTGTCAGTGCCTGAGTCAGGAGTAGAGTCAGGGCTTAAGTTAAGGACAGTGTCATTGCTTGAGATAGGAGTAGTGTCAGGGCCTTAGTTAGGGACATTGTCAGGGCATGATTTAGGAGTTGTGTTAGGGCGTGAGCTATGAAGAGTGTCAGGGCCTTAGTTAGTGACAGTGTCAGTGCTGAGTTTGGAGTAGTATCAGGGCCTTAGATAGAGACAGTGTCAGGGCCTGAGTTAGGTGTATGTCAGGGCCTTAGTTAGGGACTGTGTCAGTGCCTGATTTAGGAGTAGTGTCAGAGGCTTTGTTAGGGACAGTGTCAGGGCCTGAGTTAAGAGTAGTGTCACAGCTTTAGTTAGGACCAGTGTCAGGGCCTTAGTTAAGTCCAACATCAGCGCCTATGATAGGAATCAGATCAGGACCTGTGTTCCAGGTAATGTCAGGGCCTTATTTAAGAACAGTGTCAGGGCCTGAGTCCTGACTTACTCCTTACTCTCCTCACTAAGGACTTTGGACACTACTGCTAATTCAGGCCCTGATATTGTCCCTAACTAAGGTCCTGACACTTTCCTTGGCTAAGGCCCTGAACTTCTCCTAAGTCAGGCCCTCATACTGTCCCTAACAATGGCCCTGACACTACACCTAACTGACGCCCCGACATGATACCTAACAAAGGCTTTGTTGCTAGTCCAAACTAAAGCCCTAAAATTGGTCCTAAATAAGGCCTTGACACTAATCCTAACTCAGGCCCTAAAACTGTCCCTAACTAAGGCCCTGATAGTATGCCTAACTCAGGCCCTCATACGATTCCTAACAATGGCTCTGATGCTAGTCCAAACTAAGGCCCTGAAATTGGTCCTAAATAAGGCCTTGACACTAATCCTAACTCAGGCCCTAGCACTGTCCCTAACTAGGTCTCAGACAGTACACCTAAATCAGACCCTGACACTGTCCCTAAGCAAGGCCCTGACACTACTCTTAACTCAGTCCCTTACACTGTACCTAACAAAGTCTCTGATGCTAGGCCTAACTCAGGCCCTGAAACCGTCTGTAACTAAGACCCTGCTGCCATCAAGGCCCTGAAACCGTCTGTAACTAAGACCCTGCTGCCATCACTATCAAAAGTCCTGACATTATCCTGAGCTAATATCCTGACCTATGTCTTTCCAAGGTCCTGAAACTGTCCCAAAGTAAGCCCTGATGCTGTCCCTAAGTGAAGACCTGAGGCTGTCCCTAACTCAGGCCCTGAAGCTTTCCTGAACTGAAGCCTTGAAGCTGTGACTAATTCAGGCCCTGATCATGTACCTAACGAAGACCTTAATGCTGATCCAGCAAAGACGCTGATGCTGCTCCAAAGTCATGCCCTGAAAGTGTGCCCAGCTAAGGGCCTGATGCTAAGCCTCACTCAGGCCCTGTCGCTCTCCCTAAGTCAGGCCCTGACACTGTCACTAACTAAGGCCCTGACTCTACTCCTAATTCAGTCCCGTACATTGTATCTAACAAAGGCTCTGATGCTAGTCGTAACTCAGGGCCTGACACTGTCTCTAACTAAGGGCTGCTGCCATCAACATCTAAAGTCCTGACATTATCCGGAGCTAATAACCTGACCCATGTCTTACCAAGGTCCTGAAACTGTCCCAAAGTAAGCCCTGACGCTGTCCCTAAGTGAGGCCCTGAAGCTTTCCCTACCTAACTCAGGCCTTGATGCTGTGACTAACTCAGACCCTGATCATGTCTTTAACTAAGACCCTAAGGCTGATCCAACAGAAGCCCTGATGCTGCTCCTAAGTCATGCCCCGATAGTGTCCCCCACTAAGTGTCTGATGCTAGGCCTCACTCAGACCCTAACGCTCTCCCTAAGTCAGGCTCTGATGCTCTCCCTACCTGAAGCCCTAACACTGGTTCTGAATAAGGCCCTGAGAGTCTCCGTAACAAAGGTCTTCACACTTTCCTTAGGTCATTTCCTGACACTATCCCTAGATGTTAAACTGACATGGTCACTAGCTAATGTCCTGCCTCTTATGCTAACTGAAGCCCTTAGGCTGTGCCTACCTCAGGCACTGAATTTAGTCCCAAGACCATGAAACTGTCCCGAACTAAGGCCTAGATGCTCGCCCTACATCCGGCCCTGACACTGTCCCTAACTAAGGCCCTAACACTATTGCTAACTGAGGATCTGACACTGGACCTATCAGAGGCCCTCTACTCCTAACTAACGCCTTGAAACTTTCCCTAACGTAGGCGCTGCTACCATCAATATCTAAAGTCCTGACATTATCCTGAGCTAATATCCTGACCCATGTCTTACCAAGGTCCTGAAACTCTCCCAACGTTAGCCCTGACACTGTCCCTAAGTGAGGCCCTGAGGCTGTCCCTCACAGAGGTCCTGATAATGTCTTTAACTAAACTCTAATGCTGATCTTACAGAGACCCTTATGTTGATCCTATGTCATGCCCTGACGCTGTCCGTAGCTAAGGCCCTGACTCTAGGCATCACTCAGGCCCTGTCGCTCTCCCTACGTCAGGCTAAGACTCTGTCCCTACCTGAAGCCCGGACACTGGGCCTAAATTAGGCACTGATGCTCTAATTAGCTATGGTCTTGACACTATCCCTAGGTCATTTCCTGACACTATCCCTAGATCTTAACCTAAACTTGTCTTTAGCTATTGTCGAGCCTCTTATGCTAAGTAAATCCCTGATGCTGTCTCTAACTAAGAGCCTGAAATTAGTCCCGAGGCCGTCAACCTGTCCCTAACTGAGGTTGGAGGCTCATCCTAACTGAGGCGCTGACACTGTCCCTAACTAAAGCCCTGACACTACACCTAACTCAGTCCCTGACACTGTACTTTACAAGGGCTCTGATGCTAGTCCTAACTCAGGCCCTGACACTGTCTCTAAGTAAGGCTCAGAATTTGCCCCTAATATAGGCCCTGCTGTCAGCAATAACTAAAAACTGGACACTAGCCTGAGCTAATATCCTGACATATTTCTAACCAAGGTGCTGACACTGTCCCTAAGAAAGCCCTGTCGCTGTCCCTATGTTAAGAACTGAGGCTGTCCCTAACTCAGGTCCTGAAGCTTTCCCTAACTGAGGCCTTGAAGCTGTGACTAAGTCAGGCCCTGATCATATCTGTAACAAAGACGCTAAGGCTGATCCAACAGAGGCGCTGATTCTGTTCCTAAGTCATACCCTGACAGTATCCTCAGCTAAGGGCCAGACGCTAGGCCTCACTCAGGCCCTGTCGCTCTCCCTAAGTCAGGCTCTGATGCTGTCCCTACCTGAAGCCCTGACACTGGTTCTAAATAAGGATCTGATACTCTCAGTAACTAAGGTTTTGACACTATGCTTAGGTCCTTTCCTGACACTATCCCTAGACCATAACCTGACCCTGTCCCTAGCAAATGTCGTGCCTCTTATGCTAACTACAGCCCTGCTGCTGTCCTTAACTAAGGGCCTAAAATTACTCTCGAGGCTGTGACCCTGTCCGTACCTAAGGCCTCGATGTTCGTCCTAATTCAGGGCCTGACACTGTCCCTAACTAAGGCCCTGCTGCCGTCAGTATCTAAAGTCCTGACACTATCCTGAGCTAATTTCTTGACCCATCTCTTACCAAGGTCCTGAAACTGTCCCTAAGGAAGCCCTGATGCTGTCTCTAAGTGAGGCCTTGAGGCTGTCCCTAACAGAGGCCCTGATAATATCTTTCACATAGCCCCTGAGGCTGATCCTACCGGGGCTCTTAGGCTGCTCCTAAGTCATGCCCTGACACTGTCTCTAGCTAAGGCCCTGACGCTAGGCCTCACTCAGGCCCTGTCCCACTCCCTAAGTCAGGCTCTGACGCTGTTCCTACCCGAAGCCCTGACACTCACTGCTCCTAAATTAGGTCCTGATGTGCTAAGTAACTAAGGTCTTGACACTATCCCTAGGTCATTTCCTGACACTCTCCCTAGACCTTAACCTAACCTTCTCTTTAGCTAATGTCGAGATTAGCTAAAGAGATTCTTTAGAACGAGATTCTTTCATCTTCTGAATATAGTTTTCTTCAAAACATAATTTTTATAGTGTTACTAACTTTAAGCACAATGTACTCAACTGCTGTGGAATATTCCTTCATAGGAGCGTGCATGGTTCACTTCTGCATCTGCTTGTGGTGGTGTTCAGGTTGCTTTCAGCTGTAGATCCCCTTATGCTAGCTAAATCCCTGATTCTGCCCCTAAATGAGGCCCTGAATTTAGGTCCGAGGCCGTGAACCTGTCCCTAACTGAGGCCTGGAGGCTCGTCCTAATGCAGGCCCTGACACTGTCCCCAACTAAGGCTCTGACACTACACCTAACTCATTCACTGACACTGTACCTAACAAAGTCTCTGATGCTAGTCCTAACTTAGGCCCTGACACTGCCTCTAACTACGGCCCTGCTGCCGTCAATATCTGAACACCTGATATTATCCTGAGCTAATAGCCTGACCCATGTCTTACCAAGGGCCTGAAACTTTCCCAAAGTAAGCCCTGACGCTGTCCCTAAGTGAGGCCTTGAGGCTATCCATAATGGAGGCCCTGATAATAGCTTTAACGAAGACCCTAATGCTGATCCTACAGAGGCCTTTATGCTGCTCCTAAGTCATGCCCTGATACTGTCCCTTACTCAGGCCCTAAAGATAGGCCTCACTTAGGCCCTGTTGCTGTACCTCAGTTAGGCTCTGACGCTGTCCGTACATCAAGTCCTGGCGCTGGTCCTGATTAAGGCTCTCACGCTGCTGCTAACTAAGGCCCTGATGCTCTCAATAACTAAGGTCTTCTCGTTATCCCTTGGTCATTTCCTTTCACTATCTCTGGCCTGGGACCTGACTCTGTCCCGAGATAATCTCCTGCATCTTCTGCTAACTGAAACCCTAATGCTCTCCCTAACTAAGGCCCTGACTACTCCTAACGAAGGCCATGACACTGAATCTAACAAAGGCCCGGAATCTGTCCTTAATATAGGCCCTGCTGCCAGCAATAACTAAAATCCTGACACTCTCCTGAGCTAATATCCTGACTCATTTCTAACCAAGGTCCTGACACTGACCCTAAGAAAGCCCTGTCGCTGTCTTTAAGTGAAGACCTGAGGCTGTCTGTAACTCAGACCCTGAAGCTTTCCCTAACTGAGACCTTGACGCTGTGACTAACTTGGGCTCCGGTCATGTCTTTAACTAAGAGCCTAAAGCTGATCCAACAAAGGCACTGATGCTGCTCCTAAGTCATTCCCTGACAGTGTCCCCAGCTAAGGGCCTGACATTAGGCCTCACTCAGGCCCTGTCGCTCTCCCTAAGTCAGGCCCTGATGCTGTGCCTACCTGAAGCCCTAACGCTGCTTCTGAATAAGTCCCTGAGAGTCTCCGTAACAAAGGTCTTCACACTATCCTTAGGTCATTTCCTGACACGATTCCAAGCCTTTACCCTAAACCTGTCCCGAGCTAATGTCCTACCTCTTAAGCTAACAAAAGACCTTATGCTGTGCCTAATTCAGGCACTGAATTTAGTCCCAAGGCCGCTAGCCTGTCCCTAACTCGGCTCGATGCCCTTATCGTCACAATGTTCCATGACCACTGTCATCACAATGCTCCACGCCCTTGTCATCACAATGCTCCATAACCCCTGTCATCACAATGCTCCATGACCTTTGTCATCGCAATGCTACATGCCATTGTCCTCGCAATGCTCCATGCCCTTATCATCACAATGCTCCATGACCCCTTTCATCACAATGCTCCATGACCCTTGTCTAAAATGCTACATGTCTGTGAAATCACAAAGCTCCATGCCCCCTGTCATCACAAGTCTCCATGACTCTTGTCATCACAATGCTCCATGACCCTTGTCATCACAATGCTCCATGATCCTTGTAATCAAAATGCTCCTTGACCCTTTCTTCACAATGTTACAGTACCCCTTTCTTCACAATGCTCCATGCCGCTGGTCACCACAATGCTCCATGACTTCTGTCATCACAATGCTCCATGTCTCTTGTCATTGAAATGCTCCATGGCCCCTGTCATCACAATGCTGCATGATGCTTATAATCTCAATGCTCCATGGTCCTCGTCATCACAAATCTCCACGCATTTGTCATCACAATGCTCCATGACCCCTGTCATCCCAATGCTCCATAGCACTTTTCATCACAATGCTACATGACCACTTTTATCACAATGTTCCATGACCACTTTAATCACAGTGCTCCATGACCACTTTCATCACAATGCCCCGTGACCCCTGTAATCAAAATGCTCCATGGCCCTTGTCACCACAATGCTCCAGGACCCGTCATCACAATTCTCCATGGCCCTTGTCATCACAATGCTCCATGGCGCTTGTCATCACAATGATCCAGAGCCTTAGTGCTTGAGTTGGGAGTAGTATCATTGCCTCAGATAGGGACACTGTCATTGCCTGAATTGGGAGTAGTGCCAGTGCCTTAGTTAGAGACAGCGCCAGTGCTTGCATTGGGAGTAGTGTCAGGGCCATAGTTAGGGACAGTGTCAGTGGCTGAGATGGGAATAGTGTCAGGGCCTTAGTTACGGACATTGTCAGTGCCTAAGTTGGGATTTTTGTCAGGGTCTTTATTATGGACAGTGTCAGGTCCTGAGATAAGAGTAGTGTCAAGGTCTTAATTTGGAAGAGTGTCAGTGTCTCAGTTTGGAGTAGTGTCAGACCCTTAGTTATTAACAGCGTCAGTGCCTGAGTTGGGAGTAGTGACATGGCTTAAATTATGGACAGTGTCAGGGTCTGAGTTAGGAATAGTCTCAGGACCTTAGTTAGGGACAGTGTCAGTGACTGTGTTAGGAATAGTGTCAGGGCCTAAGTTAGGAGTAGTCTGAGACCGGTAGTTAGGAACAGTGTCAGGGCCTGAGTTGTGAGTACTTTCAGGGCCTTAGTTAGAGAAAGTGGCAGTGCTGGAGTTGGGAGTTATGTCAGGGCCTTAGTTAGGGACAGTGTAAGTGCGTGAGTTGGGAGTAGTGTCAGGGCCTAGTTAGGAACAGGGTCAATGCCTGAGTTGTGAGTAGTTTCAGGGCCTTAGTTAGAGAAAGTGTCAGTGCCGGAGTTGGGAATTATGTCAGGGCCTTAGTTAGGGACAGTGTCAGTGCCTGAGTTGTGACTAGTGTCAGGGCCTAGTTATGGAGAGTGTCAGTGCCTGAGTTGGAAGTAGTGTCAGGGCATTAGGGACAGTGTCAGTGGCTGCGATGGGAGTAGTGTCAGGGTCTTAGTTAGGGAGAGTGTCAGTGCCTGAGTTGGGAATAGTCTCAGGGTCTTTTTTGGGGACAGCATCAGGGCATGAGTTAAAAGTAGTGTCAAGGCCTTAGTTAGGGAGAGTGTCAGTGCCTGTGTTGGGAGTAGTATCAGGCCCTTCGTTAGGGACAGTGTCAGGGTCTGAGGTAGAAGTAGTCTCAGGGCCTTAGTTAGGTAGCGTGTCAGTGCCTAAGTAATTAGTAGTGTGAGGGCCTTAGTTAGGGACAGTGTCAATGCCTGTGTTGGGAGTAGTGTCAAGGCCTTACTTAGGGACAGCGTCAGTGACTGAGTAAGGAGTAGTGTGATGGCCGTAGTTAGGGACACTCTCAGTGCCAGAGTTGGGGGTAGTGGCAGGTCTTTGTTAGAGACTGTGCCAGGGCGTGAGTTAAGAGTAGCGTCAAGTCCTTAGTTAGGGACAGTGTTAGTGCCTGAGTTGAGAGTAATGTCAAGGCTTTAGTTAGGGACAAAGTCAGTGCCTAGTTTGGGAGTAGTGTTAGGGCCTTAGGGACAGTGTCAGTGCCTGATTTGGGAGTACTGTCAGGGCGTATTTCGGGACAGTCTCAGTGCCTATTTTGGGAGTAGTGTCACGGCCGTAGTTAGTGACATTGTCAGTGCCTGAGTAAGGAGTAGTGTCCGAGCCTTAGTTAGGGACAGTGTCAGTTGCTTAGTTAGGAGTAGTGTCAGTGCCTGAGTCAGGAGTAGAGTCAGGGCTTAAGTTAAGGACAGTGTCATTGCTTGAGATAGGAGTAGTGTCAGGGCCTTAGTTAGGGACATTGTCAGGGCATGATTTAGGAGTTGTGTTAGGGCGTGAGCTATGAAGAGTGTCAGGGCCTTAGTTAGTGACAGTGTCAGTGCTGAGTTTGGAGTAGTATCAGGGCCTTAGATAGAGACAGTGTCAGGGCCTGAGTTAGGTGTATGTCAGGGCCTTAGTTAGGGACTGTGTCAGTGCCTGATTTAGGAGTAGTGTCAGAGGCTTTGTTAGGGACAGTGTCAGGGCCTGAGTTAAGAGTAGTGTCACAGCTTTAGTTAGGACCAGTGTCAGGGCCTTAGTTAAGTCCAACATCAGCGCCTATGATAGGAATCAGATCAGGACCTGTGTTCCAGGTAATGTCAGGGCCTTATTTAAGAACAGTGTCAGGGCCTGAGTCCTGACTTACTCCTTACTCTCCTCACTAAGGACTTTGGACACTACTGCTAATTCAGGCCCTGATATTGTCCCTAACTAAGGTCCTGACACTTTCCTTGGCTAAGGCCCTGAACTTCTCCTAAGTCAGGCCCTCATACTGTCCCTAACAATGGCCCTGACACTACACCTAACTGACGCCCCGACATGATACCTAACAAAGGCTTTGTTGCTAGTCCAAACTAAAGCCCTAAAATTGGTCCTAAATAAGGCCTTGACACTAATCCTAACTCAGGCCCTAAAACTGTCCCTAACTAAGGCCCTGATAGTATGCCTAACTCAGGCCCTCATACGATTCCTAACAATGGCTCTGATGCTAGTCCAAACTAAGGCCCTGAAATTGGTCCTAAATAAGGCCTTGACACTAATCCTAACTCAGGCCCTAGCACTGTCCCTAACTAGGTCTCAGACAGTACACCTAAATCAGACCCTGACACTGTCCCTAAGCAAGGCCCTGACACTACTCCTAACTCAGTCCCTTACACTGTACCTAACAAAGTCTCTGATGCTAGGCCTAACTCAGGCCCTGAAACCGTCTGTAACTAAGACCCATCACTATCAAAAGTCCTGACATTATCCTGAGCTAATATCCTGACCTATGTCTTTCCAAGGTCCTGAAACTGTCCCAAAGTAAGCCCTGATGCTGTCCCTAAGTGAAGACCTGAGGCTGTCCCTAACTCAGGCCCTGAAGCTTTCCTGAACTGAAGCCTTGAAGCTGTGACTAATTCAGGCCCTGATCATGTACCTAACGAAGACCTTAATGCTGATCCAGCAAAGACGCTGATGCTGCTCCAAAGTCATGCCCTGAAAGTGTGCCCAGCTAAGGGCCTGATGCTAAGCCTCACTCAGGCCCTGTCGCTCTCCCTAAGTCAGGCCCTGACACTGTCACTAACTAAGGCCCTGACTCTACTCCTAATTCAGTCCCGTACATTGTATCTAACAAAGGCTCTGATGCTAGTCGTAACTCAGGGCCTGACACTGTCTCTAACTAAGGGCTGCTGCCATCAACATCTAAAGTCCTGACATTATCCGGAGCTAATAACCTGACCCATGTCTTACCAAGGTCCTGAAACTGTCCCAAAGTAAGCCCTGACGCTGTCCCTAAGTGAGGCCCTGAAGCTTTCCCTACCTAACTCAGGCCTTGATGCTGTGACTAACTCAGACCCTGATCATGTCTTTAACTAAGATCCTAAGGCTGATCCAACAGAAGCCCTGATGCTGCTCCTAAGTCATGCCCCGATAGTGTCCCCCACTAAGTGTCTGATGCTAGGCCTCACTCAGACCCTAACGCTCTCCCTAAGTCAGGCTCTGATGCTCTCCCTACCTGAAGCCCTAACACTGGTTCTGAATAAGGCCCTGAGAGTCTCCGTAACAAAGGTCTTCACACTTGCCTTAGGTCATTTCCTGACACTATCCCTAGATGTTAAACTGACACGGTCACTAGCTAATGTCCTGCCTCTTATGCTAACTGAAGCCCTTAGGCTGTGCCTACCTCAGGCACTGAATTTAGTCCCAAGACCATGAAACTGTCCCGAACTAAGGCCTAGATGCTCGCCCTACATCCGGCCCTGACACTGTCCCTAACTAAGGCCCTAACACTATTGCTAACTGAGGATCTGACACTGGACCTATCAGAGGCCCTCTACTCCTAACTAACGCCTTGAAACTTTCCCTAACGTAGGCGCTGCTACCATCAATATCTAAAGTCCTGACATTATCCTGAGCTAATATCCTGACCCATGTCTTACCAAGGTCCTGAAACTCTCCCAACGTTAGCCCTGACACTGTCCCTAAGTGAGGCCCTGAGGCTGTCCCTCACAGAGGTCCTGATAATGTCTTTAACTAAACTCTAATGCTGATCTTACAGAGACCCTTATGTTGATCCTATGTCATGCCCTGACGCTGTCCGTAGCTAAGGCCCTGACTCTAGGCATCACTCAGGCCCTGTCGCTCTCCCTACGTCAGGCTAAGACTCTGTCCCTACCTGAAGCCCGGACACTGGGCCTAAATTAGGCACTGATGCTCTAATTAGCTATGGTCTTGACACTATCCCTAGGTCATTTCCTGACACTATCCCTAGATCTTAACCTAAACTTGTCTTTAGCTATTGTCGAGCCTCTTATGCTAAGTAAATCCCTGATGCTGTCTCTAACTAAGAGCCTGAAATTAGTCCCGAGGCCGTCAACCTGTCCCTAACTGAGGTTGGAGGCTCATCCTAACTGAGGCGCTGACACTGTCCCTAACTAAAGCCCTGACACTACACCTAACTCAGTCCCTGACACTGTACTTTACAAGGGCTCTGATGCTAGTCCTAACTCAGGCCCTGACACTGTCTCTAAGTAAGGCTCAGAATTTGCCCCTAATATAGGCCCTGCTGTCAGCAATAACTAAAAACTGGACACTAGCCTGAGCTAATATCCTGACATATTTCTAACCAAGGTGCTGACACTGTCCCTAAGAAAGCCCTGTCGCTGTCCCTATGTTAAGAACTGAGGCTGTCCCTAACTCAGGTCCTGAAGCTTTCCCTAACTGAGGCCTTGAAGCTGTGACTAAGTCAGGCCCTGATCATATCTGTAACAAAGACGCTAAGGCTGATCCAACAGAGGTGCTGATTCTGTTCCTAAGTCATACCCTGACAGTATCCTCAGCTAAGGGCCAGACGCTAGGCCTCACTCAGGCCCTGTCGCTCTCCCTAAGTCAGGCTCTGATGCTGTCCCTACCTGAAGCCCTGACACTGGTTCTAAATAAGGATCTGATACTCTCAGTAACTAAGGTTTTGACACTATGCTTAGGTCCTTTCCTGACACTATCCCTAGACCATAACCTGACCCTGTCCCTAGCAAATGTCGTGCCTCTTATGCTAACTACAGCCCTGCTGCTGTCCTTAACTAAGGGCCTAAAATTACTCTCGAGGCTGTGACCCTGTCCGTACCTAAGGCCTCGATGTTCGTCCTAATTCAGGGCCTGACACTGTCCCTAACTAAGGCCCTGCTGCCGTCAGTATCTAAAGTCCTGACACTATCCTGAGCTAATTTCTTGACCCATCTCTTACCAAGGTCCTGAAACTGTCCCTAAGGAAGCCCTGATGCTGTCTCTAAGTGAGGCCTTGAGGCTGTCCCTAACAGAGGCCCTGATAATATCTTTCACATAGCCCCTGAGGCTGATCCTACCGGGGCTCTTAGGCTGCTCCTAAGTCATGCCCTGACACTGTCTCTAGCTAAGGCCCTGACGCTAGGCCTCACTCAGGCCCTGTCCCACTCCCTAAGTCAGGCTCTGACGCTGTTCCTACCCGAAGCCCTGACACTCACTGCTCCTAAATTAGGTCCTGATGTGCTAAGTAACTAAGGTCTTGACACTATCCCTAGGTCATTTCCTGACACTCTCCCTAGACCTTAACCTAACCTTCTCTTTAGCTAATGTCGAGATTAGCTAAAGAGATTCTTTAGAACGAGATTCTTTCATCTTCTGAATATAGTTTTCTTCAAAACATAATTTTTATAGTGTTACTAACTTTAAGCACAATGTACTCAACTGCTGTGGAATATTCCTTCATAGGAGCGTGCATGGTTCACTTCTGCATCTGCTTGTGGTGGTGTTCAGGTTGCTTTCAGCTGTAGATCCCCTTATGCTAGCTAAATCCCTGATTCTGCCCCTAAATGAGGCCCTGAATTTAGGTCCGAGGCCGTGAACCTGTCCCTAACTGAGGCCTGGAGGCTCGTCCTAATGCAGGCCCTGACACTGTCCCCAACTAAGGCTCTGACACTACACCTAACTCATTCACTGACACTGTACCTAACAAAGTCTCTGATGCTAGTCCTAACTTAGGCCCTGACACTGCCTCTAACTACGGCCCTGCTGCCGTCAATATCTGAACACCTGATATTATCCTGAGCTAATAGCCTGACCCATGTCTTACCAAGGGCCTGAAACTTTCCCAAAGTAAGCCCTGACGCTGTCCCTAAGTGAGGCCTTGAGGCTATCCATAATGGAGGCCCTGATAATAGCTTTAACGAAGACCCTAATGCTGATCCTACAGAGGCCTTTATGCTGCTCCTAAGTCATGCCCTGATACTGTCCCTTACTCAGGCCCTAAAGATAGGCCTCACTTAGGCCCTGTTGCTGTACCTCAGTTAGGCTCTGACGCTGTCCGTACATCAAGTCCTGGCGCTGGTCCTGATTAAGGCTCTCACGCTGCTGCTAACTAAGGCCCTGATGCTCTCAATAACTAAGGTCTTCTCGTTATCCCTTGGTCATTTCCTTTCACTATCTCTGGCCTGGGACCTGACTCTGTCCCGAGATAATCTCCTGCATCTTCTGCTAACTGAAACCCTAATGCTCTCCCTAACTAAGGCCCTGACTACTCCTAACGAAGGCCATGACACTGAATCTAACAAAGGCCCGGAATCTGTCCTTAATATAGGCCCTGCTGCCAGCAATAACTAAAATCCTGACACTCTCCTGAGCTAATATCCTGACTCATTTCTAACCAAGGTCCTGACACTGACCCTAAGAAAGCCCTGTCGCTGTCTTTAAGTGAAGACCTGAGGCTGTCTGTAACTCAGACCCTGAAGCTTTCCCTAACTGAGACCTTGACGCTGTGACTAACTTGGGCTCCGGTCATGTCTTTAACTAAGAGCCTAAAGCTGATCCAACAAAGGCACTGATGCTGCTCCTAAGTCATTCCCTGACAGTGTCCCCAGCTAAGGGCCTGACATTAGGCCTCACTCAGGCCCTGTCGCTCTCCCTAAGTCAGGCCCTGATGCTGTGCCTACCTGAAGCCCTAACGCTGCTTCTGAATAAGTCCCTGAGAGTCTCCGTAACAAAGGTCTTCACACTCTCCTTAGGTCATTTCCTGACACGATTCCAAGCCTTTACCCTAAACCTGTCCCGAGCTAATGTCCTACCTCTTAAGCTAACAAAAGACCTTATGCTGTGCCTAATTCAGGCACTGAATTTAGTCCCAAGGCCGCTAGACTGTCCCTAACTCGGCTCGATGCCCTTATCGTCACAATGTTCCATGACCACTGTCATCACAATGCTCCACGCCCTTGTCATCACAATGCTCCATAACCCCTGTCATCACAATGCTCCATGACCTTTGTCATCGCAATGCTACATGCCATTGTCCTCGCAATGCTCCATGCCCTTATCATCACAATGCTCCATGACCCCTTTCATCACAATGCTCCATGACCCTTGTCTAAAATGCTACATGTCTGTGAAATCACAAAGCTCCATGCCCCCTGTCATCACAAGTCTCCATGACTCTTGTCATCACAATGCTCCATGACCCTTGTCATCACAATGCTCCATGATCCTTGTAATCAAAATGCTCCTTGACCCTTTCTTCACAATGTTACAGTACCCCTTTCTTCACAATGCTCTATGCCGCTGGTCACCACAATGCTCCATGACTTCTGTCATCACAATGCTCCATGTCCCTTGTCATTAAAATGCTCCATGGCCCCTGTCATCACAATGCTGCAGGATCCTTATAATCTCAAAGCTCCATGGTCCTCGTCATCACAAAGCTCCACGCATTTGTCATCACAATGCTCCATGACCCCTGCCATCCCAATGCTCCATAGCACTTTTCATCACAATGCCACCTAACCACTTTTATCACAATGTTCCATGACCACTTTAATCACAGTGCTCCATGACCACTTTCATCACAATGCCCCATGACACCTGAAATCAAAATGCTCCATGGCCCTTGTCGCCACAATGCTCCAGGACCCGTCATCACAATTCTCCATGGCCCTTGTCATCACAATGCTCCATGGCGCTTGTCATCACAATGATCCAGAGCCTTAGTGCTTGAGTTGGGAGTAGTGTCATTGCCTCAGTTAGGGACACTGTCATTGCCTGAATTGGGAGTACTGTCAGAGCCTTAGTTAGGGACAGCACCAGGGCGAGCTGGGAGTAGTGCCAGTGCCTTAGTTAGGGACAGCACCAGTGCTTGCGTTGGGAGAAGTGTCAGGGCCATAGTTAGGGACAGTGTCAGTGGCTGAGATGGGAATAGTGTCAGGGCCTTAGTTACGGACATTGTCAGTGCCTAAGTTGGGATTTTTGTCAGGGTCTTTATTATGGACAGTGTCAGGGCCTGAGTTAAGAGTAGTGTCAAGGCCTTAATTTGGAAGAGTGTCAGTGTCTCAGTTTGGAGTAGTCTCAGAACCTTAGTTAGGAACAGCGTCAGTGCCTGAGTTGGGAGTAGTGACATGGCGTAAGTTATGGACAGTGTCAGGATCTGAGGTAGAAATAGTCTCAGGACCTTAGTTAGGGACAGTGTCAGTGACTGTGTTAGGAATAGTGTCAGGGCCTAAGTTAGGAGTAGTCTGAGACCGGTAGTTAGGAACAGTGTCAGGGCCTGAGTTGTGAGTAGTTTCAGGGCCTTAGTTAGAGAAAGTGTCAGTGCCGGAGTTGGGAGTTATGTCAGGGCCTTAGATAGGGACAGTGTCAGTGCCTGAGTTGGCAGTAGTGTCGGGTCCTAGTTAGGGACAGGATCAGTGCCTGAGTTGGGAGTAGTTTCAGGTCCTTAGTTAGAGAAAGTGTCAGTGCCGGAGTTGGGAGTTATGTCAGGGCCTTAGTTAGGGACAGTGTCAGGGCCTGAGTTGGGAGTAGTGTCAGGGCCTAGTTAGGGACAGTGTCAGTGCCTGAGTTGGAAGTAGTGTCAGGGCATTAGGGACAGTGTCCGTGGCTGCAATGGGAGTAGTGTCAGGGTCTTAGTTAGGGAGAGTGTCAGTGCCTGAGTTGGGAATAGTCTCAGGGTCTTTTTTGGGGACAGCATCAGGGCATGAGTTAAAAGTAGTGTCAAGGCCTTAGTTAGGGAGAGTGTCAGTGCCTGTGTTGGGAGTAGTATCAGGCCCTTCGTTAGGGACAGTGTCAGGGTCTGAGGTAGAAATAGTCTCAGGGCCTTAGTTAGGTAGCGTGTCAATGCCTAAGTAAGTAGTAGTGTGAGGGCCTTAGTTAGGGACAGTGTCAATGCCTGTGTTGGGAGTAGTGTCAGAGACTTAGTAAGGGACAGCGTCAGTGCCTGCGTTGGGAGTAGTGTCAGGGCCTTACTTAGGGACAGCGTCAGTGCCTGAGTTAGGAGTAGTGTGATGGCCGTAGTTAGGGACACTCTCAGTGCCAGAGTTGGGGGTAGTGGCAGGCCTTTGTTAGGGACTGTGCCAGGGCCTGAGTTAAGAGTAGTGTCAAGTCCTTAGTTAGGGACAGTGTTAGTGCCTGAGTTGAGAGTAATGTCAAGGCCTTAGTTAGGGACAATGTCAGTGCCTAGTTTGGGAGTAGTGTCAGGGCCTTAGTTAGGGACAGTGTCAGTGCCTGAGTTGGGAGTACTGTCAGGGAGTATTTAGGGACAGTCTCAATGCCTATTTTGGGAGTAGTGTCACGGCCTTAGTTAGTGATATTATCAGTGCCTGAGTAAGGAGTAGTGTCCGGGCCTTAGTTAGGGACAGTGTCAGTTGCTTAGTTAGGAGTAGCGTCACGGCCTAAGTTAGGGCCAGTGTCAGTGCCTGAGTCAGGAGTAGAGTCAGGGCCTAAGTTAGGGACAGTGTCATTGCTTGAGATAGGAGTAGTGTCAGGGCCTTAGTTAGGGACCTTGTCAGGGCATGATTTAGGAGATGTGTTAGGGCGTGAGCTATGAATAGTGTCAGGGCCTTAGTTAGTGACAGTGTCAGTGCTGAGTTTGGAGTAGTATCAGGGCCTTAGATAGAGACAGTGTCAGGGCCTGAGTTAGGTGTATGTCAGGGCCTTAGTTAGGGACAGTGTCAGAGCCTGATTTAGGAGTAGTGTCAGACGCTTTGTTAGGGACAGTGTCAGGGCCTGAGTTAAGAGTAGTGTCACAGCTTTAGTTAGGACCAGTGTCAGGGCCTTAGTTAACTCCAACATCAGCGCCTGTGATAGGAATCAGATCAGGACCTGTGTTCCAGGTAATGTCAGGGCCTTACTTAAGAACAGTGTCAGGGCCTGAGTCCTGACTTACTCCTTACACTCCTCACTAAGGACTTTGGACACTACTGCTAATTCAGGCCCTGATATTGTCCCTAACTAAAGTCCTGACACTTTCCTTGGCTAAGGCCCTGAACTTCTCCTAAGTCAGGCCCTCATACTGTCCCTAACAATGGCCCTGACACTACACCTAACTGACGCCCCGACATGATACCTAACAAAGGCTTTGTTGCTAGTCCAAACTAAAGCCCTAAAATTGGTCCTAAATAAGGCCTTGACACTAATCCTAACTCAGGCCCTAAAACTGTCCCTAACTAAGGCCCTGAGAGTATGCCTAACTCAGGCCCTCATACGATTCCTAACAATGGCTCTGATGCTAGTCCAAACTAAGGCCCTGAAATTGGTCCTAAATAAGGCCTTCACACTAATCCTAACTCAGGCCCTAGCACTGTCCCTAACTAGGTCTCAGACAGTACACCTAAATCAGACCCTGACACTGTCCCTAAGCAAGGCCCTGACACTACTCCTAACTCAGTCCCTTACACTGTACCTAACAAAGTCTCTGATGCTAGGCCTAACTCAGGCCCTGAAACCGTCTGTAACGAAGGCCCTGCTGCCATCACTATCAAAAGTCCTGACATTATCCTGAGCTAATATCCTGACCTATGTCTTTCCAAGGTCCTGAAACTCTCCCAACGTTAGCCCTGACACTGTCCCTAAGTGAAGACCTGAGGCTGTCCCTAACTCAGGCCCTGAAGCTTTCCTGAACTGAAGCCTTGAAGCTGTGACTAATTCAGGCCCTGATCATGTACCTAACGAAGACCTTAATGCTGATCCAGCAAAGACGCTGATGCTGCTCCAAAGTCATGCCCTGACAGTGTGCCCAGCTAAGGGCCTGACGCTAAGCCTCACTCAGGCCCTGTCGCTCTCCCTAAGTCAGGCCCTGACACTGTCACTAACTAAGGCCCTGACTCTACTCCTAATTCAGTCCCGTACATTGTATCTAACAAAGGCTCTGATGCTAGTCGTAACTCAGGGCCTGACACTGTCTCTAACTAAGGGCTGCTGCCATCAACATCTAAAGTCCTGACATTATCCGGAGCTAATAACCTGACCCATGTCTTACCAAGGTCCTGAAACTGTCCCAAAGTAAGCCCTGACGCTGTCCCTAAGTGAGGCCCTGAAGCTTTCCCTAACTAACTCAGGCCTTGATGCTGTGACTAACTCAGACCCTGATCATGTCTTTAACTAAGACCCTAAGGCTGATGCAACAGAAGCCCTGATGCTGCTCCTAAGTCATGCCCCGATAGTGTCCCCCACTAAGTGTCTGATGCTAGGCCTCACTCAGACCCTATCGCTCTCCCTAAGTCAGGCTCTGATGCTGTCCCTACCTGAAGCCCTAACACTGGTTCTGAATAAGGCCCTGAGAGTCTCCGTAACAAAGGTCTTCACACTATCCTTAGGTCATTTCCTGACACTATCCCTAGATGTTAAACTGACACGGTCACTAGCTAATGTCCTGCCTCTTATGCTAACTGAAGCCCTTAGGCTGTGCCTACCTCAGGCACTGAATTTAGTCCCAAGACCATGAAACTGTCCCGAACTAAGGCCTAGATGCTCGCCCTACATCCGGCCCTGACACTGTCCCTAACTAAGGCCCTAACACTATTGCTAACTGAGGATCTGACACTGGACCTATCAGAGGCCCTCTACTCCTAACTAACGCCTTGAAACTTTCCCTAACGTAGGCGCTGCTACCATCAATATCTAAAGTCCTGACATTATCCTGAGCTAATATCCTGACCCATGTCTTACCAAGGTCCTGAAACTCTCCCAACGTTAGCCCTGACACTGTCGCTAATTGAGGCCCTGTGGCTGTCCCTCACAGAGGTCCTGATAATGTCTTTAACTAAACTCTAATGCTGATCTTACAGAGACCCTTATGTTGATCCTATGTCATGCCCTGACGCTGTCCGTAGCTAAGGCCCTGACTCTAGGCATCACTCAGGCCCTGTCGCTCTCCCTACGTCAGGCTAAGACTCTGTCCCTACCTGAAGCCCGGACACTGGGCCTAAATTAGGCACTGATGCTCTAATTAGCTATGGTCTTGACACTATCCCTAGGTCATTTCCTGACACTATCCCTAGATCTTAACCTAAACTTGTCTTTAGCTATTGTCGAGCCTCTTATGCTAAGTAAATCCCTGATGCTGTCTCTAACTAAGAGCCTGAAATTAGTCCCGAGGCCGTCAACCTGTCCCTAACTGAGGTTGGAGGCTCATCCTAACTGAGGCGCTGACACTGTCCCTAACTAAAGCCCTGACACTACACCTAACTCAGTCCCTGACACTGTACTTTACAAGGGCTCTGATGCTAGTCCTAACTCAGGCCCTGACACTGTCTCTAAGTAAGGCTCAGAATTTGCCCCTAATATAGGCCCTGCTGTCAGCAATAACTAAAAACTGGACACTAGCCTGAGCTAATATCCTGACATATTTCTAACCAAGGTGCTGACACTGTCCCTAAGAAAGCCCTGTCGCTGTCCCTATGTTAAGAACTGAGGCTGTCCCTAACTCAGGTCCTGAAGCTTTCCCTAACTGAGGCCTTGAAGCTGTGACTAAGTCAGGCCCTGATCATATCTGTAACAAAGACGCTAAGGCTGATCCAACAGAGGCGCTGATTCTGTTCCTAAGTCATACCCTGACAGTATCCTCAGCTAAGGGCCAGACGCTAGGCCTCACTCAGGCCCTGTCGCTCTCCCTAAGTCAGGCTCTGATGCTGTCCCTACCTGAAGCCCTGACACTGGTTCTAAATAAGGATCTGATACTCTCAGTAACTAAGGTTTTGACACTATGCTTAGGTCCTTTCCTGACACTATCCCTAGACCATAACCTGACCCTGTCCCTAGCAAATGTCGTGCCTCTTATGCTAACTACAGCCCTGCTGCTGTCCTTAACTAAGGGCCTAAAATTACTCTCGAGGCTGTGACCCTGTCCGTACCTAAGGCCTCGATGTTCGTCCTAATTCAGGGCCTGACACTGTCCCTAACTAAGGCCCTGCTGCCGTCAGTATCTAAAGTCCTGACACTATCCTGAGCTAATTTCTTGACCCATCTCTTACCAAGGTCCTGAAACTGTCCCTAAGGAAGCCCTGATGCTGTCTCTAAGTGAGGCCTTGAGGCTGTCCCTAACAGAGGCCCTGATAATATCTTTCACATAGCCCCTGAGGCTGATCCTACCGTGGCTCTTAGGCTGCTCCTAAGTCATGCCCTGACACTGTCTCTAGCTAAGGCCCTGACGCTAGGCCTCACTCAGGCCCTGTCCCACTCCCTAAGTCAGGCTCTGACGCTGTTCCTACCCGAAGCCCTGACACTCACTGCTCCTAAATTAGGTCCTGATGTGCTAAGTAACTAAGGTCTTGACACTATCCCTAGGTCATTTCCTGACACTCTCCCTAGACCTTAACCTAACCTTCTCTTTAGCTAATGTCGAGATTAGCTAAAGAGATTCTTTAGAACGAGATTCTTTCATCTTCTGAATATAGTTTTCTTCAAAACATAATTTTTATAGTGTTACTAACTTTAAACAAAATGTACTCAACTGCTGTGGGATATTCCTTCATAGGAGCGTGCATGGTTCACTTCTGCATCTGCTTGTGGTGGTGTTCAGGTTGCTTTCAGCTGTAGATCCCCTTATGCTAGCTAAATCCCTGATTCTGTCCCTAAATGAGGCCCTGAATTTAGGTCCGAGGCCGTGAACCTGTCCCTAACTGAGGCCTAGAGGCTCGTCCTAATGCAGGCCCTGACACTGTCCCCAACTAAGGCTCTGACACTACACCTAACTCATTCACTGACACTGTACCTAACAAAGTCTCTGATGCTAGTCCTAACTTAGGCCCTGACACTGCCTCTAACTACGGCCCTGCTGCCGTCAATATCTGAACACCTGATATTATCCTGAGCTAATAGCCTGACCCATGTCTTACCAAGGGCCTGAAACTTTCCCAAAGTAAGCCCTGACGCTGTCCCTAAGTGAGGCCTTGAGGCTATCCATAATGGAGGCCCTGATAATAGCTTTAACGAAGACCCTAATGCTGATCCTACAGAGGCCTTTATGCTGCTCCTAAGTCATGCCCTGATACTGTCCCTTACTCAGGCCCTAAAGATAGGCCTCACTTAGGCCCTGTTGCTGTACCTCAGTTAGGCTCTGACGCTGTCCGTACATCAAGTCCTGGCGCTGGTCCTGATTAAGGCTCTCACGCTGCTGCTAACTAAGGCCCTGATGCTCTCAATAACTAAGGTCTTCTCGTTATCCCTTGGTCATTTCCTTTCACTATCTCTGGCCTGGGACCTGACTCTGTCCCGAGATAATCTCCTGCATCTTCTGCTAACTGAAACCCTAATGCTCTCCCTAACTAAGGCCCTGACTACTCCTAACGAAGGCCATGACACTGAATCTAACAAAGGCCCGGAATCTGTCCTTAATATAGGCCCTGCTGCCAGCAATAACTAAAATCCTGACACTCTCCTGAGCTAATATCCTGACTCATTTCTAACCAAGGTCCTGACACTGACCCTAAGAAAGCCCTGTCGCTGTCTTTAAGTGAAGACCTGAGGCTGTCTGTAACTCAGACCCTGAAGCTTTCCCTAACTGAGACCTTGACGCTGTGACTAACTTGGGCTCCGGTCATGTCTTTAACTAAGAGCCTAAAGCTGATCCAACAAAGGCACTGATGCTGCTCCTAAGTCATTCCCTGACAGTGTCCCCAGCTAAGGGCCTGACATTAGGCCTCACTCAGGCCCTGTCGCTCTCCCTAAGTCAGGCCCTGATGCTGTGCCTACCTGAAGCCCTAACGCTGCTTCTGAATAAGTCCCTGAGAGTCTCCGTAACAAAGGTCTTCACACTATCCTTAGGTCATTTCCTGACACGATTCCAAGCCTTTACCCTAAACCTGTCCCGAGCTAATGTCCTACCTCTTAAGCTAACAAAAGACCTTATGCTGTGCCTAATTCAGGCACTGAATTTAGTCCCAAGGCCGCTAGCCTGTCCCTAACTCGGCTCGATGCCCTTATCGTCACAATGTTCCATGACCACTGTCATCACAATGCTCCACGCCCTTGTCATCACAATGCTCCATAACCCCTGTCATCACAATGCTCCATGACCTTTGTCATCGCAATGCTACATGCCATTGTCCTCGCAATGCTCCATGCCCTTATCATCACAATGCTCCATGACCCCTTTCATCACAATGCTCCATGACCCTTGTCTAAAATGCTACATGTCTGTGAAATCACAAAGCTCCATGCCCCCTGTCATCACAAGTCTCCATGACTCTTGTCATCACAATGCTCCATGACCCTTGTCATCACAATGCTCCATGATCCTTGTAATCAAAATGCTCCTTGACCCTTTCTTCACAATGTTACAGTACCCCTTTCTTCACAATGCTCCATGCCGCTGGTCACCACAATGCTCCATGACTTCTGTCATCACAATGCTCCATGTCTCTTGTCATTGAAATGCTCCATGGCCCCTGTCATCACAATGCTGCATGATGCTTATAATCTCAATGCTCCATGGTCCTCGTCATCACAAATCTCCACGCATTTGTCATCACAATGCTCCATGACCCCTGTCATCCCAATGCTCCATAGCACTTTTCATCACAATGCTCCATGACCACTTTTATCACAATGTTCCATGACCACTTTAATCACAGTGCTCCATGACCACTTTCATCACAATGCCCCGTGACCCCTGTAATCAAAATGCTCCATGGCCCTTGTCACCACAATGCTCCAGGACCCGTCATCACAATTCTCCATGGCCCTTGTCATCACAATGCTCCATGGCGCTTGTCATCACAATGATCCAGAGCCTTAGTGCTTGAGTTGGGAGTAGTATCATTGCCTCAGATAGGGACACTGTCATTGCCTGAATTGGGAGTAGTGCCAGTGCCTTAGTTAGAGACAGCGCCAGTGCTTGCATTGGGAGTAGTGTCAGGGCCATAGTTAGGGACAGTGTCAGTGGCTGAGATGGGAATAGTGTCAGGGCCTTAGTTACGGACATTGTCAGTGCCTAAGTTGGGATTTTTGTCAGGGTCTTTATTATGGACAGTGTCAGGTCCTGAGATAAGAGTAGTGTCAAGGTCTTAATTTGGAAGAGTGTCAGTGTCTCAGTTTGGAGTAGTGTCAGACCCTTAGTTATTAACAGCGTCAGTGCCTGAGTTGGGAGTAGTGACATGGCTTAAATTATGGACAGTGTCAGGGTCTGAGTTAGGAATAGTCTCAGGACCTTAGTTAGGGACAGTGTCAGTGACTGTGTTAGGAATAGTGTCAGGGCCTAAGTTAGGAGTAGTCTGAGACCGGTAGTTAGGAACAGTGTCAGGGCCTGAGTTGTGAGTACTTTCAGGGCCTTAGTTAGAGAAAGTGGCAGTGCTGGAGTTGGGAGTTATGTCAGGGCCTTAGTTAGGGACAGTGTAAGTGCGTGAGTTGGGAGTAGTGTCAGGGCCTAGTTAGGAACAGGGTCAATGCCTGAGTTGTGAGTAGTTTCAGGGCCTTAGTTAGAGAAAGTGTCAGTGCCGGAGTTGGGAATTATGTCAGGGCCTTAGTTAGGGACAGTGTCAGTGCCTGAGTTGTGACTAGTGTCAGGGCCTAGTTATGGAGAGTGTCAGTGCCTGAGTTGGAAGTAGTGTCAGGGCATTAGGGACAGTGTCAGTGGCTGCGATGGGAGTAGTGTCAGGGTCTTAGTTAGGGAGAGTGTCAGTGCCTGAGTTGGGAATAGTCCCAGGGTCTTTTTTGGGGACAGCATCAGGGCATGAGTTAAAAGTAGTGTCAAGGCCTTAGTTAGGGAGAGTGTCAGTGCCTGTGTTGGGAGTAGTATCAGGCCCTTCGTTAGGGACAGTGTCAGGGTCTGAGGTAGAAGTAGTCTCAGGGCCTTAGTTAGGTAGCGTGTCAGTGCCTAAGTAATTAGTAGTGTGAGGGCCTTAGTTAGGGACAGTGTCAATGCCTGTGTTGGGAGTAGTGTCAAGGCCTTACTTAGGGACAGCGTCAGTGACTGAGTAAGGAGTAGTGTGATGGCCGTAGTTAGGCACACTCTCAGTGCCAGAGTTGGGGGTAGTGGCAGGTCTTTGTTAGAGACTGTGCCAGGGCGTGAGTTAAGAGTAGCGTCAAGTCCTTAGTTAGGGACAGTGTTAGTGCCTGAGTTGAGAGTAATGTCAAGGCTTTAGTTAGGGACAAAGTCAGTGCCTAGTTTGGGAGTAGTGTTAGGGCCTTAGGGACAGTGTCAGTGCCTGATTTGGGAGTACTGTCAGGGCGTATTTCGGGACAGTCTCAGTGCCTATTTTGGGAGTAGTGTCACGGCCGTAGTTAGTGACATTGTCAGTGCCTGAGTAAGGAGTAGTGTCCGAGCCTTAGTTAGGGACAGTGTCAGTTGCTTAGTTAGGAGTAGTGTCAGTGCCTGAGTCAGGAGTAGAGTCAGGGCTTAAGTTAAGGACAGTGTCATTGCTTGAGATAGGAGTAGTGTCAGGGCCTTAGTTAGGGACATTGTCAGGGCATGATTTAGGAGTTGTGTTAGGGCGTGAGCTATGAAGAGTGTCAGGGCCTTAGTTAGTGACAGTGTCAGTGCTGAGTTTGGAGTAGTATCAGGGCCTTAGATAGAGACAGTGTCAGGGCCTGAGTTAGGTGTATGTCAGGGCCTTAGTTAGGGACTGTGTCAGTGCCTGATTTAGGAGTAGTGTCAGAGGCTTTGTTAGGGACAGTGTCAGGGCCTGAGTTAAGAGTAGTGTCACAGCTTTAGTTAGGACCAGTGTCAGGGCCTTAGTTAAGTCCAACATCAGCGCCTATGATAGGAATCAGATCAGGACCTGTGTTCCAGGTAATGTCAGGGCCTTATTTAAGAACAGTGTCAGGGCCTGAGTCCTGACTTACTCCTTACTCTCCTCACTAAGGACTTTGGACACTACTGCTAATTCAGGCCCTGATATTGTCCCTAACTAAGGTCCTGACACTTTCCTTGGCTAAGGCCCTGAACTTCTCCTAAGTCAGGCCCTCATACTGTCCCTAACAATGGCCCTGACACTACACCTAACTGACGCCCCGACATGATACCTAACAAAGGCTTTGTTGCTAGTCCAAACTAAAGCCCTAAAATTGGTCCTAAATAAGGCCTTGACACTAATCCTAACTCAGGCCCTAAAACTGTCCCTAACTAAGGCCCTGAGAGTATGCCTAACTCAGGCCCTCATACGATTCCTAACAATGGCTCTGATGCTAGTCCAAACTAAGGCCCTGAAATTGGTCCTAAATAAGACCTTGACACTAATCCTAACTCAGGCCCTAGCACTGTCCCTAACTAGGTCTCAGACAGTACACCTAAATCAGACCCTGACACTGTCCCTAAGCAAGGCCCTGACACTACTCTTAACTCAGTCCCTTACACTGTACCTAACAAAGTCTCTGATGCTAGGCCTAACTCAGGCCCTGAAACCGTCTGTAACTAAGACCCTGCTGCCATCAAGGCCCTGAAACCGTCTGTAACTAAGACCCTGCTGCCATCACTATCAAAAGTCCTGACATTATCCTGAGCTAATATCCTGACCTATGTCTTTCCAAGGTCCTGAAACTGTCCCAAAGTAAGCCCTGATGCTGTCCCTAAGTGAAGACCTGAGGCTGTCCCTAACTCAGGCCCTGAAGCTTTCCTGAACTGAAGCCTTGAAGCTGTGACTAATTCAGGCCCTGATCATGTACCTAACGAAGACCTTAATGCTGATCCAGCAAAGACGCTGATGCTGCTCCAAAGTCATGCCCTGAAAGTGTGCCCAGCTAAGGGCCTGATGCTAAGCCTCACTCAGGCCCTGTCGCTCTCCCTAAGTCAGGCCCTGACACTGTCACTAACTAAGGCCCTGACTCTACTCCTAATTCAGTCCCGTACATTGTATCTAACAAAGGCTCTGATGCTAGTCGTAACTCAGGGCCTGACACTGTCTCTAACTAAGGGCTGCTGCCATCAACATCTAAAGTCCTGACATTATCCGGAGCTAATAACCTGACCCATGTCTTACCAAGGTCCTGAAACTGTCCCAAAGTAAGCCCTGACGCTGTCCCTAAGTGAGGCCCTGAAGCTTTCCCTACCTAACTCAGGCCTTGATGCTGTGACTAACTCAGACCCTGATCATGTCTTTAACTAAGACCCTAAGGCTGATCCAACAGAAGCCCTGATGCTGCTCCTAAGTCATGCCCCGATAGTGTCCCCCACTAAGTGTCTGATGCTAGGCCTCACTCAGACCCTAACGCTCTCCCTAAGTCAGGCTCTGATGCTCTCCCTACCTGAAGCCCTAACACTGGTTCTGAATAAGGCCCTGAGAGTCTCCGTAACAAAGGTCTTCACACTTTCCTTAGGTCATTTCCTGACACTATCCCTAGATGTTAAACTGACACGGTCACTAGCTAATGTCCTGCCTCTTATGCTAACTGAAGCCCTTAGGCTGTGCCTACCTCAGGCACTGAATTTAGTCCCAAGACCATGAAACTGTCCCGAACTAAGGCCTAGATGCTCGCCCTACATCCGGCCCTGACACTGTCCCTAACTAAGGCCCTAACACTATTGCTAACTGAGGATCTGACACTGGACCTATCAGAGGCCCTCTACTCCTAACTAACGCCTTGAAACTTTCCCTAACGTAGGCGCTGCTACCATCAATATCTAAAGTCCTGACATTATCCTGAGCTAATATCCTGACCCATGTCTTACCAAGGTCCTGAAACTCTCCCAACGTTAGCCCTGACACTGTCCCTAAGTGAGGCCCTGAGGCTGTCCCTCACAGAGGTCCTGATAATGTCTTTAACTAAACTCTAATGCTGATCTTACAGAGACCCTTATGTTGATCCTATGTCATGCCCTGACGCTGTCCGTAGCTAAGGCCCTGACTCTAGGCATCACTCAGGCCCTGTCGCTCTCCCTACGTCAGGCTAAGACTCTGTCCCTACCTGAAGCCCGGACACTGGGCCTAAATTAGGCACTGATGCTCTAATTAGCTATGGTCTTGACACTATCCCTAGGTCATTTCCTGACACTATCCCTAGATCTTAACTTAAACTTGTCTTTAGCTATTGTCGAGCCTCTTATGCTAAGTAAATCCCTGATGCTGTCTCTAACTAAGAGCCTGAAATTAGTCCCAAGGCCGTCAACCTGTCCCTAACTGAGGTTGGAGGCTCATCCTAACTGAGGCGCTGACACTGTCCCTAACTAAAGCCCTGACACTACACCTAACTCAGTCCCTGACACTGTACTTTACAAGGGCTCTGATGCTAGTCCTAACTCAGGCCCTGACACTGTCTCTAAGTAAGGCTCAGAATTTGCCCCTAATATAGGCCCTGCTGTCAGCAATAACTAAAAACTGGACACTAGCCTGAGCTAATATCCTGACATATTTCTAACCAAGGTGCTGACACTGTCCCTAAGAAAGCCCTGTCGCTGTCCCTATGTTAAGAACTGAGGCTGTCCCTAACTCAGGTCCTGAAGCTTTCCCTAACTGAGGCCTTGAAGCTGTGACTAAGTCAGGCCCTGATCATATCTGTAACAAAGACGCTAAGGCTGATCCAACAGAGGCGCTGATTCTGTTCCTAAGTCATACCCTGACAGTATCCTCAGCTAAGGGCCAGACGCTAGGCCTCACTCAGGCCCTGTCGCTCTCCCTAAGTCAGGCTCTGATGCTGTCCCTACCTGAAGCCTTGACACTGGTTCTAAATAAGGATCTGATACTCTCAGTAACTAAGGTTTTGACACTATGCTTAGGTCCTTTCCTGACACTATCCCTAGACCAAAACCTGACCCTGTCCCTAGCAAATGTCGTGCCTCTTATGCTAACTACAGCCCTGCTGCTGTCCTTAACTAAGGGCCTAAAATTACTCTCGAGGCTGTGACCCTGTCCGTACCTAAGGCCTCGATGTTCGTCCTAATTCAGGGCCTGACACTGTCCCTAACTAAGGCCCTGCTGCCGTCAGTATCTAAATTCCTGACACTATCCTGAGCTAATTTCTTGACCCATCTCTTACCAAGGTCCTGAAACTGTCCCTAAGGAAGCCCTGATGCTGTCTCTAAGTGAGGCCTTGAGGCTGTCCCTAACAGAGGCCCTGATAATATCTTTCACATAGCCCCTGAGGCTGATCCTACCGTGGCTCTTAGGCTGCTCCTAAGTCATGCCCTGACACTGTCTCTAGCTAAGGCCCTGACGCTAGGCCTCACTCAGGCCCTGTCCCACTCCCTAAGTCAGGCTCTGACGCTGTTCCTACCCGAAGCCCTGACACTCACTGCTCCTAAATTAGGTCCTGATGTGCTAAGTAACTAAGGTCTTGACACTATCCCTAGGTCATTTCCTGACACTCTCCCTAGACCTTAACCTAACCTTCTCTTTAGCTAATGTCGAGATTAGCTAAAGAGATTCTTTAGAACGAGATTCTTTCATCTTCTGAATATAGTTTTCTTCAAAACATAATTTTTATAGTGTTACTAACTTTAAACAAAATGTACTCAACTGCTGTGGGATATTCCTTCATAGGAGCGTGCATGGTTCACTTCTGCATCTGCTTGTGGTGGTGTTCAGGTTGCTTTCAGCTGTAGATCCCCTTATGCTAGCTAAATCCCTGATTCTGTCCCTAAATGAGGCCCTGAATTTAGGTCCGAGGCCGTGAACCTGTCCCTAACTGAGGCCTGGAGGCTCGTCCTAATGCAGGCCCTGACACTGTCCCCAACTAAGGCTCTGACACTACACCTAACTCATTCACTGACACTGTACCTAACAAAGTCTCTGATGCTAGTCCTAACTTAGGCCCTGACACTGCCTCTAACTACGGCCCTGCTGCCGTCAATATCTGAACACCTGATATTATCCTGAGCTAATAGCCTGACCCATGTCTTACCAAGGGCCTGAAACTTTCCCAAAGTAAGCCCTGACGCTGTCCCTAAGTGAGGCCTTGAGGCTATCCATAATGGAGGCCCTGATAATAGCTTTAACGAAGACCCTAATGCTGATCCTACAGAGGCCTTTATGCTGCTCCTAAGTCATGCCCTGATACTGTCCCTTACTCAGGCCCTAAAGATAGGCCTCACTTAGGCCCTGTTGCTGTACCTCAGTTAGGCTCTGACGCTGTCCGTACATCAAGTCCTGGCGCTGGTCCTGATTAAGGCTCTCACGCTGCTGCTAACTAAGGCCCTGATGCTCTCAATAACTAAGGTCTTCTCGTTATCCCTTGGTCATTTCCTTTCACTATCTCTGGCCTGGGACCTGACTCTGTCCCGAGATAATCTCCTGCATCTTCTGCTAACTGAAACCCTAATGCTCTCCCTAACTAAGGCCCTGACTACTCCTAACTAAGGCCATGACACTGAATCTAACAAAGGCCCGGAATCTGTCCTTAATATAGGCCCTGCTGCCAGCAATAACTAAAATCCTGACACTCTCCTGAGCTAATATCCTGACTCATTTCTAACCAAGGTCCTGACACTGACCCTAAGAAAGCCCTGTCGCTGTCTTTAAGTGAAGACCTGAGGCTGTCTGTAACTCAGACCCTGAAGCTTTCCCTAACTGAGACCTTGACGCTGTGACTAACTTGGGCTCCGGTCATGTCTTTAACTAAGAGCTTAAAGCTGATCCAACAAAGGCACTGATGCTGCTCCTAAGTCATTCCCTGACAGTGTCCCCAGCTAAGGGCCTGACATTAGGCCTCACTCAGGCCCTGTCGCTCTCCCTAAGTCAGGCCCTGATGCTGTGCCTACCTGAAGCCCTAACGCTGCTTCTGAATAAGTCCCTGAGAGTCTCCGTAACAAAGGTCTTCACACTCTCCTTAGGTCATTTCCTGACACGATTCCAAGCCTTTACCCTAAACCTGTCCCGAGCTAATGTCCTACCTCTTAAGCTAACAAAAGACCTTATGCTGTGCCTAATTCAGGCACTGAATTTAGTCCCAAGGCCGCTAGACTGTCCCTAACTCGGCTCGATGCCCTTATCGTCACAATGTTCCATGACCACTGTCATCACAATGCTCCACGCCCTTGTCATCACAATGCTCCATAACCCCTGTCATCACAATGCTCCATGACCTTTGTCATCGCAATGCTACATGCCATTGTCCTCGCAATGCTCCATGCCCTTATCATCACAATGCTCCATGACCCCTTTCATCACAATGCTCCATGACCCTTGTCTAAAATGCTACATGTCTGTGAAATCACAAAGCTCCATGCCCCCTGTCATCACAAGTCTCCATGACTCTTGTCATCACAATGCTCCATGACCCTTGTCATCACAATGCTCCATGATCCTTGTAATCAAAATGCTCCTTGACCCTTTCTTCACAATGTTACAGTACCCCTTTCTTCACAATGCTCCATGCCGCTGGTCACCACAATGCTCCATGACTTCTGTCATCACAATGCTCCATGTCTCTTGTCATTGAAATGCTCCATGGCCCCTGTCATCACAATGCTGCATGATGCTTATAATCTCAATGCTCCATGGTCCTCGTCATCACAAATCTCCACGCATTTGTCATCACAATGCTCCATGACCCCTGTCATCCCAATGCTCCATAGCACTTTTCATCACAATGCTACATGACCACTTTTATCACAATGTTCCATGACCACTTTAATCACAGTGCTCCATGACCACTTTCATCACAATGCCCCGTGACCCCTGTAATCAAAATGCTCCATGGCCCTTGTCACCACAATGCTCCAGGACCCGTCATCACAATTCTCCATGGCCCTTGTCATCACAATGCTCCATGGCGCTTGTCATCACAATGATCCAGAGCCTTAGTGCTTGAGTTGGGAGTAGTATCATTGCCTCAGATAGGGACACTGTCACTGCCTGAATTGGGAGTAGTGCCAGTGCCTTAGTTAGAGACAGCGCCAGTGCTTGCATTGGGAGTAGTGTCAGGGCCATAGTTAGGGACAGTGTCAGTGGCTGAGATGGGAATAGTGTCAGGGCCTTAGTTACGGACATTGTCAGTGCCTAAGTTGGGATTTTTGTCAGGGTCTTTATTATGGACAGTGTCAGGTCCTGAGATAAGAGTAGTGTCAAGGTCTTAATTTGGAAGAGTGTCAGTGTCTCAGTTTGGAGTAGTGTCAGACCCTTAGTTATTAACAGCGTCAGTGCCTGAGTTGGGAGTAGTGACATGGCTTAAATTATGGACAGTGTCAGGGTCTGAGTTAGGAATAGTCTCAGGACCTTAGTTAGGGACAGTGTCAGTGACTGTGTTAGGAATAGTGTCAGGGCCTAAGTTAGGAGTAGTCTGAGACCAGTAGTTAGGAACAGTGTCAGGGCCTGAGTTGTGAGTACTTTCAGGGCCTTAGTTAGAGAAAGTGGCAGTGCTGGAGTTGGGAGTTATGTCAGGGCCTTAGTTAGGGACAGTGTAAGTGCGTGAGTTGGGAGTAGTGTCAGGGCCTAGTTAGGAACAGGGTCAATGCCTGAGTTGTGAGTAGTTTCAGGGCCTTAGTTAGAGAAAGTGTCAGTGCCGGAGTTGGGAATTATGTCAGGGCCTTAGTTAGGGACAGTGTCAGTGCCTGAGTTGTGACTAGTGTCAGGGCCTAGTTATGGAGAGTGTCAGTGCCTGAGTTGGAAGTAGTGTCAGGGCATTAGGGACAGTGTCAGTGGCTGCGATGGGAGTAGTGTCAGGGTCTTAGTTAGGGAGAGTGTCAGTGCCTGAGTTGGGAATAGTCTCAGGGTCTTTTTTGGGGACAGCATCAGGGCATGAGTTAAAAGTAGTGTCAAGGCCTTAGTTAGGGAGAGTGTCAGTGCCTGTGTTGGGAGTAGTATCAGGCCCTTTGTTAGGGACAGTGTCAGGGTCTGAGGTAGAAGTAGTCTCAGGGCCTTAGTTAGGTAGCGTGTCAGTGCCTAAGTAATTAGTAGTGTGAGGGCCTTAGTTAGGGACAGTGTCAATGCCTGTGTTGGGAGTAGTGTCAAGGCCTTACTTAGGGACAGCGTCAGTGACTGAGTAAGGAGTAGTGTGATGGCCGTAGTTAGGGACACTCTCAGTGCCAGAGTTGGGGGTAGTGGCAGGTCTTTGTTAGAGACTGTGCCAGGGCGTGAGTTAAGAGTAGCGTCAAGTCCTTAGTTAGGGACAGTGTTAGTGCCTGAGTTGAGAGTAATGTCAAGGCTTTAGTTAGGGACAAAGTCAGTGCCTAGTTTGGGAGTAGTGTTAGGGCCTTAGGGACAGTGTCAGTGCCTGATTTGGGAGTACTGTCAGGGCGTATTTCGGGACAGTCTCAGTGCCTATTTTGGGAGTAGTGTCACGGCCGTAGTTAGTGACATTGTCAGTGCCTGAGTAAGGAGTAGTGTCCGAGCCTTAGTTAGGGACAGTGTCAGTTGCTTAGTTAGGAGTAGTGTCAGTGCCTGAGTCAGGAGTAGAGTCAGGGCTTAAGTTAAGGACAGTGTCATTGCTTGAGATAGGAGTAGTGTCAGGGCCTTAGTTAGGGACATTGTCAGGGCATGATTTAGGAGTTGTGTTAGGGCGTGAGCTATGAAGAGTGTCAGGGCCTTAGTTAGTGACAGTGTCAGTGCTGAGTTTGGAGTAGTATCAGGGCCTTAGATAGAGACAGTGTCAGGGCCTGAGTTAGGTGTATGTCAGGGCCTTAGTTAGGGACTGTGTCAGTGCCTGATTTAGGAGTAGTGTCAGAGGCTTTGTTAGGGACAGTGTCAGGGCCTGAGTTAAGAGTAGTGTCACAGCTTTAGTTAGGACCAGTGTCAGGGCCTTAGTTAAGTCCAACATCAGCGCCTATGATAGGAATCAGATCAGGACCTGTGTTCCAGGTAATGTCAGGGCCTTATTTAAGAACAGTGTCAGGGCCTGAGTCCTGACTTACTCCTTACTCTCCTCACTAAGGACTTTGGACACTACTGCTAATTCAGGCCCTGATATTGTCCCTAACTAAGGTCCTGACACTTTCCTTGGCTAAGGCCCTGAACTTCTCCTAAGTCAGGCCCTCATACTGTCCCTAACAATGGCCCTGACACTACACCTAACTGACGCCCCGACATGATACCTAACAAAGGCTTTGTTGCTAGTCCAAACTAAAGCCCTAAAATTGGTCCTAAATAAGGCCTTGACACTAATCCTAACTCAGGCCCTAAAACTGTCCCTAACTAAGGCCCTGATAGTATGCCTAACTCAGGCCCTCATACGATTCCTAACAATGGCTCTGATGCTAGTCCAAACTAAGGCCCTGAAATTGGTCCTAAATAAGGCCTTGACACTAATCCTAACTCAGGCCCTAGCACTGTCCCTAACTAGGTCTCAGACAGTACACCTAAATCAGACCCTGACACTGTCCCTAAGCAAGGCCCTGACACTACTCTTAACTCAGTCCCTTACACTGTACCTAACAAAGTCTCTGATGCTAGGCCTAACTCAGGCCCTGAAACCGTCTGTAACTAAGACCCATCACTATCAAAAGTCCTGACATTATCCTGAGCTAATATCCTGACCTATGTCTTTCCAAGGTCCTGAAACTGTCCCAAAGTAAGCCCTGATGCTGTCCCTAAGTGAAGACCTGAGGCTGTCCCTAACTCAGGCCCTGAAGCTTTCCTGAACTGAAGCCTTGAAGCTGTGACTAATTCAGGCCCTGATCATGTACCTAACGAAGACCTTAATGCTGATCCAGCAAAGACGCTGATGCTGCTCCAAAGTCATGCCCTGAAAGTGTGCCCAGCTAAGGGCCTGATGCTAAGCCTCACTCAGGCCCTGTCGCTCTCCCTAAGTCAGGCCCTGACACTGTCACTAACTAAGGCCCTGACTCTACTCCTAATTCAGTCCCGTACATTGTATCTAACAAAGGCTCTGATGCTAGTCGTAACTCAGGGCCTGACACTGTCTCTAACTAAGGGCTGCTGCCATCAACATCTAAAGTCCTGACATTATCCGGAGCTAATAACCTGACCCATGTCTTACCAAGGTCCTGAAACTGTCCCAAAGTAAGCCCTGACGCTGTCCCTAAGTGAGGCCCTGAAGCTTTCCCTACCTAACTCAGGCCTTGATGCTGTGACTAACTCAGACCCTGATCATGTCTTTAACTAAGACCCTAAGGCTGATCCAACAGAAGCCCTGATGCTGCTCCTAAGTCATGCCCCGATAGTGTCCCCCACTAAGTGTCTGATGCTAGGCCTCACTCAGACCCTAACGCTCTCCCTAAGTCAGGCTCTGATGCTCTCCCTACCTGAAGCCCTAACACTGGTTCTGAATAAGGCCCTGAGAGTCTCCGTAACAAAGGTCTTCACACTTTCCTTAGGTCATTTCCTGACACTATCCCTAGATGTTAAACTGACACGGTCACTAGCTAATGTCCTGCCTCTTATGCTAACTGAAGCCCTTAGGCTGTGCCTACCTCAGGCACTGAATTTAGTCCCAAGACCATGAAACTGTCCCGAACTAAGGCCTAGATGCTCGCCCTACATCCGGCCCTGACACTGTCCCTAACTAAGGCCCTAACACTATTGCTAACTGAGGATCTGACACTGGACCTATCAGAGGCCCTCTACTCCTAACTAACGCCTTGAAACTTTCCCTAACGTAGGCGCTGCTACCATCAATATCTAAAGTCCTGACATTATCCTGAGCTAATATCCTGACCCATGTCTTACCAAGGTCCTGAAACTCTCCCAACGTTAGCCCTGACACTGTCCCTAAGTGAGGCCCTGAGGCTGTCCCTCACAGAGGTCCTGATAATGTCTTTAACTAAACTCTAATGCTGATCTTACAGAGACCCTTATGTTGATCCTATGTCATGCCCTGACGCTGTCCGTAGCTAAGGCCCTGACTCTAGGCATCACTCAGGCCCTGTCGCTCTCCCTACGTCAGGCTAAGACTCTGTCCCTACCTGAAGCCCGGACACTGGGCCTAAATTAGGCACTGATGCTCTAATTAGCTATGGTCTTGACACTATCCCTAGGTCATTTCCTGACACTATCCCTAGATCTTAACCTAAACTTGTCTTTAGCTATTGTCGAGCCTCTTATGCTAAGTAAATCCCTGATGCTGTCTCTAACTAAGAGCCTGAAATTAGTCCCGAGGCCATCAACCTGTCCCTAACTGAGGTTGGAGGCTCATCCTAACTGAGGCGCTGACACTGTCCCTAACTAAAGCCCTGACACTACACCTAACTCAGTCCCTGACACTGTACTTTACAAGGGCTCTGATGCTAGTCCTAACTCAGGCCCTGACACTGTCTCTAAGTAAGGCTCAGAATTTGCCCCTAATATAGGCCCTGCTGTCAGCAATAACTAAAAACTGGACACTAGCCTGAGCTAATATCCTGACATATTTCTAACCAAGGTGCTGACACTGTCCCTAAGAAAGCCCTGTCGCTGTCCCTATGTTAAGAACTGAGGCTGTCCCTAACTCAGGTCCTGAAGCTTTCCCTAACTGAGGCCTTGAAGCTGTGACTAAGTCAGGCCCTGATCATATCTGTAACAAAGACGCTAAGGCTGATCCAACAGAGGCGCTGATTCTGTTCCTAAGTCATACCCTGACAGTATCCTCAGCTAAGGGCCAGACGCTAGGCCTCACTCAGGCCCTGTCGCTCTCCCTAAGTCAGGCTCTGATGCTGTCCCTACCTGAAGCCCTGACACTGGTTCTAAATAAGGATCTGATACTCTCAGTAACTAAGGTTTTGACACTATGCTTAGGTCCTTTCCTGACACTATCCCTAGACCATAACCTGACCCTGTCCCTAGCAAATGTCGTGCCTCTTATGCTAACTACAGCCCTGCTGCTGTCCTTAACTAAGGGCCTAAAATTACTCTCGAGGCTGTGACCCTGTCCGTACCTAAGGCCTCGATGTTCGTCCTAATTCAGGGCCTGACACTGTCCCTAACTAAGGCCCTGCTGCCGTCAGTATCTAAAGTCCTGACACTATCCTGAGCTAATTTCTTGACCCATCTCTTACCAAGGTCCTGAAACTGTCCCTAAGGAAGCCCTGATGCTGTCTCTAAGTGAGGCCTTGACGCTGTCCCTAACAGAGGCCCTGATAATATCTTTCACATAGCCCCTGAGGCTGATCCTACCGTGGCTCTTAGGCTGCTCCTAAGTCATGCCCTGACACTGTCTCTAGCTAAGGCCCTGACGCTAGGCCTCACTCAGGCCCTGTCCCACTCCCTAAGTCAGGCTCTGACGCTGTTCCTACCCGAAGCCCTGACACTCACTGCTCCTAAATTAGGTCCTGATGTGCTAAGTAACTAAGGTCTTGACACTATCCCTAGGTCATTTCCTGACACTCTCCCTAGACCTTAACCTAACCTTCTCTTTAGCTAATGTCGAGATTAGCTAAAGAGATTCTTTAGAACGAGATTCTTTCATCTTCTGAATATAGTTTTCTTCAAAACATATTTTTTATAGTGTTACTAACTTTAAACACAATGTACTCAACTGCTGTGGAATATTCCTTCATAGGAGCGTGCATGGTTCACTTCTGCATCTGCTTGTGGTGGTGTTCAGGTTGCTTTCAGCTGTAGATCCCCTTATGCTAGCTAAATCCCTGATTCTGTCCCTAAATGAGGCCCTGAATTTAGGTCCGAGGCCGTGAACCTGTCCCTAACTGAGGCCTGGAGGCTCGTCCTAATGCAGGCCCTGACACTGTCCCCAACTAAGGCTCTGACACTACACCTAACTCATTCACTGACACTGTACCTAACAAAGTCTCTGATGCTAGTCCTAACTTAGGCCCTGACACTGCCTCTAACTAAGGCCCTGCTGCCGTCAATATCTGAACACCTGATATTATCCTGAGCTAATAGCCTGACCCATGTCTTACCAAGGGCCTGAAACTTTCCCAAAGTAAGCCCTGACGCTGTCCCTAAGTGAGGCCTTGAGGCTATCCATAATGGAGGCCCTGATAATAGCTTTAACGAAGACCCTAATGCTGATCCTACAGAGGCCTTTATGCTGCTCCTAAGTCATGCCCTGATACTGTCCCTTACTCAGGCCCTAAAGATAGGCCTCACTTAGGCCCTGTTGCTGTACCTCAGTTAGGCTCTGACGCTGTCCGTACATCAAGTCCTGGCGCTGGTCCTGATTAAGGCTCTCACGCTGCTGCTAACTAAGGCCCTGATGCTCTCAATAACTAAGGTCTTCTCGTTATCCCTTGGTCATTTCCTTTCACTATCTCTGGCCTGGGACCTGACTCTGTCCCGAGATAATCTCCTGCATCTTCTGCTAACTGAAACCCTAATGCTCTCCCTAACTAAGGCCCTGACTACTCCTAACGAAGGCCATGACACTGAATCTAACAAAGGCCCGGAATCTGTCCTTAATATAGGCCCTGCTGCCAGCAATAACTAAAATCCTGACACTCTCCTGAGCTAATATCCTGACTCATTTCTAACCAAGGTCCTGACACTGACCCTAAGAAAGCCCTGTCGCTGTCTTTAAGTGAAGACCTGAGGCTGTCTGTAACTCAGACCCTGAAGCTTTCCCTAACTGAGACCTTGACGCTGTGACTAACTTGGGCTCCGGTCATGTCTTTAACTAAGAGCCTAAAGCTGATCCAGCAAAGGCACTGGTTCTGCTCCTAAGTCGTTTCCTGACAGTGTCCCCAGCTAAGGGCCTGACATTAGGCCTCACTCAGGCCCTGTCGCTCTCCCTAAGTCAGGCCCTGATGCTGTGCCTACCTGAAGCCCTAACACTGCTTCTGAATAAGTCCCTGAGAGTCTCAGTAACAAAGGTCTTCACACTCTCCTTAGGTCATTTCCTGACACGATTCCAAGCCTTTACCCTAACCCTGTCCCGAGCTAATGTCCTACCTCTTAAGCTAACAAAAGACCTTATGCTGTGCCTAATTCAGGCACTGAATTTAGTCCCAAGGCCGCTAGACTGTCCCTAACTCGG
The DNA here is from genome assembly GCF_028023285.1 of Balaenoptera ricei. Classification (NCBI taxonomy): domain Eukaryota; kingdom Metazoa; phylum Chordata; class Mammalia; order Artiodactyla; family Balaenopteridae; genus Balaenoptera; species Balaenoptera ricei. Next base: position 97,650,211 of record NC_082654.1, read on the forward strand.
CTCGATGCCCTTATCGTCACAATGTTCCATGACCACTGTCATCACAATGCTCCACGCCCTTGTCATCACAATGCTCCATAACCCCTGTCATCACAATGCTCCATGACCTTTGTCATCGCAATGCTACATGCCATTGTCCTCGCAATGCTCCATGCCCTTATCATCACAATGCTCCATGACCCCTTTCATCACAATGCTCCATGACCCTTGTCTAAAATGCTACATGTCTGTGAAATCACAAAGCTCCATGCCCCCTGTCATCACAAGTCTCCATGACCCTTGTCATCACAATGCTCCATGACCCTTGTCATCACAATGCTCCATGATCCTTGTAATCAAAATGCTCCTTGACCCTTTCTTCACAATGTTACAGTACCCCTTTCTTCACAATGCTCCATGCCGCTGGTCACCACAATGCTCCATGACTTCTGTCATCACAATGCTCCATGTCCCTTGTCATTAAAATGCTCCATGGCCCCTGTCATCACAATGCTGCAGGATCCTTATAATCTCAATGCTCCATGGTCCTCGTCATCACAAATCTCCACGCATTTGTCATCACAATGCTCCATGACCCCTGTCATCCCAATGCTCCATAGCACTTTTCATCACAATGCTACCTAACCACTTTTATCACAATGTTCCATGACCACTTTAATCACAGTGCTCCATGACCACTTTCATCACAATGCCCCATGACACCTGAAATCAAAATGCTCCATGGCCCTTGTCGCCACAATGCTCCAGGACCCGTCATCACAATTCTCCATGGCCCTTGTCATCACAATGCTCCATGGCGCTTGTCATCACAATGATCCAGAGCCTTAGTGCTTGAGTTGGGAGTAGTATCATTGCCTCAGTTAGGGACACTGTCATTGCCTGAATTGGGAGTAGTGTCAGAGTCTTAGTTAGGGACAGCGCCAGGGCGAGCTGGGAGTAGTGCCAGTGCCTTAGTTAGGGACAGCACCAGTGCTTGCGTTGGGAGTAGTGTCAGGGCCATAGTTAGGGACAGTGTCAGTGGCTGAGATGGGAATAGTGTCAGGGCCTTAGTTACGGACATTGTCAGTGCCTAAGTTGGGATTTTTGTCAGGGTCTTTATTATGGACAGTGTCAGGGCCTGAGTTAAGAGTAGTGTCAAGGCCTTAATTTGGAAGAGTGTCAGTGTCTCAGTTTGGAGTAGTGTCAGACCCTTAGTTAGGAACAGCGTCAGTGCCTGAGTTGGGAGTAGTGACATGGCCTAAGTTATGGACAGTGTCAGGGTCTGAGGTAGAAATAGTCTCAGGACCTTAGTTAGGGACAGTGTCAGTGACTGTGTTAGGAATAGTGTCAGGGCCTAAGTTAGGAGTAGTCTGAGACCGGTAGTTAGGAACAGTGTCAGGGCCTGAGTTGTGAGTAGTTTCAGGGCCTTAGTTAGAGAAAGTGTCAGTGCCGGGTTTGGGAGTTATGTCAGGGCCTTAGTTAGGGACAGTGTCAGTGCCTGAGTTGGGAGTAGTGTCAGGGCCTAGTTAGGGACAGGGTCAGTGCCTGAGTTGGGAGTAGTTTCAGGGCCTTAGTTAGAGAAAGTGTCAGTGCCGGAGTTGGGAGTTATGTCAGGGCCTTAGATAGGGACAGTGTCAGTGCCTGAGTTGGCAGTAGTGTCGGGTCCTAGTTAGGGACAGGGTCAGTGCCTGAGTTGGGAGTAGTTTCAGGTCCTTAGTTAGAGAAAGTGTCAGTGCCGGAGTTGGGAGTTATGTCAGGGCCTTAGTTAGGGACAGTGTCAGGGCCTGAGTTGGGAGTAGTGTCAGGGCCTAGTTAGGGACAGTGTCAGTGCCTGAGTTGGAAGTAGTGTCAGGGCATTAGGGACAGTGTCAGTGGCTGCGACGGGAGTAGTGTCAGGGTCTTAGTTAGGGAGAGTGTCAGTGCCTGAGTTGGGAATAGTCTCAGGGTCTTTTTTGGGGACAGCATCAGGGCATGAGTTAAAAGTAGTGTCAAGGCCTTAGTTAGGGAGTGTGTCAGTGCCTGTGTTGGGAGTAGTATCAGGCCCTTCGTTAGGGACAGTGTCAGGGTCTGAGGTAGAAATAGTGTCAGGGCCTTAGTTAGGTAGCGTGTCAATGCCTAAGTAAGTAGTAGTGTGAGGGCCTTAGTTAGGGACAGTGTCAATGCCTGTGTTGGGAGTAGTGTCAGAGACTTAGTAAGGGACAGCGTCAGTGCCTGCGTTGGGAGTAGTGTCAGGGCCTTACTTAGGGACAGCGTCAGTGCCTGAGTTAGGAGTAGTGTGATGGCCGTAGTTAGGGACACTCTCAGTGCCAGAGTTGGGGGTAGTGGCAGGCCTTTGTTAGGGACTGTGCCAGGGCCTGAGTTAAGAGTAGTGTCAAGTCCTTAGTTAGAGAAAGTGTTAGTGCCTGAGTTGAGAGTAATGTCAAGGCCTTAGTTAGGGACAATGTCAGTGCCTAGTTTGGGAGTAGTGTCAGGGCCTTAGTTAGGGACAGTGTCAGTGCCTGAGTTGGGAGTACTGTCAGGGAGTATTTAGGGACAGTCTCAATGCCTATTTTGGGAGTAGTGTCACGGCCTTAGTTAGTGACATTGTCAGTGCCTGAGTAAGGAGTAATGTCCGGGCCTTAGTTAGGGACAGTGTCAGTTGCTTAGTTAGGAGTAGCATCACGGCCTAAGTTAGGGCCAGTGTCAGTGCCTGAGTCAGGAGTAGAGTCAGGGCCTAAGTTAGGGACAATGTCATTGCTTGAGATAGGAGTAGTGTCAGGGCCTTAGTTAGGGACATTGTCAGGGCATGATTTAGGAGATGTGTTAGGGCGTGAGCTATGAATAGTGTCAGGGCCTTAGTTAGTGACAGTGTCAGTGCTGAGTTTGGAGTAGTATCAGGGACTTAGTTAGAGACAGTGTCAGGGCCTGAGTTAGGTGTATGTCAGGGCCTTAGTTAGGGACAGTGTCAGAGCCTGATTTAGGAGTAGTGTCAGAGGCTTTGTTAGGGACAGTGTCAGGGCCTGAGTTAAGAGTAGTGTCACAGCTTTAGTTAGGACCAGTGTCAGGGCCTTAGTTAACTCCAACATCAGCGCCTGTGATAGGAATCAGATCAGGACCTGTGTTCCAGGTAATGTCAGGGCCTTACTTAAGAACAGTGTCAGGGCCTGAGTCCTGACTTACTCCTTACTCTCCTCACTAAGGACTTTGGACACTACTGCTAATTCAGGCCCTGATAATGTCCCTAACTAAGGCCCTGACACTTTCCCTGGCTAAGGCCCTGAACTTCTCCTAAGTCAGGCCCGCCTACTGTCCCTAACAATGGCCCTGACACTACACCTAACTGAGGCCCTGACATGATACTTAACAAAGGCTTTGTTGCTAGTCCAAACTAAAGCCCTAAAACTGGTCCTAAATAAGGCCTTGACACTAATCCTAACTCAGGCCCTAAAACTGGCCCTAACTAGGTCTCAGACAGTACACCTAAATCAGACCCTGACACTGTCCCTAAGCAAGGCCCTGACACTACTCCTAACTCAGTCCCTTACACTGTACCTAACAAAGTCTCTGATGCTAGGCCTAACTTAGGCCCTGACACTGCCTCTAACTAAGGCCCTGCTGCCGTCAATATCTGAACACCTGATATTATCCTGAGCTAATAGCCTGACCCATGTCTTACCAAGGGCCTGAAACTTTCCCAAAGTAAGTCCTGACACTGTCCCTAAGTGAGGCCTTGAGGCTATCCCTAACGGAGGCCCTGATAATAGCTTTAACGAAGACCCTAATGCTGATCCTACAGAGGCCTTTATGCTGCTCCTAAGTCATGCCCTGATACTGTCCCTTACTCAGGCCCTAAAGATAGGCCTCACTTAAGCCCTGTTGCTGTACCTTAGTTAGGCTCTGACGCTGTCCGTACATCAAGCCCTGGCGCTTGTCCTGATTAAGGCGCTCACGCTGCTGCTAACTAAGGCCCTGATGCTCTCAATAACTAAGGTCTTCTCGTTATCCCTTGGTCATTTCCTTTCACTATCTCTGGCCTGGGACCTGACTCTGTCCCGAGATAATCTCCTGCATCTTCTGCTAACTGAAACCCTAATGCTCTCCCTAACTAAGGCCCTGACTACTCCTAACGAAGGCCATGACACTGAATCTAACAAAGGCCCGGAATCTGTCCTTAATATAGGCCCTGCTGCCAGCAATAACTAAAATCCTGACACTCTCCTGAGCTAATATCCTGACTCATTTCTCACCAAGGTCCTGACACTGTCCCTAAGAAAGCCCTGTCGCTGTCTTTAAGCGAAGACCTGAGGCTGTCTGTAACTCAGACCCTGAAGCTTTCCCTAACTGAGGCCTTGACGCTGTGACTAACTTGGGCTCCGGTCATGTCTTTAACTAAGAGCCTAAAGCTGATCCAACAAAGGCACTGGTTCTGCTCCTAAGTCGTTTCCTGACAGTGTCCCCAGCTAAGGGCCTGACATTAGGCCTCACTCAGGCCCTGTCGCTCTCCCTAAGTCAGGCCCTGATGCTGTGCCTACCTGAAGCCCTAACGCTGCTTCTGAATAAGTCCCTGAGAGTCTCAGTAACAAAGGTCTTCACACTCTCCTTAGGTCATTTCCTGACACGATTCCAAGCCTTTACCCTAACCCTGTCCCGAGCTAATGTCCTACCTCTTAAGCTAACAAAAGACCTTATGCTGTGCCTAATTCAGGCACTGAATTTAGTCCCAAGGCCGCTAGACTGTCCCTAACTCGGCTCGATGCCCTTATCGTCACAATGTTCCATGACCACTGTCATCACAATGCTCCACGCCCTTGTCATCACAATGCTCCATAACCCCTGTCATCACAATGCTCCATGACCTTTGTCATCGCAATGCTACATGCCATTGTCCTCGCAATGCTCCATGCCCTTATCATCACAATGCTCCATGACCCCTTTCATCACAATGCTCCATGACCCTTGTCTAAAATGCTACATGTCTGTGAAATCACAAAGCTCCATGCCCCCTGTCATCACAAGTCTCCATGACTCTTGTCATCACAATGCTCCATGACCCTTGTCATCACAATGCTCCATGATCCTTGTAATCAAAATGCTCCTTGACCCTTTCTTCACAATGTTACAGTACCCCTTTCTTCACAATGCTCCATGCCGCTGGTCACCACAATGCTCCATGACTTCTGTCATCACAATGCTCCATGTCCCTTGTCATTAAAATGCTCCATGGCCCCTGTCATCACAATGCTGCAGGATCCTTATAATCTCAATGCTCCATGGTCCTCGTCATCACAAATCTCCACGCATTTGTCATCACAATGCTCCATGACCCCTGTCATCCCAATGCTCCATAGCACTTTTCATCACAATGCTACCTAACCACTTTTATCACAATGTTCCATGACCACTTTAATCACAGTGCTCCATGACCACTTTCATCACAATGCCCCATGACACCTGAAATCAAAATGCTCCATGGCCCTTGTCGCCACAATGCTCCAGGACCCGTCATCACAATTCTCCATGGCCCTTGTCATCACAATGCTCCATGGCGCTTGTCATCACAATGATCCAGAGCCTTAGTGCTTGAGTTGGGAGTAGTATCATTGCCTCAGTTAGGGACACTGTCATTGCCTGAATTGGGAGTAGTGTCAGAGTCTTAGTTAGGGACAGCGCCAGGGCGAGCTGGGAGTAGTGCCAGTGCCTTAGTTAGGGACAGCACCAGTGCTTGCGTTGGGAGTAGTGTCAGGGCCATAGTTAGGGACAGTGTCAGTGGCTGAGATGGGAATAGTGTCAGGGCCTTAGTTACGGACATTGTCAGTGCCTAAGTTGGGATTTTTGTCAGGGTCTTTATTATGGACAGTGTCAGGGCCTGAGTTAAGAGTAGTGTCAAGGCCTTAATTTGGAAGAGTGTCAGTGTCTCAGTTTGGAGTAGTGTCAGACCCTTAGTTAGGAACAGCGTCAGTGCCTGAGTTGGGAGTAGTGACATGGCCTAAGTTATGGACAGTGTCAGGGTCTGAGGTAGAAATAGTCTCAGGACCTTAGTTAGGGACAGTGTCAGTGACTGTGTTAGGAATAGTGTCAGGGCCTAAGTTAGGAGTAGTCTGAGACCGGTAGTTAGGAACAGTGTCAGGGCCTGAGTTGTGAGTAGTTTCAGGGCCTTAGTTAGAGAAAGTGTCAGTGCCGGGTTTGGGAGTTATGTCAGGGCCTTAGTTAGGGACAGTGTCAGTGCCTGAGTTGGGAGTAGTGTCAGGGCCTAGTTAGGGACAGGGTCAGTGCCTGAGTTGGGAGTAGTTTCAGGGCCTTAGTTAGAGAAAGTGTCAGTGCCGGAGTTGGGAGTTATGTCAGGGCCTTAGTTAGGGACAGTGTCAGTGCCTGAGTTGGCAGTAGTGTCGGGTCCTAGTTAGGGACAGGGTCAGTGCCTGAGTTGGAAGTAGTGTCAGGGCATTAGGGACAGTGTCAGTGGCTGCGACGGGAGTAGTGTCAGGGTCTTAGTTAGGGAGAGTGTCAGTGCCTGAGTTGGGAATAGTCTCAGGGTCTTTTTTGGGGACAGCATCAGGGCATGAGTTAAAAGTAGTGTCAAGGCCTTAGTTAGGGAGTGTGTCAGTGCCTGTGTTGGGAGTAGTATCAGGCCCTTCGTTAGGGACAGTGTCAGGGTCTGAGGTAGAAATAGTGTCAGGGCCTTAGTTAGGTAGCGTGTCAATGCCTAAGTAAGTAGTAGTGTGAGGGCCTTAGTTAGGGACAGTGTCAATGCCTGTGTTGGGAGTAGTGTCAGAGACTTAGTAAGGGACAGCGTCAGTGCCTGCGTTGGGAGTAGTGTCAGGGCCTTACTTAGGGACAGCGTCAGTGCCTGAGTTAGGAGTAGTGTGATGGCCGTAGTTAGGGACACTCTCAGTGCCAGAGTTGGGGGTAGTGGCAGGCCTTTGTTAGGGACTGTGCCAGGGCCTGAGTTAAGAGTAGTGTCAAGTCCTTAGTTAGGGAAAGTGTTAGTGCCTGAGTTGAGAGTAATGTCAAGGCCTTAGTTAGGGACAATGTCAGTGCCTAGTTTGGGAGTAGTGTCAGGGCCTTAGTTAGGGACAGTGTCAGTGCCTGAGTTGGGAGTACTGTCAGGGAGTATTTAGGGACAGTCTCAATGCCTATTTTGGGAGTAGTGTCACGGCCTTAGTTAGTGACATTGTCAGTGCCTGAGTAAGGAGTAATGTCCGGGCCTTAGTTAGGGACAGTGTCAGTTGCTTAGTTAGGAGTAGCATCACGGCCTAAGTTAGGGCCAGTGTCAGTGCCTGAGTCAGGAGTAGAGTCAGGGCCTAAGTTAGGGACAATGTCATTGCTTGAGATAGGAGTAGTGTCAGGGCCTTAGTTAGGGACATTGTCAGGGCATGATTTAGGAGATGTGTTAGGGCGTGAGCTATGAATAGTGTCAGGGCCTTAGTTAGTGACAGTGTCAGTGCTGAGTTTGGAGTAGTATCAGGGACTTAGTTAGAGACAGTGTCAGGGCCTGAGTTAGGTGTATGTCAGGGCCTTAGTTAGGGACAGTGTCAGAGTCTGATTTAGGAGTAGTGTCAGAGGCTTTGTTAGGGACAGTGTCAGGGCCTGAGTTAAGAGTAGTGTCACAGCTTTAGTTAGGACCAGTGTCAGGGCCTTAGTTAACTCCAACATCAGCGCCTGTGATAGGAATCAGATCAGGACCTGTGTTCCAGGTAATGTCAGGGCCTTACTTAAGAACAGTGTCAGGGCCTGAGTCCTGACTTACTCCTTACTCTCCTCACTAAGGACTTTGGACACTACTGCTAATTCAGGCCCTGATAATGTCCCTAACTAAGGCCCTGACACTTTCCCTGGCTAAGGCCCTGAACTTCTCCTAAGTCAGGCCCGCCTACTGTCCCTAACAATGGCCCTGACACTACACCTAACTGAGGCCCTGACATGATACTTAACAAAGGCTTTGTTGCTAGTCCAAACTAAAGCCCTAAAACTGGTCCTAAATAAGGCCTTGACACTAATCCTAACTCAGGCCCTAAAACTGGCCCTAACTAGGTCTCAGACAGTACACCTAAATCAGACCCTGACACTGTCCCTAAGCAAGGCCCTGACACTACTCCTAACTCAGTCCCTTACACTGTACCTAACAAAGTCTCTGATGCTAGGCCTAACTTAGGCCCTGACACTGCCTCTAACTAAGGCCCTGCTGCCGTCAATATCTGAACACCTGATATTATCCTGAGCTAATAGCCTGACCCATGTCTTACCAAGGGCCTGAAACTTTCCCAAAGTAAGTCCTGACACTGTCCCTAAGTGAGGCCTTGAGGCTATCCCTAACGGAGGCCCTGATAATAGCTTTAACGAAGACCCTAATGCTGATCCTACAGAGGCCTTTATGCTGCTCCTAAGTCATGCCCTGATACTGTCCCTTACTCAGGCCCTAAAGATAGGCCTCACTTAAGCCCTGTTGCTGTACCTTAGTTAGGCTCTGACGCTGTCCGTACATCAAGCCCTGGCGCTTGTCCTGATTAAGGCGCTCACGCTGCTGCTAACTAAGGCCCTGATGCTCTCAATAACTAAGGTCTTCTCGTTATCCCTTGGTCATTTCCTTTCACTATCTCTGGCCTGGGACCTGACTCTGTCCCGAGATAATCTCCTGCATCTTCTGCTAACTGAAACCCTAATGCTCTCCCTAACTAAGGCCCTGACTACTCCTAACGAAGGCCATGACACTGAATCTAACAAAGGCCCGGAATCTGTCCTTAATATAGGCCCTGCTGCCAGCAATAACTAAAATCCTGACACTCTCCTGAGCTAATATCCTGACTCATTTCTCACCAAGGTCCTGACACTGTCCCTAAGAAAGCCCTGTCGCTGTCTTTAAGCGAAGACCTGAGGCTGTCTGTAACTCAGACCCTGAAGCTTTCCCTAACTGAGGCCTTGACGCTGTGACTAACTTGGGCTCCGGTCATGTCTTTAACTAAGAGCCTAAAGCTGATCCAACAAAGGCACTGGTTCTGCTCCTAAGTCGTTTCCTGACAGTGTCCCCAGCTAAGGGCCTGACATTAGGCCTCACTCAGGCCCTGTCGCTCTCCCTAAGTCAGGCCCTGATGCTGTGCCTACCTGAAGCCCTAACACTGCTTCTGAATAAGTCCCTGAGAGTCTCAGTAACAAAGGTCTTCACACTCTCCTTAGGTCATTTCCTGACACGATTCCAAGCCTTTACCCTAACCCTGTCCCGAGCTAATGTCCTACCTCTTAAGCTAACAAAAGACCTTATGCTGTGCCTAATTCAGGCACTGAATTTAGTCCCAAGGCCGCTAGACTGTCCCTAACTCGGCTCGATGCCCTTATCGTCACAATGTTCCATGACCACTGTCATCACAATGCTCCACGCCCTTGTCATCACAATGCTCCATAACCCCTGTCATCACAATGCTCCATGACCTTTGTCATCGCAATGCTACATGCCATTGTCCTCGCAATGCTCCATGCCCTTATCATCACAATGCTCCATGACCCCTTTCATCACAATGCTCCATGACCCTTGTCTAAAATGCTACATGTCTGTGAAATCACAAAGCTCCATGCCCCCTGTCATCACAAGTCTCCATGACTCTTGTCATCACAATGCTCCATGACCCTTGTCATCACAATGCTCCATGATCCTTGTAATCAAAATGCTCCTTGACCCTTTCTTCACAATGTTACAGTACCCCTTTCTTCACAATGCTCCATGCCGCTGGTCACCACAATGCTCCATGACTTCTGTCATCACAATGCTCCATGTCCCTTGTCATTGAAATGCTCCATGGCCCCTGTCATCACAATGCTGCATGATGCTTATAATCTCAATGCTCCATGGTCCTCGTCATCACAAATCTCCACGCATTTGTCATCACAATGCTCCATGACCCCTGTCATCCCAATGCTCCATAGCACTTTTCATCACAATGCCACCTAACCACTTTTATCACAATGTTCCATGACCACTTTAATCACAGTGCTCCATGACCACTTTCATCACAATGCCCCATGACACCTGAAATCAAAATGCTCCATGGCCCTTGTCGCCACAATGCTCCAGGACCCGTCATCACAATTCTCCATGGCCCTTGTCATCACAATGCTCCATGGCGCTTGTCATCACAATGATCCAGAGCCTTAGTGCTTGAGTTGGGAGTAGTGTCATTGCCTCAGTTAGGGACACTGTCATTGCCTGAATTGGGAGTAGTGTCAGAGCCTTAGTTAGGGACAGCACCAGGGCGAGCTGGGAGTAGTGCCAGTGCCTTAGTTAGGGACAGCACCAGTGCTTGCGTTGGGAGTAGTGTCAGGGCCATAGTTAGGGACAGTGTCAGTGGCTGAGATGGGAATAGTGTCAGGGCCTTAGTTACGGACATTGTCAGTGCCTAAGTTGGGATTTTTGTCAGGGTCTTTATTATGGACAGTGTCAGGGCCTGAGTTAAGAGTAGTGTCAAGGCCTTAATTTGGAAGAGTGTCAGTGTCTCAGTTTGGAGTAGTGTCAGACCCTTAGTTAGGAACAGCGTCAGTGCCTGAGTTGGGTGTAGTGACATGGCCTAAGTTATGGACAGTGTCAGGGTCTGAGGTAGAAATAGTCTCAGGACCTTAGTTAGGGACAGTGTCAGTGACTGTGTTAGGAATAGTGTCAGGGCCTAAGATAGGAGTAGTCTGAGACCAGTAGTTAGGAACAGTGTCAGGGCCTGAGTTGTGAGTAGTTTCAGGGCCTTAGTTAGAGAAAGTGTCAGTGCCGGGTTTGGGAGTTATGTCAGGGCCTTAGTTAGGGACAGTGTCTGTGCCTGAGTTGGGAGTAGTGTCAGGGCCTAGTTAGAGACAGGGTCAGTGCCTGAGCTGTGAGTAGTTTCAGGGCCTTAGTTAGAGAAAGTGTCAGTGCCGGAGTTGGGAGTTATGTCAGGGCCTTAGTTAGGGACAGTGTCAGGGCCTGAATTGGGAGTAGTGTCAGGGCCTAGTTAGGGACAGTGTCAGTGCCTGAGTTGGAAGTAGTGTCAGGGCATTAGGGACAGTGTCAGTGGCTGCAATGGGAGTAGTGTCAGGGTCTTAGTTAGGGAGAGTGTCAGTGCCTGATTTGGGAATAGTCTCAGGGTCTTTTTTGGGGACAGCATCAGGGCATGAGTTAAAAGTAGTGTCAAGGCCTTAGTTAGGGAGAGTGTCAGTGCCTGTGCTGGGAGTAGTATCAGGCCCTTCGTTAGGGACAGTGTCAGGGTCTGAGGTAGAAGTAGTCTCAGGGCCTTAGTTAGGTAGCGTGTCAATGCCTAAGTAAGTAGTAGTGTGAGGGCCTTAGTTAGGGACAGTGTCAATGCCTGTGTTGGGAGTAGTGTCAGAGACTTAGTAAGGGACAGCGTCAGTGCCTGCGTTGGGAGTAGTGTCAGGGCCTTACTTAGGGACAGCGTCAGTGCCTGAGTTAGGAGTAGTGTGATGGCCGTAGTTAGGGACACTCTCAGTGCCAGAGTTGTGGGTAGTGGCAGGCCTTTGTTAAGGATTGTGCCAGGGCCTGAGTTAAGAGTAGTGTCAATTCCTTAGTTAGGGAAAGTGTTAGTGCCTGAGTTGAGAGTAATGTCAAGGCCTTAGTTAGGGACAATGTCAGTGCCTAGTTTGGGAGTAGTGTCAGGGCCTTAGTTAGGGACAGTGTCAGTGCCTGAGTTGGGAGTACTGTCAGGGAGTATTTAGGGACAGTCTCAATGCCTATTTTGGGAGTAGTGTCACGGCCTTAGTTAGTGACATTGTCAGTGCCTGAGTAAGGAGTAATGTCCGGGCCTTAGTTAGGGACAGTGTCAGTTGCTTAGTTAGGAGTAGCATCACGGCCTAAGTTAGGGCCAGTGTCAGTGCCTGAGTCAGGAGTAGAGTCAGGGCCTAAGTTAGGGACAATGTCATTGCTTGAGATAGGAGTAGTGTCAGGGCCTTAGTTAGGGACATTGTCAGGGCATGATTTAGGAGATGTGTTAGGGCGTGAGCTATGAATAGTGTCAGGGCCTTAGTTAGTGACAGTGTCAGTGCTGAGTTTGGAGTAGTATCAGGGCCTTAGTGAGAGACAGTGTCAGGGCCTGAGTTAGGTCTATGTCAGGGCCTTAGTTAGGGACTGTGTCAGTGCCTGATTTAGGAGTAGTGTCAGAGGCTTTGTTAGGGACAGTGTCAGGGCCTGAGTTAAGAGTAATGTCACAGCTTTAGTTAGGACCAGTGTCAGGGCCTTAGTTAAGTCCAACATCAGCGCCTATGATAGGAATCAGATCAGGACCTGTGTTCCAGGTAATGTCAGGGCCTTACTTAAGAACAGTGTCAGGGCCTGAGTCCTGACTTACACCTTACTCTCCTCACTAAGGACTTTGGACACTACTGCTAATTCAGGCCCTGATAATGTCCCTAACTAAGGCCCTGACACTTTCCCTGGCTAAGGCCCTGAACTTCTCCTAAGTCAGGCCCGCCTACTGTCCCTAACAATGGCCCTGACAGTACACCTAACTCAGGCCCTGACATGATACTTAACAAAGGCTTTGTTGCTAGTCCAAACTAAAGCCCTAAAACTGGTCCTAAATAAGGCCTTGACACTAATCCTAACTCAGGCCCTAAAACTGGCCCTAACTAGGTCTCAGACAGTACACCTAAATCAGACCCTGACACTGTCCCTAAGCAAGGCCCTGACACTACTCCTAACTCAGTCCCTTACACTGTACCTAACAAAGTATCTCATGCTAGGCCTAACTCAGGCCCTGAAACCATCTGTAACTAAGGCCCTGCTGCCATCACTATCAAAAGTCCTGACATTATCCTGAGCTAATATCCTGACATATGTCTTTCCAAGGTCCTGAAACTGTCCCAAAGTAAGCCCTGACGCTGTCCCTTAGTGAAGACCTGAGGCTGTTCCTAACTCAGGCCCTGAAGCGTTCCTGAACTGAAGCCTTGAAGCTGTGACTAATTCAGGCCTTGATCATGTACCTAACGAAGACCTTAATGCTGATCCAGCAAAGACGCTGATGCTGCTCCAAAGTCATGCCCGGACAGTGTGCCCAGCTAAGGGCCTCATGCTAGGCCTCACTCAGGCCCTGTCCCACTCCCTAAGTCAGGCTCTGACGCTGTTCCTACCCGAAGCCCTGACACTCACTGCTCCTAAATTAGGTCCTGATGTGCTAAGTAACTAAGGTCTTGACACTATCCCTAGGTCCTTTCCTGACATTCTCCGTACACCTTAACCTAACCTTCTCTTTAGCTAATGTCGAGATTAGCTAAAGAGATTCTTTAGAACGAGATTCTTTCATCTTCTGAATATAGTTTTCTTCAAAACATAATTTTTATAGTGTTACTAACTTTAAACAAAATGTACTCAACTGCTGTGGAATATTCCTTCATAGGAGCGTGCATGGTTCACTTCTGCATCTGCTTGTGGTGGTGTTCAGGTTGCTTTCAGCTGTAGATCCCCTTATGCTAGCTAAATCCCTGATTCTGTCCCTAAATGAGGCCCTGAATTTAGGTCCGAGGCCGTGAACCTGTCCCTAACTGAGGCCTGGAGGCTCGTCCTAATGCAGGCCCTGACACTGTCCCTAACTAAGGCTCTGACACTACACCTAACTCAGTCACTGACACTGTACCTAACAAAGGCTCTGATGCTAGTCCTAACTTAGGCCCTGACACTGCCTCTAACTAAGGCCCTGCTGCCGTCAATATCTGAACACCTGATATTATCCTGAGCTAATAGCCTGACCCATGTCTTACCAAGGTCCTGAAACTTTCCCAAAGTAAGTCCTGACGCTGTCCCTAAGTGAGGCCATGAGGCTATCCCTAACGGAGGCCCTGATAATAGCTTTAACGAAGACCCTAATGCTGATCCTACAGAGGCCTTTATGCTGCTCCTAAGTCATGCCCTGATACTGTCCCTTACTCAGGCCCTAAAGATAGGCCTCACTTAAGCCCTGTTGCTGTACCTTAGTTAGGCTCTGACGCTGTCCGTACATCAAGCCCTGGTGCTGGTCCTGATTAAGGCGCTCACGCTGCTGCTAACTAAGGCCCTGATGCTCTCAATAACTAAGGTCTTCTCGTTATCCCTTGGTCATTTCCTTTCACTATCTCTGGCCTGGGACCTGACTCTGTCCCGAGATAATCTCCTGCATCTTCTGCTAACTGAAACCCTAATGCTCTCCCTAACTAAGGCCCTGACTACTCCTAACGAAGGCCATGACACTGAATCTAACAAAGGCCCGGAATCTGTCCTTAATATAGGCCCAGCTGCCAGCAATAACTAAAATCCTGACACTCTCCTGAGCTAATATCCTGACTCATTTCTCACCAAGGTCCTGACACTGTCCCTAAGAAAGCCCTGTCGCTGTCTTTAAGTGAAGACCTGAGGCTGTCTGTAACTCAGACCCTGAAGCTTTCCCTAACTGAGGCCTTGACGCTGTGACTAACTAGGGCTCCGGTCATGTCTTTAACTAAGAACATAAAGCTGATCCAACAAAGGCACTGATGCTGCTCCTAAGTCATTCCCTGACAGTGTCCCCAGCTAAGGGCCTGACTTTAGGCCTCACTCAGGCCCTGTCGTTCTCCCTAAGTCAGGCCCTGATGCTGTCCCTACCTGAAGCCCTAACACTGCTTCTGAATAAGTCCCTGAAAGTCTCCGTAACAAAGGTCTTCACACTCTCCTTAGGTCATTTCCTGACACGATTCCAAGCCTTTACCCTAAACCTGTCCTGAGGTAATGTCCTACCTCTTATGCTAACTAAAGACCTTATGCTGTGCCTAATTCAGGCACTGAATTTAGTCACAAGGCCGCTAGACTGTCCCTAACTCGGCTCGATGCCCTTATCGTCACAATGTTCCATGACCACTGTCATCACAATGCTCCACGCCCTTGACATCACAATGCTCCATAACCCCTGTCATCACAATGCCCCATGACGCCTGCCATCACAATTCTCCACGGCCTCTCTTACCAAAAAGTTCCATGATCCCTGTCAGCACAATGTTCCATGACACTTTTCATCACAATGCTCCATGACCCCTGTCATCACAAAATTCTCTGCCCATATCATCACAATGCTCCTTGTCACCTTGAATCACAATGCTCCATGCCCTTTCATCACAATGCTCCAGAATTCTTGTCATCACAATGTTCCTTGACCGTGTCATCACAAAGCTCCTTAACCCTTGTATTCACAAAGCTCCATGTCCCCTGATATCACAATGATCCATGATTCCTTTCCTCACAGTGCTCCAGTAACCTTTTCATCACAATGCTCCATGCCATTGTCAGCACAATGCTCCTTGGACCCTGTCATTAAAATGCTCCATCCCCTTTTCATCACAATGCTCCATGCCATTGTCAGCATAATGCTCCTTGGACCCTGTCATCAAAATGCTCCATCCCCTTTTCATCACAATGCTCCTGATATCCTATCATTACAATGCTCCATGCCCGTGTCAACACAATGCTCCATGACCCCTGTCATCAAAATACTTTATGAACCTTGTTATCAGAATGTTCCATGACCCCTGTCATCAAAATGATCCATGACCGTTGTCATCACAATGCTGCATGATACCTTTCATCCCAATTCTCTGTGACCGCTGTCATCACAATGCTTCAGGACAATTTTCATCACAATGCTCCATGCCCCCTGTCATCACAGTGCCCCATAACCCCTGTAATCACAATGCTCCATGACCCTGTCATCACAATGCTACATGACCCCTGTCATCACATTGTTCCATGGCCTATGTATTCACAATGCTCCATGGACCCTGTAATCACACTGCTCCATGTTCCCTTTCAACACAATGCTCCATGAACCCTGTCATCACAACGTTCCATGAAAGTTGTCATCAAAATGCTCCATGACCCCAGTCACCACAAGGTTCCCTGCCCTTGTCATCACAATGCTCCATGACCCTTGTAATCACAATGGTACATGGCCTTGTCATCACAATGTTCCATGGCCTCTGTCATCACCATGCTCCATGGTCTTTCTCATCACAATGCTCTATGATCCCTGTCATCACAATGCTCTATGGCCTTTGTCAGCAGAATGCTCCTTGGACCCTGTCATCAAAATGCTCCATCCCCTTTTCATCACAATGCTCCAGATATCCTATCACTACAATGCTCCATGCCCGTGTCAACATAATGCTGCATGACCTCTGTCATCAAAATGCTTTATGAACCTTGCTATCAGAATGTTCCATGACCCCTGTCATCAAAATGATCCATAACCGTTGTCATCACAATGCCCCATGATACCTTTCATCCCAATTCTCTGTGACCGCTGTCATCACAAAGCTCCAGGACAATTTTCATCACAATGCTCCATGCCCCCTGTCATCACAGTGCCCCATAACCCCTGTAATCACAATGCTCCATGACCCTGTCATCACAATGCTACATGACCCCTGTCATCACATTGTTCCATGGCCTATGTATTCACAATGCTCCATGGACCCTGTAATCACACTGCTCCATGTCCCCTTTCAACACAATGCTCCATGACACCTGTAATCACAACGTTCCATGAAAGTTGTCATCAAAATGCTCCATGACCCCGGTCACCAAAAGGTTCCCTGCCCTTGTCATCACAATGCTCCATGACCCTTGTAATCACAATGGTAAATGGCCTTGTCATCACAATGGTCCATGGCCTCTGTCATCACCATGCTCCATGGTCTTTCTCATTACAATGCTCTATGACCCCTGTCATCACAATGCTTGATGACCATTGTCATCACAATGCTCCAAGGCCCCTGTCATCACAATGCCTCATGGTCTTTGTAATCACAATGCTCAATGACCCCTGTAATCACAATGCTCCATGCCCTTGTCATCACAATGCTCCAGAACACTTGTCATCATAATACTCCATTCCCATGTCATCCCATTGCTCAATGACACTTGTCATCACAATGCTCCATGATCCCTGGAATCACAATGATCCCTGCCAATGTCATCACAATGCTCCATGTCTCCTGTAATCACAATGCTCCATGCCCTTGTCATCACAATGCTCCAGGTGTGTTGTCATCACCATGCTTCATGCCCGTGTCATCACAATGCTCCATGAATCTTGTTTTCACAATGCTCCATGGACCATGT
The DNA here is from genome assembly GCF_028023285.1 of Balaenoptera ricei. Classification (NCBI taxonomy): domain Eukaryota; kingdom Metazoa; phylum Chordata; class Mammalia; order Artiodactyla; family Balaenopteridae; genus Balaenoptera; species Balaenoptera ricei. The sequence goes on from NC_082654.1 coordinate 97,667,249, forward strand.
CTTCACAATGCTCCATGACCCCTGTCATCACAATGCTCTATGGGCTTTGTAATCACAATGCTCCGTGACCCCTGTCAACACAATGCCTGATGACCCCTGTCATCAAAATGCTAAATGGCACTTGTCATCACAATGCTCTATGACGCCTGTCATCACTCTTCTCCATGTCACTTGTTATCACAATGCTCCATGACCCCTGTAATCACATTACTCCATGACCCCATTCATCACAATGCCCAAGGCCACATCTCATCACAATTCTCCATGGCATTTGTCATCATGATGCTCCATGACACCTGTCATCACAATGCTCCATGACACTTGTCATCACAATGCTCGATGGCCCTTGTCATCACAATGTTCCTTGGTGCTTTTCATCGCAATGCTCCATGACAACTTTCATCAAAATACTCCAAGATGTGTTTCATCACAATGCTCCATGGCCCTTGTCATTACAAATCCACATGATCCCTTTCATCACAATTCTCCATGGCAACTTACATAAAAAAGCTCCATGCCCCTGTCATCACAATGCCCAATGATACCTGTTTTTACAATGATCCATGACCCTTGTCATCACAATGCTCCATAGCACTTTTCATCGCAATGCTCCATGACCGCTTTCAGCACAATGCCCCATGACACCTGTCATCACAATGCTCCATGGCCTTTGTCATCACAATGCTCCATGGACCCTGTAATCACAGTGCTCCATGACCCGTTTCATCTCAATGCTCCATGACCTCACTCATCACAATGCCCCATGACCCCTGTAATCACAATGCTCCATGGCCCTTGTCATCACAGTGCTCCAAGCCTTTGTCATCACACTGCTCCATGGCCCCTGTAATCACAATGCTCCATGCCCTTGTCATCACAAGGCTCCAGAACACTTGTCATTATAATGCTCCATGTCCGTTTCATCACCATGCTCCATGACACTTGTCATCACAATGCTCCATGGCCCCTCTCATTACTGTTCTCCATAATAACTTTAATCACATTTCTAGATGACCGCTGCCATCACAATGCCCCATGACATTGTCATCACAATTCGCCATGACCACTGTTATCACAATGCTCCATGAACATGGTCATCACAAGGTCCCAGGACACTTGTCATCACAAGGATCCATTACCATTTTCATCACAATGCTCCATGACCACTGTCATCTCAATGCTCCATGGCCTCCATGGGTACTGTCACCATGGGCACTGTCTCCATGCGTACTGTCACCATGGGTACTGTCACAATGGGCACTTTCAACAAGGGCACTGTCACCATGCGAACAGTCACCATGAGCACTAACACCATGAGCACTATCACCAAGGGCACTGTCACCGTGAGCACTGTCACCGTGAGCACTGTCACAGTGGGCACTGTCACCATGAGCACTGTCATCATGGGCACTGTCACCATAGGAACTGTCACAATGAGCACTGTCACTGTGGGCACTATCACCGTGAGCCCTATCAAAATGGGCACTGTCACCATAGGCAATGTCACCATGAGCACTAACATCATGGGCAGTGCTACCATGAGGAATTTCACCATGGGAACTCCAACCATGTACACCGCCATCATGAGCACAGTCACCATGGGCAGTGCCACCATGAGCACTGTCACCATGGGCACTTTCAACATGGGCCCTGTCACCATGCGAACTGTCACCATGAGCACTATCACTATGAGCACTGTCACCATGAGCATAGTCACCGTGGGCACTGTCACCATGAGCACTGTCACCACAGGTACTTTCAACATGGCCACTGTCACCATGGGCACTGTCACCATGGACACTGTCATCATGAGCTCTGTTACCATGGTAAATGTCACCATGAGCACTGTCACTTTGGGAACTGCCACCATGGACACTGCCACCATGAGCACTATAACCATTGGCACTGCCACAGTGAGCACTGTCACCATGAGCAGTGTCACCATGGGAACTGCCACCATGTGCACTGTCACCATGGGAACTCTCACCAGGAGCACTGCCACCATGGAAAATGTCACTATGGGCAGTGTCACCATGGGCAATGTCACCATGGGCAGTGTCACCATGAGCACTACTACCATGAGCACTATCACCATGAGCACTATCACCATGGTCACTGTCACAGTGAGCACTATTACCATGGGTACTATCACCAAGGGCACTATCATCGTGAGCACTGTCACCATGAGCACTGTCACCGTGGGCATTGCCACTGTGAGCACTGTCATCATGGCCACTTTCACCATGTGAACTGCCACCATGAGCACTATCACAGTGGGCACTGTCACTATGAGCACTGTCACCATAGGCACTGTATCCATGAGAACTGTCACCATGGGCACTATCACGGTGAGCACTATCACCATGGGAAATGTCACCATTGGAACGGTCAACATGCGCACTGTAACCATTGGCACTGCCACAGTAAGCACTGTCAAAGTGAGCACTGTCACCAAGGGAAATGTCACCATGTGCACTGTCACCATGGGAACTCTCACCATGAGCACTGTCACCATGGGAAATGTCACTATGGGCAGTGTCACCATGGGCACTGTCACCATGGGTAGTGTCACCATGAGCACTATTACCATGAGCACTACCACCATGAGCACTATCATCAAGGGCAGTGTCACCATGAGCACTATCACCGTGAGCACTATCACCATGGGCAGTGTCACCTTGAGCAATATCAACATGGGCACTGTCACCGTGAGCACTATTACAATGGGCATTATCACCATGAGCACTATCACCGAGAGCACTATCACCATGGGCAGTATCACCGTGAGCAATATCGCCATGGGCAGTGTCACCATGAGCACTATCACCATGAGCACTATCACCCTGAGCACTATCACTAAGGGCACAGTCACCATGAGCACTATCACCATATGCACTGTCACCATGGGCACTGTCAACATGGGAACTCTCATCATGAGCATTGTCACCATGGGCACTGTTGACCATGGACACTTTTACCATGGGCACTGTGAACATGAGCACTGTCACCATGGAAACTCTTACCATGAACACTGTCACCATGGGAAATGTCACCATGGGCACTGTCACCATTTGCACTGTCACCATGGACACTGTCACCAGGAACACTATCATTATGGGCAGTGCCACCATGAGGAATTTGAACATGGGAACACCAACCGTGTACACCGCCAGCATGAGCACAGTCACCATGGGCATTATCACCATGAGCACTGTCACCATGGGCACTTTCGACATGGGCACTGTCACCTTGAGCACTGCCACTGTGGGCACTATCACCGTGAGCACTGTCACCATGGGCACTGTCACCATGAGCACTATCACCATGGGCACTGCCACCATGAGTGCTGTTACCATGGGCAGTGTCAACATGAGCACTGTCACCATGGGAGCTGTCACCATGAGCACTCTCACCATGGACACGGTCACCATGAGCATTGTCACCTTGAGCACTGTCACCATGGGCACTGTCACCATGGGCACTGTCACCATGGACACTGTCACCTTGGGCACTGTCACCATGGGAAATGTCACCATGGGAAATGTCACTATGGGCACTGTCACCGTGGACACTGTCACCATGAGCACTATCATCATGGGCAGGACCACCATAAGGAATTTCACCATGGGAACTCCAAAAGTGTACACTGCCTACATGAACACAGTCACCATGAACACTGTCACCATGAGCACTATCACCGTGAGCACTAACACCATTGGCAGTGTCACTGTGAGCAATATCACCATGGGACATGTCACGGTGAGCACTATTACCATTGACACTATCACCATGATCACTATCACCGTGAGCACTGTCACCGTGGGCACTGTCACCGTGTGCACTGTCACCATGGGCAGCATCACCATGAGCACTGTCACCGTGGCCAATGTCACCATGAGCACTGTCACCATGGGGTCTGTCACCATGTGAACTCTCACCCTGAGCACTATCACCGTGAGCACTAACAGCATTGGCAGTGTCACCGTGAGCAATATCACCATGGGAACTGTCATGGTGAGCACTATTACCATGGGCCCTATCACCATTAGCACTATCACCATGAGCACTGTCACCGTGGGCACTGTCACCGTGTGCACTGTCACCATGGGCAGTGTCACCATGAGCACTGTTACTGTGGGCACTGTCATCATGGACACTGTCACCATGAGCACTATCATCATGAGCAGTGCCACCATGAGTAATTTCACCATGGGAACTCCAACCATGTACACCGCCAGCATGAGCACAGTCACCAGGAGCTGTGTCACCATGGACACTGTCACCATGCGCACAATCACAAAGGACACTGTCATCATGAGCTCTATTACCATGGGAACTGTCACCATGAGCACTGTCATCTTAGGAACTGCCAGCACGGACACTGCCACCATGAGCACTGTAACCATTGGCACTGCCACCGTAGGCACTGTCATCATGAGCACTGTCACCATGAGAACGTTCACCAGGGACACTGTCACCATGGGCACAATCACCCAGAGCACTGTCACCGTGAGCACTATCACTGTGAGCACTATCTCCCTGAGCACTGTCACCATGCGCACTGTCACCATGGGCACTGTCACGATGGGAACTGTCACCACGAGCACTATCACCGTGAGCACTATCATTAAGGGCACTGTCACTGTGAGCACTATCACCGTGAGCACTATCACCGTGAACACTTTCACCATGACTACTGTCACCGTGGGCACTATAAGCATGAGCACTATCACCATGAGCACTGTCACTGCGGGCACTCTCACCGTGTTCACTGTCGCCATGAGCACTGTAACCATGAGCCCTATCACCATGGGAACTGTCACCATGGGAACGGTCACTATGGGCACTGCCATGATGAGCACTGTCACCATGGGAACTCTCACCATGAGCACTATCACCATGGGAAATGTCACCATGGGCACTGTCACCATGGGCGCTGTCACCATGGACACTGTCACCATGAGCACGATCATCATGGGCAGTGCCACCATAAGGAATTTCACCATTGTAACTCCAACCATGTACACCGCCAGCATGAGCACAGTCACCATGGGGACTGTCAACATGAGCACTGTCACCATGGGAAATGTCTCCATGAGCACTGTCACCATGAGCACTATCACCGTGAGCACTGTCACCATGGGAACTGTCACCATGTGCAATGTCACCATGGGAACTCTCACCATGAGCACTGTCACCATGAGAAATGTCACTATCGACAGTGTCACCATGGGCACTGTCACCATGGGGAGTGTCACCATGAGCATTATTACCATGAGCACTATCACCATGAGCACTATCACCAAGGGCAGTGTCACCATGAGCGCTATCACCGTGACCACTATCACCATGGGCAGTGTCACCGTGAACACTGTCACCGTGGGCACTGTCAACATGAGCACTGTCATCATGGGCACTGTCACCATAGGAACTGTCACCATGAGCACTGTCACTGTGGGCACTATCACCATGAGCACTATCACAATGGGCACTGTCACCATAGGCACTGTCACCATGGACACTGTCACCCTGAGCACTATCATCATGGGCAGTGCTACCATGAGGAATTTCACCATCGGAACTCCAACCATGTACACCGCCAGCATGAGCACAGTCACCATGGGCAGTGTCACCATGAGCACTATCACCATGAGCACTATCACCATGAGCACTATCACAATGGGCACTGTCACCATAGGCACTGTCACCATGGACACTGTCACCCTGAGCACTATCATCATGGGCAGTGCTACCATGAGGAATTTCACCATCGGAACTCCAACCATGTACACCGCCAGCATGAGCACAGTCACCATGGGCAGTGTCACCATGAGCACTGTCACCATGGGCACTTTCAACTTCGCCATGTCTACCATGCGAACTGTCACCATGAGCACTGTCACCATGAGCAATATCACCGTGAGAAGTTTCATCATGAGCATAGTCACCGTGGGCACTGTCACCATGAGCACTGTCAACATGGGCACTGTAAACATGGGAACTGTCAACATGAGCACTATCACCGTGAGCACTATCACCATGGGCAGTGTCACCGTGAGCAATATCACCATGGGCACTGTCACCGTGACCCCTATTACCATGGGTAATATCACCAAGGGCATTGTCATCGTGAGCACTGTCATCATGAGCAATGTCACCATGGGCACTGTCACCATGAGCACTGTCATCATGGGCAATGTCACCATGGCGACTGTCACCATTAGCACTGTCACTGTGGACACTATCACCGTGAGCACTATCACAATGGGCACTGTCACCATAGGCACTCTCACCTTGGACATTGTCACCATGAACACTATCATCATGGGCAGTGCCACCATAAGGAATTTCACCATGAGAACTCCAAACATGTACACCGCCAGCAAGAGCACAGTCACCATGGGCAGTGTCACCATGAGCACTGCCTTCATGGAGACTTTCAACATGGGCACTGTCACCATGCGGACTATCACCATGAGCACTATCACCATGAGCACTATCACCAAGGTAACTGTCACCATGAGCACTATCACCATGAGCACTATCACCATGGGCACTGTAACCGTGAGCAATATTAACATGGGTACTATCACCAAAGGCACTGTCAAGGTGAGCACTGTCACCATGGACACTGTCACCATGGGCACACTCACCATGGTCACTGTCACCATGGGCACTGTTAACATGAGCACTGTCACCATGGGAAATGTCACTATGAGCAGTGTCACCATGGGCACTGTCACCATGGGCAGTGTCACCATGTGCACTATTACCATGAGCACTATCACCAAGAGCACTATCACCAAGGGCACTGTCACCATGAGCACTTTCACCGTGAGCACTATCACAGTGGGAACTTTTACCATGAGCACTATCATCATGGGCACTGTCACCATAGGAACTGTCACAATGAGCACTGTCACTTTGGGCACTATCACCATGAGCACTATCACAATGGGCACTGTCACCATACGCACTGTCACCATGGACACTTTCACCGTGAGCACTATCATCATGGGCAGTGCTACCATGAGGAATTTCATCATCGGAACTCCAACCATGTACACCGCCAGCATGAGCACAGTCACCATGGGCAGTGCCACCATGAGCAGTGTCACCATGGGCACTTTCAACATGGGCTCTGTCACCATGCGAACTGTAACCTTGAGCACTATCACCGTGAGCACTGTCACCATGAGCATAGTCACCGTGAGCACTGTCAGCATGAGCACTGTCACCATGGGCACTGTAACCATGGGAACTGTCACCATGAGCACTATCACCTTGAGCACTATCACCATGGGCGGTGTCACCATGAGCAATATCACCATGGGCAATGTCACCATGAGCACTTTTACCATGGGTACTATCACCAAGGGCACTGTCACCATGAGCACTGTCACCATGAGCACTGTCACCGTGGGCACTGTCACCATAAGCACTGTCATCATGGGCACTGTCACCATTGGAACTGTCACCATTAGAACTGTCCCTGTGGGCCCTATCACCGTGAGCACTATCACAATGGGAACTGTCACCATAGGCAATGTCACCATGGACATTGTCACCATGAGCACTATCATTATGGGCAGTGCCACCGTGAGGAATTTCACCATGGGATCTCCAAGCATGTACACAGCCAGCATGAGCATAGTCACCATGGGCAGTGACACCATGAGCAGTGTCACCATGGGCACTTTCAACATGGCCACTGTCACCATGGGCACTGTCTCCATAGACACTGTCATCATGAGCTCTCTTACCATAGGAAATGTCACCATGAGCACTGTCATCTTGGGAACTGCCACCATGGACACTGCCACCATGAGCACTGTAACCATTGGCACTGCCACAGTGAGCACTGTCACCATGGGAACTGTCACCGTGAGCACTATTACCATGAGTACTATCATCAAGGGCACTGTCACCGTGAGCACTGTCACTATGAGCATTGTCAGAATGGGCATTGTCACCATGAGCACTGTCATCATGGGCAGTGTCACCGTGAGCAATATCACCATGGGCACTGTAACCATGGGAATGTCACCGTGAGCACTATCACCATGGGCAGCGTCACCGTGAGCAATATCACCATGGGCCATGTCACCGTGACCACTATTACCATGGGGACTATCACCAAGGGCACTGTCACCGTGAGCACTCTCACCATGAGAAATGTCACCGTGGGCACTGTCACCATGAGCACGGTCATCATGGGCACTGTCACCATGGAATTGTCACCATTAGAACTGTCACTGAGGGCACTATCACCGAGAGCACTATCACAATGGACACTGTCACCATAGGCACTGTCACCATGGACACTGTCACCATGAACACTATCATCATGGGCAGTGCCACCATGAGGAATTTCACCATGGGAACTCCAACCATGTACACCGCCAGCTTTAGCACAGTCACCATGGGTTGTGTGACCATGAGCACTGTAACCATGGGCACTGTCACCATGCGAACTCTCACCATGAGCACTGTCACCGTGGGCAATGTCACCGTGAGCACTATCACCGTGGGCACTGTCACCTTGGGAACTGTCACCATGAGCACTATCACTGTGAGCACTATAACCATGGGCCGTGTCACCATGAGCAATATTTCCATTAACACTATCACCGTGAGCACTGTCACTGTGGGCACTGTCACCGTGTGCACTATCAAAATGAGCACTGTCACCATGGGAATATCACCTTGGGCACTGTCACCATGGGCAGTTTCACCATGAGCATTGTTACCATGGGCACTCTCATGATGTACACTGTCACCATGAGCACTATTATCATGGGTAGTGCCACCATGAGGAATTTCACCATGGGAACTCCAACCTTGTTCAACGCCAGCATGAGCACAGTCACCATGGGCAGTGTCACCATAAACACTGTCACCATGGGCAATTTCAACATGGCCACTCTCACCATGGGCACTGTCACCATGGACACTGTCATCCTGAGTTCTGTTACCATGGGAAATGTCACCATGAGCACTGTCATCTTGGGAACTGCCACCATGGACACTGCCACCATGAGCACTGTAACCATTGGCACTGCCACAGTGAGCACTGTCACCATGAGCACTGTCACCATCGAAACTGTCACCATGTGCACTGTCACCATGGGAACTCTCACCATGAGCACTGTCACCATGGGAAATGTCACTTTGGGCAGTGTCACCATGGGCACTGTCACCATGGGCAGCGTAAACATGAGCACTATTACCATGAGCACTATCACCATGAGCACTATCACCAAGGGCAGTGTCACCATGAGCACTATCACCGTGAGCACTATCACCATGGGAAGTGTCACCTTGAGCAACATCAACATGGGCACGGTCACCATGAGCACTATTAAAATTGGCACTATCACCATGGGCACTATCAACGTGAGCAGTGTAAGTGTGGGCATTCTCACCGTGTGCACTGTCACCAATAGCACTGTCACCATGAGCACTATCACCTTGGGAACTGTCACCATGGGAACGGTCACAATGGGCAATGTCAACATTAGCACTGTCACCATGGCAATTCTCACAATGAGCACTGTCACCATGGGCACTGTCACCATGGGCACAGTCACCATGGGTACTGTCACCATGGGCACTTTCAAAGTGGGCACTGTCACCATGCAAACTGTCACCATGAGCACTGTCATCATGAACTCTGTTACCATGGGAAATATCACCATGAGCACTGTCATCTTGGAAACCGCCACCATGGACACTGCCACCATGAACAATGTTACCATTGGCACTGCCACAGTGAGCACGGTCACCGTGAGCACTGTCACCATGGGAACTGTCACCATGTGCACTGTCACCATGGGAACTCTCACCATGAGCACTGTCACCATAAGAAATGTCACTATCGGGAGTGTTACCATGGGCTATGTCACCATGGGCAGTGTCACCATGAACACTATTACCATGAACACTATCACCATGAGCACTATCACCAAGGGCAGTGTCACCCTGAGCGCTATCACCGTGAGCACTATCACCATGGGCAGTGTCACCATGAGCAATATCAACATGGGCACTGTCACGGTGAGCACTATTACAATGGTCACTATCGCCATGAGCACTATCACCGTGAGCATTGTCACTGTGGGCATTGTCACCGTGTGCACGGTCACCATGAGCACTGTCACCATGAGCACTATCACCATGGGAACTGTCACCATCGGAAGGGTCACCATGGGCAATGTCAACCTGAGCACTCTCAACATGAGAACTCTCACCATGAGCACTGTCACCATGGGAAATGTCACCATGGACACTGTCACCATGAACACTACCATCATGGGTAGTGCCACCATAAGGAATTTCACCATGGGAACTCCAACCATGTACAACGCCAGCATGAGCACATTCACCATGGGCAGTGTCACAATGAGCACTGCCACCATGGGCACTTTCATCATGGGCACTGTCACCATGCGAACCGTCACCGTGAGCACTATTACCATGAGCACTATCACCAAGGGCACTGTCAGCGTGAGCACTATCACCGTGAGCACTATCACTGTGAGCACTGTCACCATGAGAAATTTCACAGTGGGCACTGTCACGATGAGCACTGTCACCAAGGGCATTGTCAATATAAGCACTGTCATCATGGGAACTCTCACCATGAGCACTATCACCATGGGAAATGTCACCATGGGCACTGTCACCATAGGCATTGTCACCATGGACACTCTCACCATGAGCACTATCATCATGGGCATTGCCACCATAAGGAATTTCACCATGGGAACTCCAACCATGTACACCGCCAGCATGAGCACATTCACCATGGGCCGTGTCACCATGAGCACTATCACCATGAGCACTGTCACCATGGGCACTATCACCATGGGAACTGTCACCACCGGAACGGTCACCATGGACACTGTTAAGGTTAGCACTGTCACCATGGAAACTCTCAGCATGAGCATTGTCATCGTGGGCACTGTCAACATGAGCACTGTCACCTTGGGCACCGTCACCATGGGCACTGTCACCATGGGCACTCTCACCATAGGCACTGTCACCATGGACACTGTCACCATGGGCACTGTCACCATGGGCACTTTCAACATGGGCACTCTCACCATAGGCACTGTCACCGTGGACACTGTCACCATGGGCACTTTCACCATGAGCACTATCATCATGGGCAGTTCCACCATAAGGAATTTCACCATTGTAACACCAACCATGTACACCTCCAGCATGAGCACAGTCAACATGGGGACTGTCAACATGAGCACTGTCACCATGTGAAATGTCTCCATGAGCACTATCACCATGAGCACTATCACCAAGGGCACTGTCACCATGAGCACTATCACCGTGAACACTATCACCATGAGCACTGTCACCATGAGCACTATCACCATGGGCAGTGTCACTGTGAACACTATTACCATGGATACTATCACGAAGGGCACTGTCACCGTGACCACTATCACAATGGGCACTCTCACCATAGGCACTGTCACCATGGACACTGTCACCATCAACACTATCATCATGGGCAGTGCCACCATGAGGAATTTCACCATGGGAACTCCAACCATGTACATCGGCAGCTTTAGCACAGTCACCATGGGCTGTGTCACCATGTGCACAGTCACCATGGGCAGTGTCACCAAGCGAACTGTCACCATGAGCACTGTCACCGTGGACAATGTCACCATGAGCACAGTCACTGCGGGCACTGTCACCATGGGAACTGTCACCATGAGCACTATCACCGTGAGGACTATAACCATGGGCCCTGTGACCGTGAGCAATATCACCATGAACACTGTCACCATGGGAAATGTCACCGTGGGCAATGTCACCGTGTGCACTGTCAACATGAGCACTGTCACCATGGGAAATGTCACCATGGGCACTGTCACCATGGGCAGGGTCATCATGAGCACTGTCACCATGGGCACTCTCATGATGGACACTGTCACCATGAGCACTATCATCATGGGCAGGGCAACCATGAGGAATTTCACCATGGGAACTCCAGCCATGTATACCGCCAGCTTGAGCACTGTCACCATGGGCACTTTCAACATGGCCACTGTCACCATGTACACTGTCACCATGGACACTGTCATCATGAGCTCTGTTTCCATGGGAAATGTCACCATGAGCACTGTCATCTTGGGAACTGCCACCATGGACACTGCCACCATGAGCACTGTAACCATTGGCTCTGCCACAGTGAGCATTGTCACCGTGAGCACTGTCACCATGGGAACTCTCACCATGAGCACTGTCACCATGGGAAATGTCATTATGGGCAGTGTCACCATGGGCACTGTCACCATGAGCACTGTCTCCATGAGCACTATTACCATGAACACTATCACCATGAGCACTATCACCAAGGGCATTGTCACCATGAGCACTATCACCGTGAGCACTATCACCATGGGCAGTGTTACCTTGAGCAATATCAGCATGGGCAATGTCACGGTGAGCACTATTACAATGGGCACTTTCACCTTGAGCACTATCACCGTGAGCACTGTCATCGTGGGCATTGTCACCATGTGCACTGTCCCCATGAGCACTGTCACCATGAGCACTCTCACCATGGGTACTGTCACCATGGGAACGGTCACCATGGGCAATGTCAACATGAGCACTATCACCATGCGAACTGTCACCATGAGCACTATCACTAAGGGCACTGTCACCATGAGCCCTGTCACCATGAGCACTGTCACAGTGGGAACCTTCACCATGAGCACTCTCACCATGGGTACTGTCACCATCGGCAATTTCAACATGGGCACTGCCACCATGCGAACTGTCACCATGAGCACTATCACCATGAGCACTATCACCAAGGGCACTGTCACCGTGAGCACTGTCACATTGAGCACTGTCACAGTGGGCACTGTCACTATGAGCACTATCACAATGGGCACTGTCACCATAGGCACTGTCACCATGGACACTGTCACCATGAGCACTATCATTATGGGCAGTGCTACCATGAGGAATTTCACCATCGGAATTCCAACCAGGTACACCGCAAGCATGAGCACAGTCACCATGGGCAGTGCCACCATGAGCACTGTCACCATGGGCACTTTCAACATGGGCTCTGTCACCATGTGAACTGTCACCATGAGCACTATCACCATGAGCACTGTCTCCATGAGCATAGTCACCGTGGGCACTGTCGCCATGAGCACTGTCACCATGGGCACAGTTACCATGGGATCTGTCACCATGAGCACTATCACCATGAGCACTATCACCATGGGTAGTGTCACCGTGAGCAAAATCACCATGGGCACTGTCACTGTGAGCACTATTAACATGGGTATTATCACCAAGGGCACTGTCACCGTGAGCACTGTCACCATGAGCACTGTCACTGTGGGCACTGTCACCATGAGCACTGTCATCATGGGCACTGTCACCATGGACACTGTCACCATGAACACTATCACCATGGGCAGTGCCACCATAAGGAATTTCACCATGGGAACTCCAACCATGTACACTGCCAGCATGAGCACAGTCACTATGGGCAATGTCACCATGAGCACTGCCATCATGGGGACTTTCAACATGGGCACTGTCACCATACGAACTATCACCATGAGCACTATCACCATGAGCAGTATTACCATGAGCACTATCACCAAGGGCATTGTCAATGTGAGCACTATCACCGTGAGCAATATCACCATGAGCACTGTCACCATGAGCATTGTCACCGTGGGCAATGTCACCATGGGCAATGCAACCATGGGAACTGTCTTCATGAGCACTGTCACCATGAGCACTATCACCATGGGTAGTGTCACCATGAACAATATCAACATGGATGCTGTCACCGTGAGCACTATTACTATGGGCACTATCACCATGGGCACTGTAACTGTGAGCACTGTAACCATGAGCACTGTCACCGTGGGCGTTTTCAACATGAGCACTGTCTCCATGGGCATTGTCAACATGAACATTGTCACCATGGAAACTCTCACCATGAGCACTCTCACCATGGGCAATTTCAACATGAGCACTGTCACCATGCACACTGTCACCATGGGCACTGTCACCATGGGCACTCTCACCATAGGCACTGTCACCATGGACACTGTCACCATGGGCACTGTCACCATGAGCACTGTCACCATGGGAACTGTCACCATGAGCACTGCCACCATGGGAAATGTCACTATGGGCAGTGTCACCATGGGCACTGTCACCATGGGCAGTGTCACCATGAGCACTATTTTTTTTTTTTTTTTTTTTATTAATTAATTAATTAATTTATTTATTTATTTATATTTGGCTGTGTTGGGTCTTCGCTTCTGTGCAAGGGCTTTCTCTAGTTGCGGCAAGCGGGGGCCACTCTTCATCGCGGTGCGCGGGCCTCTCACCATCGTGGCCTCTCTTGTTGCGGAGCACAGGCTCCAGACGCGCAGGCTCAGTAGTTGTGGCTCACGGACCTAGTTGCTCCGTGGCATGTGGGATCTTCCCAGACCAGGGCTCGAACCCATGTCCCCTAGCATTAGCAGGCAGATTCTCAACCACTGCACCACCAGGGAAGCCCACCATGAGCACTATTACCATGAGCACCATCACCATGAGCACTATCTCTATGGGCACTGTCACATTGAGAACTATTACCATGGATACTATCACCAAAGGCACTGTCATCGTGAGCACTATCACCATGAGCACTGTCACTGTGGGCATTGCCACCATGAGCACTGTCATCATGGCCACTGTCACCATGCGAACTGCCACCCTGAGCAATATCACAGTGGGCACTGTCACCATGAGCACTGTCACCATAGGCACTGTACCCATGGTAACTGTCACCATTGGCACTATCACGGTGAGCACTATCACCATGGGAACTGTCACCATGGGAAAGGTCACCATGCGTACTGTAACCATTGGCACTGCCACAGTGAGAACTGTCACAGTGAGCACTATCACCATGGGCACTGTCACCATGTGCACTGTCACCATGGGAACTCTCACCATGAGCACTGTCACCATGGGAAATGTCACTATGGGCAGTGTCACCATGTGCACTGTCACCATCGGTAGTGTCAACACGAGCACTATTACCATGAGCACTATCACCGTGAGCACTGTCACCGTGGGCAATGTCACCATGTGCATTGTCACCATGAGCAATATCACCATGGGAAGTGTCAACATGGGAACTGTCACCATGGGCACTGTCAACGTGAGCACTGTCAGCATGGGAACTCTCACCAGGAGCACTGTCTCCATCGGAAATGTCACCGTGGACACTGTTCACCATGGGAAGTGTCACCATGGGAACTGTCACTATGGACACTGTCTCCATCGGCACTCTCACTATGGGCACTGTCACTGTGGAAAATGTCACCATGGGCACTGTAACCATCTACACGGTCCCGAGGAGCACTATCACCATGGACACTGTATCCATCAGCATTGTCCCCATGGGCACTGTCAACATGAGCACTGTCATCCATCAGCACTGTCGCCATGGGAACTCTCACTATGAGGACTGTCACAATTGGAAATGTCACTATGGGTATTGTCACCAAGGGCACTGTCACCATGGGCACTGTCAACATGAGCACTGTCACCATGGGCACTATCACAATGGACACTGTCAACATGGGAAATGTCACCATGGTCACTGTCACCATGAGCACTTTCAACATGGGCACTGTCACCTTGTGAAATGTAACCATGGGCAGTGTCACCGTGAGCACTGTCACCATTGGCACTGTCACCGTGGACACTGTTACCATGTACAATATCATCATGGGCAGTGCCACCATGAGGAATTTCAACATGGGAACACCAACCCTGTACACCACCAGCATGAGCACAGTCACCATGGGCATTATCACCATGAGCACTGTCACCGTGGGAACTTTCAACATGGGCACTATCAGCATGTGAACTGTCACCATGGGCAGTGTCACCATTAGCACTATCACCAAAGGCACTGTCAACGTGAGAACTATCACCATGAGCACTATTACCATGGGCAGTGTCACCGTGAGCAATATCACCATGGGCAGTGTCACCATGGGCACTATCACCAAGGGAACTGTCACCGTGAGCACTATCATCGTGAGCACTCTCACCCTGAGCACTGTCACCATGAGCACTGTCACCGTCGGTACTGTCACCATGAGCACTGTCACTATGGGCACTGTCACCATGGGAACTGTCACCATGAGCACTATCACCGTGAGCACTATCACCATGGGTAGTGTCACCATGAGCAATATCACCATGGGCACTGTCAACATGAGCACTATTACCATGGGCAATATCACCATGAGCACTATCACCGTGAGCACTGTCACCGTGGGCACTGTCACCGTGTGCACTGTCCCCATGAGCACTGTCACCATGAGCACTATCACCATGAGAACTGTCACCATGGGAACGGTCACCATGGGCACTGTCAACATGAGCACTTTCACCATGGGAACTCTCACCATGAGCACTGTCACCATGGCCAGTGTCACCATGGCCACTCTCACCATAAGCACTGTCTCCAAGGGAAATGTCACCATGGGCACTCTCACCATGTGCACTGTCACAATGCGCACTGTCATCATGGGCACTGCCACCATGAGAACTTTCACCATGGGAATTCCCACCATGGATATGGCCACCTTGAGCACTGTCACCATGAGCACTGTCACCATGGGCACTGTCACCATGGGCACTCTCACCATGGGCACTGTTGACCATGGACACTGTCACCATGGGCACTGTGAACATGAGCAGTGTCACCATGGTAAGTCTTACCATGAACACTGTCACCATGGGAAATGTCACCATGGGCACTCTCAGCATGGGCACTGTTACCATGGACACTGTCACCATGAGCACTATCATCATGGGCAATGCCACAATGAGGAATTTCACCATGGCATCTCCAACCATGTACACCGCCAGCATGAGCACTGTCACCATGGGCAGTGTCACCATGAGCACTCTCACCATGGGCACTTTCAACATGGGCACTGTCACCATGCGAACTGTCACCATGAGCACTATCACTATGAGCACTATCACCATGAGCACTATCATAAATGGCACTGTCACCGTGAGCTCTGTCACCATGAGCACTGTCACCGTGGGCAATGTCACCATGAGCACTTACACCGTGGGCACTGTCACCAATGCAACTGTCACCATGAGCACTGTCCCTATGGGCACTGTCACCATGGGAACTGTCACCATGAGCACTATCACCATGAGCACTATCACCATGGGCATTGTCACAGTGAGCAATATCACCATGGGCACTGTCAACGTGAGCACTATCACCATGAGCACTATCACCGTGAGCACTGTCACCGTGGGCACTGTCACCATGTGCACTGTCACCATGAGCACTGTGACCATGAGAACTATCACCATGGGAACGGTCACCATGGGAAATGTCAACATGAGCACTGTCACTATGGGAAGTCTCACCATGAGCACTGTCACCATGGGAAATGTCACAATGATCCATGACAACTTTCCTCAAAATTCTCCAGCACGCCTTCATCACAATACTCCATGCCGCTTGTCATCACAATGCTCCATGGCCACTGTAATCCCAAGGATCCATGACCGTGTCATCACAATGCTCAATGATCACTGTCATCACAATGCTCCTTGACCACTTTCACCACAATGTTCTATGCCCCTGTCATCACAAAGTCCCATGTCCCATGTCACCACAATGCTCCATGACCACAGTCATCACAATTCTCCATGACCCTTGTCCTCACAATGCTCCATCCCCTTCCCATCACAATGCTCCATTTCCCCTGTAATCACAACGCACCATGCCCTTGTCATCTCAATGCTCCATGGCCCCTGTAATCACAAGGATCCATGACTGTGTCATCACAATGCTCAATGAACACTGTCATCACAATGCTCCTTGACCACTTTCATCACAATGTTCTATGAACCCTGTCATCACCAAGCCCCATGACCTATGTCATCACAATGCTCCCTGGTGCTTTTCATCACAATGCTCCATGACAATTTTCAACACAATGCTCCATGACCATAGTCATCCCAATGCTCCATGACACCTGTCATCACAATGCTCCATGGCCTTTCTCATCACAGTGCTCCATGGCCTCTGTAATCACAGTGTTCCTTGAACCCTTTCATCACAATGCTCCATGACCTCTGTCATCACAATTCCCCTTGACACCTGTCATCACAATACTCCATGGTCCTTGTGATCACAATGCTTCATGACACCTGTCATCACAATGCTCCATAACCCTTGTCATCACAAAGCTCCATGATCCCTGTATTCACAATCATCCATGACCCCTTTCCTCACAAATTTCCAGTACCCCTTTCATCACAATGTTCCATGCTACTTGTCATCACTATGCTCCATGCTGTTGTCATCACAATGCTCCATGGCACCTGTAAACACAATGCTCCATGCCCTTGTCATGACAATGCTCTAGAACTCTTGTCATCACAATGCTCCATGCCCATGTCATCAAAGATGTCCGTGATCCATGTCTTCACAATGTTCCATGGCCTTTGTCATCACAATGCACAATGACCAGTTTCATCAGAATCCTCGCTCACACCTTTCATCACAATGCTCCATGGCCCTTGTCATTACAATTCCCCCTGACCCTTTTCATCACAATGCTCCATGACACCTGTTATCACAATGCACCATGACTTTTTTCATCACAATGCTCCATGGTCCCTGTAATCACGTTTTTCTATGACAACTTTCATCACATTGCCACATGACATCTGTCATCACAATGCTCCATGGCCATTGTGATCACAATGCTCCATGAACCCTGTCATCCCAATGCTCCACGGTCGTTGTAGTCAGAATCATCCATGAACCAATTAATCACAATGATCCATGCCCTTTGTCATCACAACCCTCCATGCCATTTGTCATCACAATGCTCCATGCACTTGTCATCACAATGCTCATGACACCTGTCATCACAATACTACATGGCTTTTTTCATCACAATGCTTCATGGCCCCTGTAATCATAATGCTCCATGCCCTTTTCATGACACTGTTCCAGAACCCTTGTCATCAAAATGATCCATGCCCGTGTCATAACAATGCTCCAGACCCCTTGTCATCACTATGCTCCCTGGGGCTTTTCATCACAATATCTCATGATCCCTTTCACCACAATGCTCCATGACACCTTTCATCACAATGCTCCATGACCATTGTCGTCAAAATGCTCCATGGTCTTTGTCATCACAGTGCTCCATTACCCCTGTAATTACAGTGCTCCATGACCCCTTTCATCACAAAGATGCATGACCACTGTCATCACAATGCTCCATGACCCCTGTCATCACAATGCTTCATGACTTTTGTCATCACAATGCTCCATGGCGCTTTTCATCACAATGCTCAATGACCACTTTCATCACAGTGCTCCATAACCCATTTAGTCACAATGCTCCATGGTCCTTGTCATCACAATGTTCCATGACAGCTTGCCTCACAGTGCTCCATGACTACTTTCATCACACTACCCCATAGCCATTTTCATCAATTTCCCCCATGACCCCTTTCATCACAAAGCTCCATGACCACTTTCATTACAATGTCCCAAGCCCCCTCTCATCGCAAACCTCCAAGATCCCTGTAATCACGATGATCCATGCCCCCTGTCATCACAATGCCCCATGACCCCTGTCATCACAATGCCCCATCACCCCTGTCATCACAATGCTCCATGGCCCTTGTCATCATAATGCTATGTGACTTCTGTCATCACAATGCTCCATGAACCTTGTCATCACAAGCTCCATGATCCTTGTAATCACAATGCTCCATGCCCTTGTCATCACAATGCTCCAGAACTCTTCTCATCACAATTCTCCATGCCCGTGTCATCACAATGCTCCATGAAAATGTCATCACAATGCTCCAGGACTCTTGTCATCACAATACTCCATGGCGCATTTCATCACAATTATCTATGACCACTTTCATCACAACGCTCCATGAACTCTTTCATCACAATGCTCCATGGCCCTTGTCATTACAATGTCCCATGACCCCTTTTATCTCAGTGCTCCATGACCACTTTCATCACAATGTTCCATAACCCATTTGATCACAATGCTCCATGGCCCTTGTCATAACAATGTCCCATGACCCACTTTACCTCAATGCTCCATGACCCCTTTCATCACTATGCTCCATGACCATTGTCATCACAATTCTCCATGGCCCTATCATCACAATGCTCCATGACCCCTGTGATCACAATGCTCCATGGCCCTTTTCATCACAATGCTCCATGAACCCTGTCATCACAATGCTCCATGATCGCTGTAATCACAATGATCCATGACATCTTTCCTCACAATTCTCCAGTACGCCTCTCGTCACAATGCTCCACTCCTCTTTTCATCACAATGCTGAATGCAGTTGTCATCACAATGCTCCATGGCCCCTGTAATCACAATTCTCCATGCCCTTGTCATCCAAAAGCTCCAGAAGTCATGTCATCACAATGCTACATTCCCTTGTCATCAAATGCTCCATGACCCTTGTTGTCACAATGTCCCATGACCCATTTTATCTCAAAGCTCCATGACCCCTTTCATCACAATGGTCTATGAGCAGTGTCATCACAATGCTCCATGCCCCTATCATCAAAATGTTCCATGACCCCTGTAATCGCAATGCTCCATGGCTTTTGTCATCACAATGTTCCCTGCCCCTATCATCGCAATGCTCCATGACCACTGTCATCACAATGCCCAATAACCTCTCATCACAATGCTCCATGATACCTGTCATCACAATGCACCATGACCCTTGTCATCACAATGCTCCATGATCCCTGTAATCACAACGATCCATGTACCATTTCCTCACAATGCTCCAATACTACTTTCATCACAATGCTCCATGCCACTTGTCATCACAATGCTCAATGGCCTGTTTCCTCACAATGCTCCAGTATCCCATTCATCACAAGGCTCCATGCCAATGGTCATCACAATGCTACATGCCCTGGTCATCACAATGACCCATGATCCCTTTAATCACAATGCTCCATGACACCTTTCATCACAATGCTCCATGGCCCCTGTAATCACAATGCTCCATGCCTCTGTCATCACAATGCTCCAGAACTCTTCTCATCACAATTCTCCATGCCCGTGTCATCCCAGTTCTCCATGACAGTGTCATCAGAATGCTCCCGGACTCTTGTCATCACAATGCTCCATGGCGCTTTTCATCACAATGCTCCATGACCACTTGCATCACAACGCTCCATAACCCATTTAATAACAATACTCCATGGCTCTTGTCATAACAAGGCACAATGACCCTTTCATCACAATGCTCCATGACCTCTGTCATCACAATGATCCATAACACCTTTCCGCACAATGCTCCATTACCCTTTTCTTCACAGTGCTCCATGCCACTTCTCATCACAATGCACCATGCCCTTGTCATCACGATGCTCCAGAAGTCATGTCATCACCAATGCTCCATGGCCCTTGTCATCAAAATGCTCCAGAAGTTATCTCATCACAAGGCTCCATGACCGTGTCCTCACAATGCTCCATGAGCACTGTCATCACAATGCTCCATGACCACTTTCATCACAATGCTCCACGCACCCTGTCATCGCTATGCCCCATGATTCCTGTCATCACAATGCCTCATGGCCCTTGCCATCACAATGCTCCATGACCCTTGTCTTCACAATGCCCCATGACCCCTGCCATCACAA